>NC_084653.1:22960000-23266250 GCF_019802595.1 Syngnathoides biaculeatus | reverse complement strand
AATGTATGAGTGGCCGGCTGACCAAAATTACCCCAAGAGTGCAGCGATGACGCACTTGGTTATAAGCCTCACCCAATACATTTGTAAAGGAAATACCATTTGGTACATACACAGGCCGCGGCCGTGTAAAAGCCACGAGTGCCCACATTGAAACAGACATTGAAACACGCGATATTAACAAAGAAAGACGGTACACAGAGAGTTTAACACTAACGCTAGCAAGAGTGAGACTGAATATATGTGCCGAGGAAGTGACTTTTACCGTGTTACTGCCGTGTCTCAGTGATTTTTACCAGTATGTTGTTTTTTTTTTTTTTAACCGGCCCTTTTAGCGCTAACGCTAGTGCCAGCGCGCACTGACACTAATGCTGTCACCGCCATGTGCGCTAATGCTAACGCTAGCGCCACGCTAACAGGGCCATTGTAAAAGCTGTGTAACAGCTGGAAGTGCCCACATTGAAATCCACATTCAAACATGAGATAATTAAAAAGACGATACGCAGAGAGTTTAACGCTAGCAAGAATTAGAGCTGACGCTAAGAGGGCCGGTTAAAATAAAACCTACCGCTGAGACAGCAGCAACACGCTAGCACAGCGCTGACACTAACGCTAGTGCAGCGCTAACAGGGCCGGTAAAAGTCACTTCCTCGGCACATATATTCCACCGGTCTCATTCTTACCTTTTGCACTCGATTGCCCCCTTGCGGCTGTTAAAAAAAAAATGCACAAATTAGCCGCATCACCGCATAAGTGTGAAAAAAGTTGCGGCTTGTAGGCTGGAAATAAAGGTATGTTTCTGACATACTCTGTGAATAAGGTTGATGCTGATTCTGGTTCTGATCCAGCCAATGTTTATGAAAATCCAAAAGTTGTGCGCACTTTTAGCGGCATTCAACTTTGGATATGTGAGAATGTTGCAGATGGCATAGAAATCAGTTCTTTTTTTAAATGGCTGTTTGTCTTTCGTTTGAGTCGTAGGTGCAGAAAAAGGCTGAGAAAATGAATGAAGAGCTTTTAAGTGAAACGGGTGAAACCAAAGGCCTGTGGGACTCCATAGCGAGGTGCGTATGCTATTCCCTCGCGTGTGATGTGTAAATTGACATAGGTTGACTCGCTTTTCGTCATCTGATTGGCAGGAACAACCGTACTTCCTTTTGTCAATGACACATTCTGGTTTCAGGAGATCTCATTCGTCCCCGGGCTCCAGACTCCATTATTACGCTGTAAGAGCTAGTCTTGCAAAAAATATGTGCTTCTGTAGGTATGTGTACGCTAGCCATTGTGTGTGTATATGTGTCCCCCCCCCCCCCCCCCCCCTTGCACACCCCTCCCTAACTGTCTGCTTACCCTGACGCTTGTTGTGTGAAGTGTTTGGAGCAGTTTTGAGAAAACGTAGGCAGTGTGGCTACAACCTGTTTAACATCTCGCGCGTGCGTCCTTTGTTGTGCCGCTTTTCTTTTGTCGCTTGAAGTTCTGCGGTTCTAATCTGTGCGCACCGCAGAGGTGTGAAACCCGCGTAAAAAGCGATGTCTGTATTGCTATTTATGACGCTATTTATGTCGAGGCATATTTATATACACCCCAGACACTTCATTAGAGACAATTGAAAAAAAAAAAAGAATAGTTTTGACTGACAGGGGTATTAATATTACAATATGCTCAATATTGTGGTTGTCATTAGGGCTATTTCAGTCCTCTAACTAAATAAAAGAACCAAAATATTAGAAACAGCTCTCAGTGTGATGCAGTGCAGTTGTACACGTCTGCAAACTGTGATCGCAAACACTTTATTGTTAAATTGATACCTATCGAGTAATTATTTTTCATTTATATTGGCTTGCATTACAACGTGCAAGTGTCCCAGATTCTGTGTCTGTGTGTGAAAAGCCTCGATATTAAGATAATACATGTTATAGATGCTTTAAATACCAAAACTGAGCTTTGTTACCTTTGTAATGGGAGCATTTCCGATGTATTTTTTTTCCTCATTAGATGTGCAGGCCAGGGTCACCATCCCATCATGACTTTGTCTTGCTTAGTGAAAGGTTTGTTGCTGTATTTAAAAGAGACGGGGGGAAAAAAGCGTGTTTAAGTGTCCTCGTGGTGCGCTCGGAGTCGAGGGGAAGAAGGAGGTTAATTCGGTTAAACGGCTTGTCTCATTAAGATGCCCGCAGGATACGTTCAGCAGAACGTGTTGTAAAGGTGCCCTGGCCTTGGTGTGGCCCGAAACCGTGCGGATGGCATAGCAAATTGCTGACTGGCTTGGGGAACTCCATTTCCATCTGTCGTGAAGTTTTTTTTTTTTCTTTACCTCTCGGCTATGTACACCCTTTTGTGTTACAGCTACACATAGTTGAGCTTTCTGCGCACTGTTTATTTAAGAATAAGTAGCTGATCGCCTCACTATTTGATTGAAAGAGCAATAGGGAACTTTCAATTTGGGTTTCAAAACATTTTTTCCCCCCAGTAGGAAGTCCATTCATACATTTTCTTAGCCGCTTATCCTCACAAGGGTCACAAAAGGGAGAACAATTGACACAAAACATGCACTTCAAATTCTATTTACAACAAGGAGGTCCATAGTGCCACGGAGCATGCTGAGAGCATCGCAAAGTCACACAACAATTGTGCACATAAGGTATTCTATCCATTGTCCTTGCTGCTTATCCTCACGAGGGTCGCGGGGAGCGCTGGAGCCTATCCCAGCTGTCAATGGGCAGGTTGCCAGCCAATCGCAGGGCACACGGAGACAAACAGCCGCGCTCACAATCAACCCGAGGGGCAATTTAGAGTGTCCAATTAATGGCGCATGTTTTTGGGATGTGGGAGGAAACCCACGCAGGCACGGGGGGAACATGCAAACCCCACACAGGAGGGCCCGAGATCGAACTCGGGACCTCAGAACTGTGAGGCAAACGCTTCCCAGCTGATCCACCGTGCTGCCCAATAGGAAGTGATTTTAAAGTAATGTTGCAGAGTGCCGCTGACGCCATCGTAAAAACTTTATTAAAGATGAGCCAATCCTTCAACGACAGCTGAACTGAGATCTTCCAAATTGTACAATCTTAGGAGCAGTGAAATTTGGACATTTGACGGTATTAGACGCAACGTTCCCTCTAATTTTTGACGCGTCTGAGCAAACACGCTAAGCCCGTGAGCGCCCCCTTTGACCACTGTGAGCAACATCAGGCATATGCACTGTGGTCAGATCGGTGTCATCCATTGAAGTTGCACACCGCATTAAAACATTCAGATGACAACATTTACATGACCATCAGAAAATTTTAAGAATAATTTTATTGCAAACTTGGAATGAAAATGTCAACAAACAAAAAAAATACATTGCTAACCAAACAAGCCAACTATGAACTGTAAATTTGAAATGTCGCCTAAAACTTTGTTTCATTTACTTATTTTTAACCCACAATGATATCCCTGCCTGTTTTTCTTGGTGTAAAACTGAGTTATTGCTTGCAGAATATCTTTAGCAATGTATGTTGAAAGCTGAATGATGCTTCCAAACAGAGGTCTCAGAATTAGCTTTTTGTGCACTGTATTGTCTGTGCTGCGCCAAGTTGGAATTTTAACATTATACACCATCTCATCCTGTACTTTCTACTTTTTTTCAAACCTTTTTTACTGAAAAAAGAAGAAAATCTTGTCCAGTTTCACCACTTTTTCTTCATTTTTATTATTATTATTATTATTCACATACTCTGACATTAATTAAAGCAACAGCATTTCTTTTTTTTTTGTTTGTTTTTAAACGTTTCCCATTATTATCGAGAGTAAAGATAAGCAGCATGTCTAACTCGTCTTTGCTCTACGTTGCCCAGACTGTGTTTCTCATTAAAGCACCGGTGGTGGGTGGTGTTTGTAATTATTATGAGCGGGAGGTGGGCGGGGTCAGGTAAACAAGGAAGTACAGTGTGTGGCCAAGCAGCAGCTTTTTAGAGACCGCGTGCTGCCGTGTTAAAAAAAAAAAAAAAATTTAAAAAAGGCTGTGGTTCACTGCGCTGGATCAGTTTTCATGTGCGCTACAAGTGCGCAATTGCGCAGGTGCGCAGCTTAGAGGGAACATTGATTAGTTGTGATATCACACATCCCGTCTCGTGAAAGATGTTTGGCTGAACAGAGACATCACAAATACTTGGTTCCATACTTATTTTACATGAAAAGGCATTGGTTGATGTTTTCCATTATCCATAATGACGTCATATGTAATCTCTGGATTTGAAATTGATGCTTGAGAGTGGACGGAAGGTCATTTATTGATCGAAACCCTCACAGGAGTTGGTAAAGCAAATATGTGCGTCAGTCTTGACTTAAGTGCTTACAAATAACAAACTTTTCTGGATATAAATATATTTTATGTTCACTTATTCCCGTTTAGTCATTTGATTTATTTGTCGCGCCAAGACTCAAGTGCTGAGTGACTTGTTTCAGATGCTCGCTATCTGAGATATTGCTAAATATCACAATGTTTTTTTTATTTGGCATAAGCAAAAATTAGAACGGATTAAGTATGAGCATGTGGCTCTGTGGACCAACAAAATTGCATTTATGATAAGTTTGTGGTGCAAGAGTGCACAAATAATTCCCTTGTTTCTTGAAATATCCCAGGATTTAGTCTAATGGAGCGGAACGCGTTTGGCATTGTTTGCAAAACACTTCTGCCCCTGTTGTGTGAAAACGTTGCGGGATTTCTGCCCCCGAGGACTTTCTGCTCGTTAGTCTTATCCAGTTTTGCAGATTTAAGACGAGCTGAGGTTGTCTGTTGCAGGGAGCAAGTGGAAGTGGAAGGTTTTCAGGACGGAGAGTGCCAGCACTGCAAATAACTCGCTCCCGACTTGGAATAGACTGATAGATTTGACCGGCTGATTCACTCCTTGCAGTCGCTTCGAGAGTATTCGCTATGCGCGCTTCCCTCACTCCCCGCTCACAAAACAAGTTTATGTACTTTAAATAACATTGTACATGCACACCACATGAGGCGAAATCCAAACCACAAAGCAACTTGAGCAAACAAGTCAGTATCACTAAAAAAAAAAGTTAAATGAGAGCCAATTCTACTTTGGTAACTTTAAACCAGGGATGTGTATCAGTGCAAATCCGGGTACATAAAAGACTGGTACTACGATAACCGATACTCTTAACCAACCTGTCATATGTTATTGTGGATATTATTTCACTTTAACGGAGGCAAGTCAGGCCTGCAGTTCTTTGAATGTTGTTGTGAAGTCTTTTGTGACCTTCTTGGATGAGAAGTCGCTGTGCTCGTGGGGTAATATTGATCGGCCGGCCACTTATGGGAAGGTTCACTACAGTTCTGTGTTTTTTGCCCTTTTTGAACAATGGTTTTCACTGTGGTTCGCTGGAGTCCCAGAGCTTTAGAAATGGTTTTATAAACTTTTCCACACTGATAGATCTCAATTACTTTTTCTCATATGTTGTGGAATTTCTTGACATCTCGGCATAATGTGTAGCTTTTGAGGATCTTTTGGTCCACTTCACTTGATCGGGCAGCTCCTATTAAATGACTTCTTGCTTCAAAACAGGTGTGACAGTTTGTCTGAGTGTGGCTGGAGAAATTGAACTTGAGTATGCTAAACCACAGTTAAGATATGTTTTGATGTGGGAGTGGGGGGGGGAGGCAAATCACTTTTTCAAAAAGGGCCTTATAATAAAAAATAAATAAATAAATAATGCATTTTGTGTTTACTTGTCTTTGACTAATATTTATGTTTGATGAAAAAAAAAAATCTGGAAGAGGGCAACTGTATGTTCAGAAAGATGATATAATACTTCCAGAGCATACACTGTAATCTTTCTACTCTGTGAAATACAAGTTATATTACAACAGCTATGCTGTGACGTTCGTCTTTTTATGGTTTATGCGATGATGCGGCTAATTTGTGCATTTTTTTCTAACGACCACAAGGGGGCGCTCGAGCTGAAAAGGTAAGAGTGAGACCGGTGGAATATACGTGCCGAGGAAGTGACTTTTACCTCTCCGCCCTGTTAGCGCTGCCGGGTCTCAGTGATTTTTACCAGTATGTTTTTGTTTTTTTACCATCCCTGTTAGCACGGCAGCGTTAGCATTAGCGCGGCGGCGCTAACGCTAAACTCTCTATGTACCGTCTCTCTCTGTAAATATCTCGTGTTGGAATGTGGGTTTCAATGTGGGGACTTGCGGCTTTTACACAGCTGCGGCACACGGTGAGGCTGATCAAAAAGCGCTAACTCATCGCAGAGGGATCGATAATTAGATGACGTCAACGTCTGATGTGATGTGTAATATACCAACAGCGGCGATTGCTTTCAATACAACTGGCCGGTAGCAGCGAAGTGTTGAACTCGTGTCTCAAAGCACCTCTGTTACTTTTCATTCATTTTAAATCCAGACTGCAGCGTTCGGGAACCTCTCTCGTGACATAATATTGAGCTTATTGATGCCTTGTACCAACAAAGAAGGGCTATTATGCTTAAAATGTTTGTTTTCTTTAAATTGTGTAACAGAATATTGATCCAATTTCTCCCGCAAGATCAATTGATAGCCGCTATCTCCGTCGGGTATTGTAGTTGGTGAAGACCGACTTGGAATCATTGCCCTCTGAAGGAATGAGTTAGAATTTAACCTAATAGAATGCCAGTACAGCATAATGGAATCATAATATTGAATCTAAAACCTCAGTTGGGCCCCGTCACGCATGGTGTTTGCTTTTGTTGTTCCCGGCTTCTCATAAGCCCGGCAACCACCAGCCTCGCTTTTGATTCGCTGTATGAAAGGCATCCATCAGAAGGCAAAATCAGACAACTTGTTCTCTCGTTTGCAGCATCGCAGGAGGAGGCGCGAAGAAGGATGACGGCGAAAAGAAGAAGGAGGACGTTCTAAACATATTTTCGGTCGCCTCCGGTCATCTGTACGAGCGCTTTCTGCGGTATGAGCGCCTCTCAATTGTCAGAGCCCTCGCATCTGTTACGCTCCAGGCCCTAAAAGTGATCTTCTTTCCAGCCTTGATCCTCTGAGTTCTCGCTCTCCTTCCGTCTCTATTTCAGGATCATGATGCTGTCCGTTCTGCGCCACACCGAAACGCCTGTCAAGTTCTGGTTTCTCAAAAATTACCTCTCACCTTCGTTTAAGGTACCGCTCTGACTTACATTTTGCTTTTTTTTTTTTTTTTTTTTTTTTAAATCATCAGATTCACTAGCTAAAGTGTGGTACGGTGAACCACTGCAAAATGGAGGAGACTGGGACTGATCCCTGTCGCAAATAGTAAAAATCTGTGAATAATTGACAAATTAAAAATGTTTTTTATGGCATATCGATACCACAAGGTGGTGGCAAAGCACAAACGCTAGGATCATAGGATGGGTGTCAAACTCATTTTCCTCGCAGTCCGCATTGTTGTTGTGGTCTCGTTATGACTGCCAAATCATAAAAATCTCTGTCCGCCTAATCATATTTACATGTGGAATTTATGAAGTAGTTTTGAATTATTTAAACTATTGTTGATGTTTGGCAACACAAAAATGCTTGCAATAGCTCAATATTATCATTTTGGATATGACAATGGGAAATTTTGGTGCAAATTATAGCAAAAATCCTAGGAATCGTGGAATCATGATTTGCCTCCCCGGCCACATAATATCATGTGGCAGGCCGGATCTGGCCCCCAGGCCTTGAGTTTGACACCAGTGATCTAGCGTGTACAAAATCACGAACCCATGTTACACTGACTGTATTCAGTAGTTCAATTATTCAACACCTTCTCGTCAGTAGAATTAGCCAGCATACTATCCTGAATAAAAAACGTGAGCACAAACAGACGTGACATCACACGTGGGCGAACAAATATGTGCACTAGCACATTACACAAATGGTATTAAACTTTTAATGTTTGGGCATTTACACATGATAATAGATGGTGGGGAATACAGGCAAAATTTTAATGGCAAAGTAGAATAAACAGGCAATTTTAACATCCGTCTGACTATGCACAAGGTGTGTTCAAGGACTGCCAACCAGCCGTGACATTTTTACACACCATCAATTTATTGAACCTAACGGTAACACCTACATTCCACCAAATGGGCCCAAGATAATATTGTAATTCCCGGCCTACAGAGGGCACCTGGTTACAAGCTTCAGTATATTTGTAAAGGAAATACCATTTGGTACATACATACGCCGCAGTGGTTGTGTCAAAGCCGCAAGTGCCCGCATTGAAACCCGCATTCAAACACAAGATATTTACAAAGACGGTACACAGAAAGTGCTTAATGCTAGCGTGGCGCTAATGCTAGCGCGATGCTAATGCTGGTGCTAACGCTAGCGCCACGGTAACACTAACAGGGCCGGTTACAATAAAGCTTACTGGTAAATATCACTGACACATGCTACGCTGCGCTAACAGGGCCGGTAAAAGTCACTTCCTCGGCACATATATTCCACCCGTCTCACGCTTACCTTTTCTGCTCGAGTGCCCCCTTGCGGCCGTTGGAAAAAATGCAGAAATTAGCCGCATCGCCGTATAAACCGCAGGGTTGCAAGCGTGTGAAAAAAGTCGCGGCTTGTAGGCCGGAAATGACGATACTTTTATTGCTGTGGCGCATGAACGGCCCGTAAATACCTCAGTATGTGTGTACCCTGCTGAAGTATTTGCGATTTAGTTCAGGGCATGGAGCTCATCATGCACGCTGCTTGTTTCTTTCTCCTCATACTCACTTCCGGTACCGCATTATTTTCTGACAAAATTCCGTTTGATGTCATCATTCCTTTGAACAACAACAGCAAAGCAGCTACAAATGGACTTGATATTTCATCATCTGTAAACAAACATGCCTCCTCGAGTATCTTCACATCGGCTGCCTCTGTCTACAGAAGATTATTGCACGCTGACAAAAAACTTGAAAAAGGAGTTTCCAGACAGTGGGCCATTATCTCCGTTGTTTCAGAGACGTGAACTCTTTGTTAGTTTTTTCTTTTTTTTTTTTTTCCCCAACAGCACTCATGATTTTTTTTCAAGAGAATACAAATACAGGTGCAGTTATTGACTGACTTTTAGAATTGAGTATTCTACCGATCATCCTATCTCGATTTACTAGAGTAACCTGATTAAAAATGGATTTTGCATCATTAACCCTAATGGGACAAGCCGAAAGGAAAAGAAGAAGAAACAGAAATACAAACACGTAATGCAATAAAAAAATGTGAATATGATGTGAAGGGATCATTTTTGTCCACTGAAAGCCGCCATCATGGTCTACACTGTAGTATCTGTGACTGGCTTGGTGAGTGGCGTGCGACTCTGCAAGTAAGAGTGCAGTTAGCTGGGTTAGCTCAAGTTAGCATCTGGCTGTTAACTGGCTAACCGTTGACAAAATTCTGTCATTAGAACAGGGGTGTGCAGACTTTTTACATCCGCTGTAGCTTCCCTTGTATAAATAGTTGTATTATTGGTTGTGCTTCTGGTGTCAACTGTACATACTACCATTTTTTTTTTCTTATGTTTATGATTTTGGTTCTGGTGGACGTTTTTTGGGTTGGGTAACCTGCGCCCAAAAATGTCGGGTAACTGGTGCTCTGCCGCCAATGATGCTAAGCAGTCCAAATCCATTTTTTAATAACTCTTTAGGAGACCATTTCACACATGGCAGAGTCTTTCGGCTTCCGGTATGAGTTGGTGCAGTACAAGTGGCCGCGCTGGCTCCACCAGCAGACCGAGAAGCAGCGCATCATTTGGGGCTACAAGATCCTCTTCCTGGACGTGCTCTTCCCGCTGGCCGTGGACAAGATCATATTCGTGGACGCCGACCAGGTCAGTGACGGGAACCGAACCGCGGAGACGGGCGACAACGGCCGCCGGAGAGTCTCCGGAGTTCCTTTCTCGCTCCCCTCGCAGATCGTGCGAGCCGATCTGAAGGAGTTGCGAGATCTGGACCTGGAGGGCGCACCTTACGGCTACACGCCTTTTTGCGACAGCCGCACCGAGATGGACGGCTACCGCTTTTGGAAAAGCGGCTACTGGGCGTCGCATCTCGGGAATCGGAAGTACCACATCAGGTATACTTCCGTACTACCGACTATTATCAAACAAAGTGGGGGGGAAAAAAAAGTTTTTTTTTTGTTTTTTTTTTGTTGTTTTTTCAAAACAACTCCCATGTGTACACTATAAGCCAAATATTTTAAAATATTTTTATTCAGGTAACATGACTACTTTTTCTCAAAAGAATTTCCAAACTTTTCACGTAAGATGACAACTTTTCTTCTTCTTCTTCTCTTTCCTTTCTTCCTTAAAAGTTAACCTTTTTTTAAAAAAATATAAAATTGTAACATTTTTCTTTTTGGTGAGCAAGAATTTTGGCAACAATTGGTCATAACAATAAGTACACAGCGCAAGAAATTATGAGTGATGTTGCTTTACCAGGATGTCAAACTCATTATGACTGAAACCATAATATTATTTAATCATATATATCATATATTTAATCGCCTCATCATATTTACACATAAAATTTATGAACTAGCTTTGGAATCAGAAATCAAGGGTAATGTTTTTTTTCAACTGTTTTTGATATTTGGTAACACAAGAATGCTTGCAATATCTTAATGTTATAATTTATGATACGTCAATTTGAAATTTTGGTCCAGATTTGAGTAACATTTATGGAAATTGACAGGATTTTCCTTCGTGGGCCGCATAAAATTACGTGGCGGGCCGGACTTGGCCCCCGGTCCTCGAGTTTGACACCTGTGCTTTACAGATATTGTTGTAATAATGTACGTTGGTTATTGCGCTTTTCGTAGCATACGGTGGTGTAGGATTGTTAATAATTGTTAGAATTATAGTTACGGTGGATTTATTTAGCTCCAATGCATCATCACACGACGAGCGCAATAATGAAATATGGCGTTGCCAATTAAAAGCGAGCATTAATTTTATGTTTATGAAGGCAGAAAGCAGGTCGCATTTCTCTTCCCCAGTGCAAAAATGAGACAATGTGTGTCAGTGTGACGAGGTGCAGCCTATCCGCCCTGATATTATATTTAAATTTAATTGACCACGAGCACAAGTATTCTTCGTTTCTGTTGTTAGCGTGCCTGCGACTTCCCGAACGTGGCCCTCGCCATCATTTTTCTGGCTTTTATGAAGTGCATTTTACGGGACTTTAAGGAGGAGATTTCCCGCCTCGTAGCCTCTGTCGTGCCATATGTCACCCGCAGCGCGCTCTATGTGGTGGATTTGAAGAAGTTCCGCAAGATAGCGGCCGGCGACAGACTGCGAGGCCAGTACCAAGCCCTGAGCCAGGACCCCAACAGCCTGTCGAACCTGGACCAGGTAAAAATGAGGACATTTTCATTCTCGTAATTACATTTTTCTTTCAAAAGATTACAATGTTTTTACATTAAAAAAAAAGAAAAGAAAAAAACTTTACTTTTTTTGGAAGAAATTATTTTTGGGCCGCTTTCAATTCAATCATATTTTTCATACGCTTAGGGGTGACAATTTTTTCCCTCCCCAGATTATTTTGTACTTTTAACCCACATTATTTTTAGATTATGACCTTTTTCCCTCCCACTAAAACTACGATTAAGAAAAAAAAAATCACATACATTTAAGTTCGCACTCCAAAACAAAAAAAAAAACCAGCAACATTTTCTATCCTGCTTCTGTGAGCATCATAATCTTTGTAAAAGTGGAATTCATATTACCAAAATTTCCGGCCTATAAACCGCAACTTTTTTCACACGCATTCAACCTTGCGGTTTATGCGGTGATGCGGCTAATTTGTGCATTTTTTTTTTCTAACGGCCACAAGGGGGCACTTTTGCAAAAAAAGGTAAGAGTGAGACCGGTGGAATATATGTGCCGAGGAAGTGACTTTTACCGGTCCGGCCCTGTTAGCCCTGCGCTAGTGTTAGCGGTCACATCAGCACTGCGCTAACGTTGGCGCGGCGCTAGTGTTAGCGTGGTGCTAGCGTTAAACTCTCTGCGTACCGTCTTTGGAAATATCTCGTGTTTGAATGTGGGCACTTGCAGCTTTTACACAGCTGCGGCGTATGCATGTACCAAATGGTACAGCGCTCCTTCGGTTCTCCAACACAATCCGTTCCAGAAGGCTGGTTGAAAACTAAAGCGTTCAAAAACCAAAGCACGTTTTCCCATTACAATGAGTGGAAAATGAAATAATGCATTCCAAACCTAAAAAATAATAATAATAGCAAATCCCTTCCTCGCCAACTCTACCCCCAGCTAACTGCTGCTCGTTTACAAAAATAAGAAGCAACGTTTCGACTTCCTCCAAGATGTGTGTCCTCTGCTTGGTCAACACGGTTGCTCCTTGAGCGACATCACTTCCTTTGAGGGCATCCTTTTGTTTCAGAGTGGTGCTGATCGTCGTTTTCGCCATGCCGTACTTCTTCGATAGCTAACAAACACGCACACCAGATTCGTGGTCGTCTATCAAATCCTTCTTGAAGTCGACAGTTAATGTTGCTCAATTGGAAGAAGAAGAACAGTACTGGGAAACGTCCGCGAGCAGAGGAGTGTGTGAGTCAACTGGTTGCGCTACGTCTTTTCCGTTTTTTTTCTGGGGTGCGTTCAAAAGCACAATAACAAATCGTCGTGGGTCAGCTGGTCGGGGTGTTCAAATACCGATTTTCGTTGGAAAATAAAAGCAAAAAAATCTCCACTTGTACAAAAACCAAGACTTTCGAAAACCGAGGTACCGCTGTATTTCCTTTCCAAATGTACTGGGCGAGGCTTATAACCCGGTGCGCTCTGGAGGCCAGGAATTAGGCTACAATTTCTTTGAAGGGCGCGCGTTCCAAGGCGGTAAACTCGTTGCCCTCCTCCGCCGCCGTTTGCAGGACCTTCCCAACAACATGATCCACCAGGTGGCCATCAAGTCTCTCCCTCAGGAGTGGCTGTGGTGCGAGACGTGGTGCGACGACGCCTCCAAAGCGGCGGCCAAGACCATCGACCTGGTAAAGCCATTCAGGTCTCGAGGTTAAGTGCAGAAATGAATAGAGGTCAAAATTCAAAGATTCTAATAATCTATCCGGAAATATGGATTGATTTGACAGGGATTAGGATCAGTTTTGCTTAACACTTTTAGTGACAGCCGTAAAACTTTGCAAAATGACCACAGTGGCTTCTGTTGAAGTGGAAATTCTGTCGAATCGCATTTTGACTCTTTGATTCGACTCCAAAAAAACGCAACCTTGTATTCTTAGACTTGCTTGTGTTGTGGTTGCGGCGTAGTGCAACAACCCCAAGACCAAAGAACCAAAACTGACGGCGGCGGCGAGGATCGTGCCCGAGTGGGTGAGCTACGACAGCGAGATCAAGCAGCTGCTCAAAGGAATCCGCCGACGGGGAGACGACGCCGCGTCAAAGCGGACGCCGGCGCCGGGGAGTGAAGGTGCGCACGTCGTTAGACGGTCAATTCCGTTCTTTGAACTTTTTTCATCACTTTGAAATTTATTTTTCTGATTTTTAAAATGTTATTTTCATTAAATAGGATCATATATGCATAATGTCAATGTTTGATAAAAATAACAAATAAACATATATGTAAAATATATTTTTTAAACTCATGAAAACATAACTTTTTTTTGTTTGTGAAAAATGGCAACATTGGGGCATTTTTGCAAATTAAAAAAAAAAATTCTCATTTTCAAAAAGAAATGACAGTATATTTTAAGTAACATTTTCTCTTATTTCTCAAAATATGATATTTTTATTCTTCTAATGTATCATTTTAAACATCCATCCATTTTCTTCACCGCTTATCCTCATGAGGGTCACAGGGAGTGCTGGAGCCTATCCCAGCTGTCAACAGGCAGGAGACAATGTACACCCTGAACTGGTCACCAGCCAATCGCAGGGCACATTGAGACAAACAACCAATCGCATTCACAATCACCTACGGGCAAATTAGAGTGTCCAATTAATGTTGCATATTTTTGGAATATGGGAGGAAACCGGAGTGCCCGGAGAATACCAACGCAGGCACGGGGAGAACATGCAAACGCCACACAGGCGGGGGCGGAATCGAACCCGGGACCTCAGAACTGTGAGGCAACGCTTTACCAGCTGATTCACCGTGCCGCCTTAACCAATTTTTCCTGAGTTTTTTTTTTTTTCATGAAATAGAATCGTATTTGCACACATATTTCACAGTTTTTTTTTTTCTCCAGAAGAATTACCATTATTAGACAAATTGACATTTTTTTCCTCAATTAAAATCTCTAAAATATATTTTAAATTTTTTTTAACTCATGAAAACATGACTTTTTTGTGTTTTGTTTGTGTAAAATGGCAACGTTGCCCCACCGTGCCACCTTAACTTTTTCATCACTATGAAATTTTTTTTCATGAAATAGAATTGTATATGCATAATATCACAGCTTTTTTTCTCCAGAAAAATTACCATTATTTGACAAATTACATTTTTTCCCCTCAAAGTATGTCAAATATATATTTTTTAATTCTTTATTTAAACTCATGAAAACATGACTTGTGTAAAATAGCAACTTTAACAACATTGTAGCATTTTTACAGATTAAAAAAAAAAATTCTCATTTTTAAAAAGGAGAGGTCAGGAGAGGTCACGCCACTCACCATTTCTTAAGTAGCATTTTGTCTTATTTCTCAAAATATCCCATTTTTATTTTGAATTATGATTTTAAATATACAAAAAAATTGACTTTTACTTTGAAAACTTTCTGTTTTTTCTTCCACAGGCCACAAGCGTGACGAACTTTAGCGAGCAGATGAAGCGAGGACGCTTGAAGTCAAGACGACGTGACGCGAGGCGCCCTCTGCATTATATTTGGAATCTTTTTCCACGTGTGCTTCGGCAGTCGGTTTTGCACCATTCGCACCTGGCGCCTAAAGTGTTAAAATTACCAAGAGGGACGGTGGTCGGTACCGGCACCCTTGGACCCATGAAAAGATCAGGTTGGTGTTGGGATACGTTGCACTGAAATCTTGTCTTACTATTGTTACAAAAGAAGCCACCGAAGAACAAACACCGTCCATCCATTTAGCATCGATAATCCCGTCCGTTTGCTTGACCGTCGTAAATTGAATGAGAACCGCTGTGAGAAAAAAATATGGTAATGTATAATACATATTTGTGGAGTAAATGTCCAAAAAAAACCCAAAAAACTGCTGCATTTTGTCAAGTCAGATTATTTGACTTCACTGCTGCCGTAGAGACTTGTGCGGATAAGCGGCAAAGAAAATGGTTGGATGGATGTCTAAAATCATACAAGAATAAAAATGTAATATTTTGAGAAATAAAGAAAATGTTACTTAAAAAAAATACTGTCCACTCCTTTTCAAAATGAGGAAAAAAAGTTTTTTTAAATGTGGAAAAATGCTAGTGTTGTTAAAGTTGACATTTTACACACAAAAAAGTAGTTTTCTTGAGTTAAAAAAAAAATATATATATATATATTTTACATATTTTAATTGAAGGGAAAAAATGGCAATTTGTCAAATAATTGTAATTCTTCTGGAGAAAAAAATCTGTGACATTCTATTTAATCTCGAAAATACATTTCAAAGTAATGAAAAAGTTAAGGTGGGACGGTGGGTGACCTGGTAAAGCGTCGGCCTCACCGTTCTGAGGACCCGTGTTCGATCCCGGCCTTTCCGGTTTCCTCCCACATCCCCAAAACATGCAACATTAATTGGACACTCTAAATTGCCCCAAGGTGTAATTGTGAGTGCGGTTGTCTGGCGACCAGTTCAGTGTGGACCCCACCTCCTGCCCGTTGACAGTTGGTATTGGCTCCAGCACTCCCCGCGACCCTCGTGAGGATAAGCGGCAAAGAAAATGGATGGATGGATGTTTAGTTTGGAGATAAACACCAACTGGGATTGACAATTTATCATAAAATGACTGAGGGCATTATTTTTGGAACGGGATTCTTTTCAGTATTGCGTCCTCGGGATTGAAAGGCGTGTTGCATCTCGGCCAAAAGAATCTTAAATGAAACCCAAAAGTGGTCCGCATTTCTCCGTGCCGCCTTTTTACCTTTGTCATTCAAATATGTAAAGAAAATGAACGCGTTTCCCTCACAAATGCCACTTACTTCATCTCCGTACAGTACATAAATAAGCTCTTTATTTACAGGTCAAGACACAGTCCAGTCATATAAAAATAGTGTACAGAAGCGTACAAAACGATTTTCCTGAATGGATGTGCATCACAATTTCGAATGAACCCTTTGCTCCCGGGGAGGTACAAGGCGCCTTTTTGTTTCCATGGCAACATGTCATATTCAAAACGGAGGAGTTTGCACGTTGACAAACTGCTTTAATTAAGACGACGTGGGTGGGCTGCCCAATAAAAAAAAAGAAAAATCATCAACGTTCTTTAGTTGAAGTTGAATTTGAAGTTGAAGGGTCCCGACCCGAACGGGTTGAAGCCGCCTTGGAAGGTGTTGAAGTGATACTGGCCGCCGCCCCCCCGGTGACCCTGCTGGCTCTCGGGGTCCAGGGGGTCCTCGCCCTGGTCGAACTTGCTTCGCTTCTCTAGACGACGTGGACGGAAACGTCAATATCGTCAACACTGTCGACCGGAGGGCTAAAATGACACGTTTCAAATTTAAAGGTCAAGTGTCATGAAATGGATGATTTTTAGTATGTTATTAATTAAAAAAAAAAAAAAACAGCAGCTGTTCCCCCCCCCATCACAAAACATGATTTTGTAACTCCCGCCATGAAAATCCTCTCGAGGGATTTGTTTTCGTTCACCTCCGGGAAGGTAGCTCGTTGCATTCCTGGATATTGCTCGAACACTACGGAGGATGGATTTATTTACCCTTCATAAGTTTTCAAGAAACCTGGTTAAAAAACAATAATAATAATAATAGTTTGGGGCGGTCCATGTAATCCGTCTCTCATAATGTGGCAAAAGATCTGCGTACGTATTGTGTCGATGTCCGCGTCGGGCTCACGGACAGCGCAGGCTATGGACAACGCCGTAAAGCGGCTCGGCTCGGCGCCAAAAATGATCCACCCCGGCCGCCGGTCACGATGGACAACACCGCCAATGGCGGCGGCGATAAACAATGCCACGAGCGACAACGCCGTAAAGCGGCCCGGCTCGGCGTCGCGATGCCACCCCAGCCGTGATCGGCTCGTTGAACCAGGGCCGCGACGTTGTGATTTAGGCCGAGTACACGACCTACTGTCGGCGTTTCTGTTGTTAGTTAGAAGTGACCCGCATATCATCTAAATATGGCTCGCAACGATAGGATAATATTGCCCGGGTCACCTCACTCGATTGTGTCTGCTTCGGCCGGGCTGGCTCATACGTACTGTCTGGGAGTCTGTTAGTTCGAAGTGATCCGCATATCATCTAAATACGGTTCAAAATGAGAGGGTAATATTGCTTCACTCGGTTGTGAGATGTTCTCTTATTCGAAAAGAGCTTCGGTGTCAAAAGGGGCGTGTCCTACAGCAGCGTCCACAGCGTATTTTCAATGGCGAATGTCCGGGGTGACGTCACGGGCAGTAAATGCAGGCAATATGGCGACCACTTGGACGTCGAATGAGACTTCCGCAACTTTGGATGACACGCTCTCTGCTCATACTTATTTTTTCGTGAAAACATTGAATTGAATAATGTTATGTGTATTTTTCATTTCTATATCTATGTTAGAACGTTTACAGGGATGACACTTGACCTTTAGATTTCCGTACACCCTGGCTTTGGATCGGCTCCATTCTTACCCGGATCGGTGAGGACCTCCTTGGCCTGAGCGATGTCGATGAAGCGCTTCTCGGCGTTCTTCTTTTCTTCCGGATCCTGGAAATTGTCCGGGTGCCACTGTTGGGCCAGTTTGCGATACGCTTTGATGATCTCCTTCTTCTGGGCCGTCCTGTTGCGGAAACACCCCGCTAAAAATGGCGTCACCCAACGGACGTGAAGAACATTCTGTTGAGAGTGGCGCGTACCTCTTGACCCCCAAGATCTTGTAGTAGTCCCTCTTCTGAGACTGCTTGAGGAGGCGCTGGGCTTTCTCCAGGCCTTCCTTTATCTGGCGGTCGCTCTCGCTGTGTTGGGACGCACTTTCGTAATCCTCGACGGCTGCGACGCAGGAGAGAGAGAGAGAGAGAAGATTCCGTTGCATTCATTCTCAGCCAATCAGAGGGAAGAAAAACGTGACAACGCCCAATCAAAATGTAGAACTTTTGATTGGGCGTTTGAAATGTTAGCTGACTTTTATTTATTTATTGTACATTGAAAAGTAATGCACTTTACTTTTCAATGTACAATAAATAAATAAAAGTCAGCTAACATTTCAAACGCCCAATCAAAAGTTCTACATTTTGATTGGGCGTTGTCTATCAAAAGTAATGCACTTTAATGCAGCCCTATGGGGGCACAAACCAGTGCAATCTGTAGGCCGGTCCCAAGCCCGGATAAATGCAGAGGGTTGCGTCAGGAAGGGCATCCGGCGTAAAAACTGTGCCAAACAAATATGAGCGTTCATCTAAAGAATCCCATACCGGATCGGTCGTGGCCCGGGTAACAACGCCCGCCCCCGGCACTGCTAACCTACAGGGCGGTCGTCGGTGGAAATTCAGCTACTGTGGGTCGAAGACAAAGAAGAGGAGGAAACCGGATCCAGCGTCAGAAGAAAAAGAGGAATGTACAGAGCCTACAACTGAGTGTAGGGACTTTGAATGTTGGGACTATGACAGGAAAAGCACAGGAGTTGGTTGACATGATGATTAGGAGAGAAAGGTTGATATTCTGTGCATCCAAGAGAGCAGGTGGAAAGGTAGTAAGGCTAGAAGTTTGGGAGCAGGGTTTAAATTATTCTACCACGGAGTAGATGGGAAGAGAAATGGAGTAGGGGTTATTTTAAAGGAAGAGCTGGCTAAGAATGTCTTGGAGGTGAAAAGAGTATCAGATCGAGTGATGAGACTAAAATTTGAAATTGAGGGTGTTATGTATAATGTGGTTAGCGGCTATGCACCACAGGTAGGATGTGACCTAGAGTTGAAAGAGAAATTCTGGAAGGAACTAGATGAAGTAGTTCTGAGCATCCCAGACAGCGAGAGAGTTGTGATTGGTGCAGATTGTAATGGACATATTGGTAAAGGAAACAGGGGCGATGAAGAAGTGATGGGTAAGTACGGCATCCAGGAAAGGAACTTTGAAGGGCAGATGGTGGTGGACTTTGCAAAAAGGATGGAGATGGCTGTAGTGAACACTTATTTCCAGAAGAGGGAGGAACATATAGTGACCTACAAGAGCGGAGGTAGAACCACGCAGGTAGATTATATTTTGTGCAGACGATGTAATCTGAAGGAGGTTACTGACTGTAAAGTAGTGGTAGGGGAGAGTGTAGCTCGACAGCATAGGATGGTAGTATGTAGGATGATTCTGGTGGTGGGTAGGAAGATTAAGAAGACAAAGGTAGAGCAGAGAACCATGTGGTGGAAGCTGAGAAAGGAAGAATGTCGTGCGGCCTTCCGGAAAGAGGTGAGACAGGCTCTCGATGGACAACCGAAGCTCCCGGAAGACTGGACGACGACAGCCAAGGTGATCAGAGAGACAGGCAGGAGAGTACTTGGTGTGTCATCTGGTAGGAAAGGGGAGAAGGAGACTTGGTGGTGGAACCCCAAAATACAGGGAGTCATACAAGGAAAGAGATTAGCGAAGAAGAAGTGGGATACTGAGAGGACTGAGGAGAGGCGAAAGGAGTACATCGAGATGCGACGTAGGGCAAAGGTAGAGGTGGCAAAGGCTAAACAAGAGGCATATGAAGACATGTACACCAGGTTGGACACGAAAGAAGGAGAAAAGGATCTCTACAGGTTGGCCAGACAGAGGGATAGAGATGGGAAGGATGTGCAGCAGGTAAGGGTGATTAAGGATAGAGATGGAAATGTCTTGACTGGTGCCGGTAGTGTACTAAATAGATGGAAAGAATACTTTGAGAAGTTGATGAATGAAGAAAATGAGAGAGAAGGAAGAGTTGAAGAGGCAAGAGTGAAGGACCAGGAAGTGGAAATGATTACTAAGGGGGAAGTCAGAAAGGCACTACAAAGGATGAAAAATGGAAAGGCAGTTGGTCCTGATGACATACCGGTAGAGGTATGGAAGCAATTTGGAGAGATGGCTGTGGAGTTTTTGACCAACTTATTCAACAGAATACTAGCGGGCGAAAAGATGCCTGAAGAATGGAGGAAAAGTGTTCTAGTTCCCATTTTTAAGAACAAAGGGGATGTTCAGAGCTGTGGGAACTATAGAGGAATAAAGTTGATGAGCCACACAATGAAGTTATGGGAAAGAGTAGTGGAGGCTAGACTCAGGACAGAAGTAAGTATCTGCGAGCAACAGTATGGTTTCATGCCTAGAAAGAGTACCACAGATGCATTATTTGCCTTGAGGATGCTCGTGGAAAAGTACAGAGAAGGTCAGAAGGAGCTACATTGTGTCTTTGTGGATCTAGAGAAAGCCTATGACAGAGTACCAAGAGAGGACCTGTGGGACTGCATGCGTAAGTCTGGTGTGGCAGAGAAGTATGTTAAAATAGTACAGGACATGTATGATTGCAGCAGAACAATGGTGAGGTGTGCTTAGGTGTGACAGAGGAATTTAAGGTGGAGGTGGGACTGCATCAGGGATCAGCTCTGAGCCCCTTCCTGTTTGTGCAGTGGTAATGGATAGGCTGACAGATGAGGTTAGACTGGAATCCCCTTGGACCATGATGTTCGCAGATGATATTGTCATATGCAGTGAAAGCAGGGAGCATGCAGAGGAACATTGGAAAGATGGAGACATGCACTGGAAAGGAGAGGAATGAAGATTAGTCGAAGTAAAACAGAATATATGTGCGTGAATGAAAAGTGGAGGGGGAAGAGTGAGGCTACAGGGAGAAGAGATAGCGAGGGTGGACGACTTCAAATATTGGGGTCAACAATACAGAGCAATGGAGAGTGTGGTCAGGAAGTGAAGAAACGGGTCCAAGCAGGTTGGAACAGCTGGCGAAAGGTGTCTGGTGTGTTATGTGACAGAAGAGTCTCTGCTAGGATGAAGGGCAAAGTCTGTAAAACAGTGGTGAGGCCGGCCATGATGTACGGATTAGAGACGGTGGCACTGAAGAACGACAGGAAGCTGAACTGGAGGTGGCAGAAATGAAGATGTTGAGGTTCTCGCTCGGAGTGAGCAGGTTGGATAGGATTAGAAATGAGCTCATTCGAGGGACGGCAAAGCTGGATGTTTTGGAGACAAGATTCGAGAGAGCAGACTTCGATGGTTTGGACATGTTCAGAGGCAAGAGAGTGAGTATATTGGTAGAAGGATGCTGAGGATGGCGCTCCCAGGCAAAAGAGCGAGAGGAAGACCAAAGAGAAGGTTTATGGATGTGGTGAGGGAAGACATGAGGGCAGTTGGGGTTCGAGAGGAAGATGCAGGAGATAGGCTAAGATGGCAAAAGATGACACGCTGTGGCGACCCCTAACGGGACAAGCCGAAAGGAAAAGAAGAAGAAGAAGAAAAGTAATGCACTTTGTTTCCAAGAGTGGTACTATCAGTTTTTTTTTTCCATTTAAAAAAAATATAATTTACAGTTTTACATATATATAAAATAGACTCATAATATTTATTGACGTTAACTCTGGTTTTGGGACTTACACAGTTTTGGGGTTTTTTTAACATTCATTGAAATTATTTGTAATCTTTGCATTTAAGTTAAAAGCTTTGACTGTGTGCTACATTGTATAAAATAATTTTAAAAGTCCATTGGCATATTTCGTTTTTTACATTCAGGTTACCACCCTTTTTCTTGAAGATGTGTTGTAAAAATCTTTTAAAAAGACCATATGCATATTTCATTTTACATTCAGATTAACACCCCTTTTTTTGAAGATGTGTTGTACACATATTTAATATGTTTCTTTATATTTGAATATCTTGAATTGAAATTAGTACCTGACGTAAGATATATAATTTGCTGTATGGATTTTTTTTTTTATTTTTTATTTTTTCAAAAAATATACAACACCGCTGGAGCAAGGAGTTATTGATTTAAAAATTATGGTACTATGGCTAACCTATTTTTGTCATTTTTTTTTTACATTCACATTTTTGTTCAGTTAAATTTACTAAATTTGTAATTTTTACATTAAAGTTGACACCTCTGCTTCCTATGAACAAACACTGCAAAATATATACAGTATATATTTTTTGAATACAAATATTCATATTGAATAATGCGTCAATCATTTTGAACAGCTCCAGCCCGTTTGTGTCCGTCAAGTTAATCCAGCGAGGCGCACTAAAAGGTGAATTAAGCGGCGTTGGGGTTGTGACACTTTAAAAGCCGCCACGACCTCGTCTGAGCGCGCCCGCTGTGCTCGGCGCCCGAGTTTGACGAGACGCCCGCGGAGGCTCGCGTGGCCGCCGCTGTTAAACGTTGTTTAATGGACGCGGCGGGGTCGCTTTTTGTAACGCGCGGCTGTCCACGTTGTCGTGTGATGCGTTTCGGCAAAAGCCCACGCTTGGCGCTTATCTGAACCAGCGTGACGTGGTACAGGCCGGATAAACAAAGTCGTCCGGCATAATGTGGACCCGCACTGGAAATGGCACAATACAGTTGTGCCTTAAGACTTTCATTTATTACATGATCACGACTGTCATCTCGCCATTTGTGCTCCCTAAGGTATGCGCATCAGGGCCACCGTATCGGGGTGGGAGTATAATACACACACAGAGAAGCGAAAACTTTGACATCTAAATGACTCTGTAAGACGTCGTATTTAAATAATATATACCTGAAAGTCATATTGGTGTCAAATTCAAGGCCTGGGGGCCAGATCTGGCACGCCACGTTGATTCATGTGGCCGGCGAAGGCAAATCGGTGTCAAAATCTGTGATTCTTTTGAAAATATGTCCCAAAATTTGAAATTGTCATATATCATTAATGATAAATGAGATATTTTTGTTACCAAACATGAACAATGGTTGAAAAACCCTTTACACTCTGATTCCGAAAGTAGTTGATAAATTTCATCTGTAAATATGATGAGGTGATTCAGGATTTCTACGGTTTCACTACAACAGCCCTCTGAGGGAAATCGTAGCTACAATGCGGCCCGCGACAAAAATGAGTTCGACACCCCTGCTGTAAGTATTGCCACGTTGATGGTCTTCATGTTTTGCTGCACTGTTTCTGTTCCAATATTTGTAAATTGCAAATGTATACGTGCCGTCACGAGGAACTAAGTCACAGTTTTATGCAAAAAAAAAAGTATTTTGAGGAAGAGCCTAAATGTGGAAAAAGTTTTCTACAAAGTAATTGATTGTGGCAAGACTCTGATGCTATGTTTTTGATGATCACGTTATGACTTTATTCCAAAAAGGCTCTTTTTTTTTTTTCCCCTTCTGAAATGGAAGAGTAGTGGAGGCTAGACTCAGGACAAAAGTAAGTATCTGCGAGCAACAGCATGGTTTCATGCCTAGAAAGAGCACCACAGATGCATTATTTGCCTTGAGGTTGCTCGTGGAAAAGTACAGAGAAGGTCAGAAAAAGCCCATGACAGAGTACCAAGAGAGGAACTGTGGTACTGCATGCGCAAGTACGGTATGGCGAAGAAATATGTTAAAATAGTACAGGACATGCATGAGGGAAGCAGAATAGCGGTGAGATGTGCCGTATGTGTGTCAGAAGAATTTAAGGTGGAGGTGGGACTGCATCAGGGATCCGCGCTGAGCCCCTTCCCGTTTGTGGTAGTAATGGATAGGCTGACAGATGAGGTTAGACTGGAATCCCCTTGGACCATGATGTACGCAGATATTGTGATCAGCGGGGAGCAGGTGGAGGAACAATTAGAAAGATGGAGGTATGCACTGGAAAGGAGAGGAATGAAGACTAGCCAAAGTAAAACAGAATATATGTTCTTGAAGCTCCAGGGAGAAGAGATAGCAAGGGTGGAGGAGTTCAAATATTTAGGGTCAACAATCCAGCGCAATGGCAAGTGTGGTAAGGAAGTGAAGAAACGGGTCCAAGCGGGGTGGAACAGTTGGCGGAAGGTGTCTGGTGTTCTATGTGACAGAAGAGTCTCCACGAGGATGAAGGGCAAAGTTTATAAAACAGTGGTGAGGCCGGCCATGATGTGCGGATTAGAGACGGTGGTACTGAAAAGACAACAGGAAGCAGAACTGGAGGTGGCAGAAATGAAGATGTCGAAGTTCAGGTTGGATAGGATTACGAATGAGTTCGTTAGAGGGACAGCCAAAGTAGGATGTTTTGGAGACAAAGTTCGAGAGAGCAGACTTCGATGGTTTGGACATGTTCAGAGGCGAGAGAGTGAGTATATTGGTGGAAGAGTCCTGAGGATGGAGCTGCCAGGCAAAAGAGCGAGAGGAAGACCAAGGAAAAGGTTGATGGATGTGGGGAGGGAGGACATGAAGGAGAGCAAGATGCACGTGATAGGCTTAGATGGAAAAAGATGACACGCTGTGGTGACCATTAATCGGGACAAGCCGAAAGAAGAAATGAAAACTTGTTTGTACAGTAATCCTATACTCCTATTGTCACTTGTGCCTTGTATACTCCCTCTTTACTTGTACGCATCTCACCTAATACGACCCGAAATATTAAAACTTTCATACAGAAATGTGACGCGAGGTTTCAGTGCGAATGCGCGGTGGAGCAACAAGGACCCCTGACGGCCGATCCTTGTCATGAGCTCGTCAATCACCTGCGTTGCACGTTAAAAGGTGGAAACTTAAGTCTCTCTGTTGTCATAGCGATGAACAACGTACCCCTGCGGGGGAGACACAGGACCAAGTTTTTGAACAAGGTGTGAAAGGGACGCGCAATCGCAATGTTCCGTCAGCTATTGGGTCTTTTTTCTTGAGATACATTCGCAAGTAGCATAAAAGCCCGCCCACTACACTTTGGGCGTGAGATGTGATGTAAATATCGCACGTAACATTTGATGGGATGGAAATAACGTGAGAAATTGCTCACCCTCCTCGTACTGCTCGTTCTGGATGTAGGCCTCGGCCCTGTCCTTCAGCGCTTCCACGTTGTGCGGGTCCGACTGGAGGACTTGGCCGCACACCGAGATGGCTTTGGCGGGCTGCTGCCGGCCCTGTTCGCGGACACTTCTACGTTTAACGTGCGTTTTTATCGACGCAAAATGGCTGGCGGCGAGGGTCTTACGTGTGTCAATGCGTGACAGATGCGTTCCTTAGCCAGGGTGGTGAAACGCGCTACGTTGGGCTCCGTCTTCATCACCGCCTCGTACTTACTCACGGCTTCCTCGTACCTGAAAGGTAAAAACTCGAGGATGACAAGCTGCAGATCTTCAACGGAGGCCATGCGCTGATTTTGCAACCACTACCCCCCTCTAGTGGTAGAGCAAACCACTGAATTAAAAGGTTCCCACTGTGCGTATTATCATCGCGGTATACAACAATATTAAAAACGCTTTTTAGGCATAAAACCTTCTTTAAGACCACTATGCTTTTGCATTTTCACTTGGTTCATTATTTTTTAAATATCAAGTGTCATGCCTATAAACATTCTAAAATAGATAACATTATTAATAGATAATTAATAAATTAATTGATAACTTTATTCCTTTAAATGTCCATGCGAAAAAATAAATATGAGCGGGGAGCGCGTCATCCATGCGCAAAGTTGCAGAAGTCTCATTCGACAGAAGCTCCTTTCAAAAGAAGAGAACATCTCACAATTGAATGAAGTGACCGGGGCAATATTACCCAATCGTTTTGAGCCATATTTAGATGATATGCGGATCACTTCCAACTAACAACAGACTCCAAGACAGCATGTATGAGCCAGCCCGGCCGAAGCCGTGCCCCTCGTCCGAAGCCGTGCTCGGTGCCGACGGGCACGTTGACACATTTAGCAGCCCTGACTTACGTGCACAGATCTTTTGTTACATTCTGAGAGGATTACGTCCCCAAAACTATTATTTTTCTTTAGTAGCTGTACACAGACCTAGCTGTCATTTGGAACCCACAAACCTCTCGTCCCTTGCACCCGTGCAAACCCATTTTTCACAAAGAACCGGGTCTTTTTGAAAAGTATGAAGTATGAATCCACCCTCCCGAGTGTTCAAACAATATCCAGCGATACAATGAGCTGCCATTTTGGCTAACACGAAGGAACAACGAGCTACCTTCCAGCAGGTAAAACTAGTAGAAAACACACGAACCCGCCTGAGTGGGCGTCTGCTGACAACATCACTTCCTGGTTCTTCTCGTAAACAAATCCCTCGAGAGGATTTTCATGGCGGGAGTAACAAAAAGCCACATGTCAAAATTATGTTGTGCGGTTAAAAAAACGGATGGGTCCATTCTCGCAGCCTTTTTTCCCCATTTATAAACATACTAAAAATCAGGCATTTCATGACAGTGGACCTTTAAAGTTGGTGCAAAAAAAAAAAAAAAAAAGTTTGCATACCACTAAATTGAGATGAATAGTGATATATAATCCAAACACACACACAGACCTCTGCTCTTGGATGAGTTCCTCGGCAGACTGGATCTGTTTGTTGAGCTTCTTGACCTGCTTGTAGTGACTGAAGCACTGCTTGTGATCCGGGTCCAGCTTTAGGCACTCGCGCACCTCACTGCAAAAGCACACCACAGGCGAGAGGAAGTGTTTGCTATATTTGCAGATTTGCCAAAACTCCAAAAACCGCCATTGCTCCACGCCGTTATGATCAGGATGCTAACGAATAGCCGATTGAATCTGTCAGCAGCGTTCGATCGAGCGTCGTTTTCGTTCTTACTTGAGCGACATCTCGTGGTCTCCCAGCTCGTAGTAGATGGTGCTGAGTTGATAGAACGCGTGCGTGTTGTCGTTTCTCAACTTGGAGGAGGCCTTCAGGTCGCTGATGGCCTTCCCCATCTCGCCCATCTGAATGAAGCACTCGGCGCGCATCTCGCGAGAGCTCACGTCCCAAACGCAAGTCTGTAACGTGGACACCGGCGACTTAAAACTGTGGCCTGACGTGGCCGAGCGGTCGCGGGGGACGCGGACAAGTTTAGGCGTCCTGCCTCGATGACGCCGTCGAGCTGGGCAGCGGCCGCGGCGTAGTCTTTGCTGTCGTAGCTGCGCCGCGCCTCAGCCACCATTCGCTGGATCTCGTCGGATTTTCTCAGCTGGTTTTGGGCCTCGGTCGTCTCTTTCTCACTTGGGTGGACCTTTAGCTGAAATTTGAAAACACCCCCAATCAATTAGTATGAATTCACCTGTGACAACTGACTTTTTGCACTCCCGCGCACAATACAGAACATGAAGTGGCGGTCCTAGCTTGAAAAGCGTCCTGCGTGGCTGCACATATCGCACATGCCAGAAAGCAACACTGCGGCTGTGGTACATTATATGTGAACAAAACAATTGGAAACAGGAGCCAATTGAGTTACGTGGAGGTTATTCATATTTACAGTAATTTCCGTCCTATAAGCCACGACTTTTTTCCCCCCCGCACACTTTCAACCTTGCAGCTTACGTGGTGATGTGGCTAATTTGTGCGTTTTTTTCTAACAGCCGAACGGAAAAGGTAACCGTGAGACCAGTGGAATATATGCGCCGAGGAAGTGACTTTTACCAGTATGTTTTTTTTTTTAACCAGCCCTGCTAGCATGTTGCTGCTGTGTTACTGCCATGTTTCAGTGATTTTTACTGGTATGTTTTTTTTAACCGACTCTGTTAGCATCGCGCTAGCACTGTGCTATCCTGTTGCTGCTGTGTTACTGTCACGTGCCAGTGACTTTTTTGTTTTGTTTTTTTTCCAGGCCTGGTCGTGCTACCGTGTTGTTGCTATGTTAAGCTAAGCTAAGGTATTAAAACTTTGAAAACTCTCTGTGTACCGTCTTTCTTTGTAAATATCACGTGTTTCAATGTCTGTTTCAATGTGGGCACTTTTGCACAGGTGCGGCTTATGTAGGTCCCAAATGGTATTTCCTTTACAAATGTACTGGATGAGGCTTATAATCAGGTGCGCTCTGTTGGTGGAAATTATGGTACTTCAATGAAGGATGAATGATTCCAGGCCAACTAAACACCCCATTCATCCATCCATCCATTTTCTGAGCCGCTTATCCTCACAAGGGTCGCGGGTATGCTGGAGCCTATCCCAGCTATCATCGAGGAGGAGGCGGCGTACAGCCTTTGGGGTTTCGGGCCGCTTTCGTTGTTTTTGTGCTCACTTTATACATACATCATAGTCGTCCCATCAGGTTAAAAAAAAAAAGTTTATGGTTAACCTTTTGAATCTTAACACCTTGGAACAAGCACAGTAAGGTGGCATTTGACTAGGCATTCATTTGAAAGTTTAACTATAACACAAAACAAGCATTATTACCATCATTAAGTCTTGAATTACAGATTATAGATGGATGGAACGTCCAAATTTGAAAGACAAAGTGTTTGGTACTCGTCAAAAACCTGTGTTTGAGATGTGTTAAAAACTTGATAAAATCCTTATAAAAAGGTTATCGGATACAGTTTTTTTTCTCGTTTTCTATGGTCTTTCTTGATGGGTCACTGAAGACATTGACAAAATAGAGCTGAACAGAAATGTTACTCACTTGGCCGTAAGTACCTCTAAATACAATTTCAAAATACTGTAGCGTCAAGACTGTGTTATACACTCCAGCTAGTTCAACCGACAACCCAGCTGAGGAGCAACAGTGCCACCTTCAGGTCAACCCAAATATTTGCTCATGCGTTGTCACACGGTCGCTCGCTTACCACTTGCCGGAAGTCGCTCTCTGCTTCGTCCAGCTTGCCTTGCTTCAGGAGCAGGTTTCCCCTCTGGAGACGCGCCTGTAACGACCAAGCTGTTGTAAGCCATATGTTGTACTAAATCCTTAATAATCATTTTTAAATGTCGCCACGGGAGTGATTGAATCCATTGGTGTGTCTATCTACATAATTGTAATATATATATATATATATATATATATATGCAGCAATTATGTAAAATATTCCTCTGTAACTTTTTAAATGATGCTATTGGAATGAATGAGTTTTATTATTTGTTGCAGTCGTTATTGTTTGGGAGCAAAGAGATTAATAAGAGTGCTGGAACCGAGAGTGCAAGTGGTGGTATGCATGGTGAGCAGAGAGCAAATTGTTTTCAGGCATCCTTCCGGATGCAAATGATTTGGAAACGCAACACTCACAGATGTGAAGTCGGGCTTGAGTTCGATGACTCTGCTCAAATCTGGCAGCGCCGACTTGGACTTCCCCATGGCCAGATACACCGTGGCTCTCCTGTAATAGGCCAAGTAGTTCTTTGGATCGCCATCTGACCAGAGATCATCAACATTTTAATCACCTGCAAATCTGCTGGCAACCGGTCGGGTACGTTTTGCGGAATTTTAGGCCACTTACCCACGGCGGCGTGGAAGTGAGAGAGCGCGTCGGCTAGTTGTCCGGCTGCCAGCAGCTTCTTGCCCATCTCCATCTGATGGTCCACACTCCCCTCTCTGCCGCATTTGACTCCTGACAAAGACAACCAAATACGCAAAGTAGGACACCCGTACTTGGTCAGGTTAATACAAGCCTTTTTTAAATGAAATCTTATTTTTAAACGGCAAAAAAAACATTTTCTCCCCATCCAGCATCTGTCCCAAAAAACAACAAACTGGCAACATTATCAAAAAAAAAAGAACGCTGCGGCCTGTCTGTAAAAAAAAAAAAAAAAAAAAAAAAATAGCCAATCATCTATTTTAACTGACTCTCTTCCTGTCTTTTGGAAATGAAAAAAAATATATTTATTTAAAAAAATAAATATACATGTATATTTTAATTTTTTGCTCCATTGATACATGTTGTTATAAACACCCCCCAACTCATTTTTATCACGGGCCACATTGTAGTCACAGTTTCTCTCAGAGGGCCGATATGACTGAAACCATGAAAATCATGAATTGACCCACAATAAATTCATCGCCTACGTTTCGGAATCAGAAATCAAGGGTAATGAGGTTTTTTCAACTGTTGTTGATGTCTGGTAACACAAAAATACTTGCGATATCTCAACGTCAACATTTATGATATGACAATGTGAAATGTCGGTACAGATTTGAACAAAAATCACGGAAGTTGATGCACGTGATTTGCCTTCGCGGGCCACATAAAATCGTGCGGCGGGCCGTATCTGGCCCCCGGACCTTGACTTTGAAACCCGTGCCTTATACTATCCACAGAAAGAATACTAGGTATATACTCTTTTTTTTTAATGAATTATAGTAGATATGTAGATCATTTTTTGTTAATAAGGTTATGGGTTAAGATAAAATAAAAGTGTGGCCACCCCCGGACTCTGGAAAAAAAAACATGGGGGGGGGGTGTTGACATTTCAAAGTGGCTGTACTCATGTGTCTAATCATGAGGTGCGTGCTGAATGTCTAACAGTCATTTCAAACCATACAAATAGTTCATAACACACCCAACGAGCGATTTAGTAGTGTTAACACGCTCCGAATGCTAAAAATAAGTCGCAAAGTGTTAGCTAGCATGCCCAATTGTTTACTTGAAAGGCGTTAGCACTTATCGATTTAGCTAACGCTCCTTCGCACTTCCACCAAATGTGCCTAAAAGCAGACACGTACAGTCCAAAAACAATACAATAAATGTTAAAAAAAAGAGGTGTTTATCCACATGTCCACGTTGCAACCGTGTCAGACTTACCTTCGTATCGCATGTCAATCAAAACGAGAACATATGGCAAGTAAGTTAGTATCTTGTGAGCCACGTGCTCCATGGAGACCATGGCTGAATCCCACTCGAGTGGCTCTCGGTGTCTGTGTGCGAGGTGACAGGAGTGGAAAGGCGAAGCGACGTCACGGCGACGGTATTTCGCAGTCCCATGTGTTGACAACCGAGCGAGGTTTCTGCTTTTCCTTGCGTAGCCTCGTCGTCTCCTCGAGCGGCGACCGGACGCAAGTCCGACCCCCGGGCCGGTCGTGGGGCGCGCTGATTGGCTGCCGTGTTGGGGCAGAGCCACGCCCACCTCGAGCCGTTCAACTGAGTGGAGCCACGGCAGCACTCGGCAGCTTTCACGGTGGTGAGATACACCCTTCCAAACTTTTATCACTTTAGGCGACAGCCATTTACATTTTAAGACTTTATGGTAAACATTACTATTATTTATTTTTCTTTTTATTATTATCATTAATAGTTTTAGGCATGTGCGCACATCAACCCCAAGTGCTGCTCAAGCACCGACCACTTTACCCTAGATTTAAACGAAAAAAAATAGCGCCAAAGCCTTCACCCTTATTCATCCATCCATTCATTTTCTTGGCCGCTTACCCTCACGAGTCACAGGGAGTGCTGGAGCCTATCCCAGCTGTCAACGCGTAGTAGGCAGGGTACACCCTGAACTGGTTGCCAGCCAATCGCAGGGCACATTGACACAAACAGCCGCACTCATAGTCACACCCAGGGGCAATTTAGAATGTCCAATTAATGTTGCATGCTTATGGAATGTGGGAGGAAACCGGAGTTCCCGGAGAAAATCCACGCAGGCAGGGGGGGGAACATGCAAACTCCACACAGGTGGGGCCGGGATCAAACCAAGGTCCTCCGAACTGTGAGGCCAACGCTTTACCAGATGGTCCACTGTTCCACCACTTCTAAAGTTTTATTACTTTAGTCAACAGCCAGTTCCATTTTAAGACTATGAAAAAAAATAACTATGATTCATTGTTGTTGTGATTATTATTAACATTATTAGGCACGTGCACACATTAACCTCAAGCGCTGCTCAAGCACCTACCACTTTACCCAAGATTTAAAAGAAAAGATAAGCGCCAATGCCTTCATCCTTATTCATTCATCAATATTTAAAAATTGCCTTCTGTCTCATCAATTCTGGCAAAAGCTTTTATAATATGCAGTTTTTCACCACTGCATACTACTATTATTCATATTGTTAAATTACTGGTACTACCTTTCTATCGATTAACGATAGTGTACTTTTTTCTTAAAAGCATACAATGTATACATTTGCTCTGTAAAAAAAAAAAAAATATTTATATATATATATATCATTACTTACGATTACTTTATAGTGGTAAACATGAACAACAGGAATATTATATTACCAAAACAATGTATTTAGCATTTTATAAGCAACTGCATTTTCACAAAGGAGGGCCTTTAGGTGTCACGCTACATTTTGATAAATGCTAAATATTTTCAAGAATTTCTGAAACACTTTTTTAAAAAATAATTTACAAACACGCTCACTTGTTAGAATCCAAAAATTACTCCGAAATCAATAAGCGCCCAATTCATGAGTGGCTGCTGACTTTCATAATCAGTAACATTGTAATGTAATTGTAATGGTAATGTAATAAGTAACAATTAGGCCGGTGAAACCGAAAATAATTAGCGCCCTCGTTTCAAACGAACTCAAACGTATGCTTTGGATGTTTTGGTGCTGACAGTCACCGCAGAGATGCCGCTGCTGCTCCTGCTGCCTCCACTACTACTACTAATATGACTACTACTGCTACGATTAGCACTACTACGAGTACCACTACTAGGCCGACTACTCGGTGCTTTCTTGCTCGCACTCCCGTCTGTCAGTACCGCCTTCTTCTTCGTGGGTACGACCTGGTAGGGATCGGGGAACAGGTAGGCGGGGTCTCCCTCGTAACTGAAATAAAAATATGAATCGATGAGTATTCGTTTATGTTGTTGCGAATACGGGGAACGTAAACTCGAGTACCTTGACTGGCAGCCTTCCCTCCCCGCGAAGATACTGTAAAGAAGACCTCCGACGACAAGTAAGGTGGAGCCTCCCCAGCCGATAAACACGCCAACGCCGATTTCAAACCTAAATGGAAGAACAAGTCCCCGGAAATATTAAAGTTGACATAAAACTGATATTTGAAAGGCTTGAACAATAATTGCGGCTCTGGAAGCTATGAAATATGCCTGATTTTGAAATGTGCCAGTGAGCGAGCCGTTTTACATTTCTGCCCCACGATGACATCACAGTGGGGATAGTTTAAATAATAATAACTATTATGACTGCAAAACAATAAACTGTAAATGCCAATAAAAACTGTTCAACTATCTTTAATTTTATTTTGAAGGGGAAGCTGGTCACAAAATAAAAAAAGGCTTGTAATGACATTTTTAGGCAGCATGGTGACTCAGTTGGTAAAGCTTTGGCCTCACAGTTCTGATGACCCGGGTTCGATCCTGGCCCTGTCTGCGTGGAGTTTGCATGTTCTCCCCGTGCCTGCGTGGGTTTTCTCTGGGCACTCCGGTTTCCTCCCACATCCCAAAAAAAAAAACATGCAACATTAATTAGACACTCTAAATTGCCCCAAGGTGTGATTGTGAGTGCGACTCTTGGTCTCGATGTGCCTTGTGATTGGCTGGCAACCAGTTCAGGGTGTACCCCAACTCCTGCCCATTAACAGCTGGGATAGTCTCCGGCACTCCCCGCGACCCTTGACCCTAAGAGGCAAAGAAAATGGATGTATGGATGACATTTTTAAAAGTGAAATCAAGAACCACGATATGCTTTCACTGGGCTTATTAAATTATTTGATGGGCCAGATTTGGCCCGGAGGCCTTATGTTTGTCACCTCAGTGTTTGAAATGAAAACAAACATCCATACATCCATCCATTTTCTTTGCCGCTTATCCTCACAAGGGTCGCAGGGAGTGCTGGAGCCTGTCCCAGCTGTCAAAGGGCAGGAGGCGGGGTACACCCTGAACTGGTCGTCAGCCAATCGCAAGGCACAAAAAGACAGACAACAGTTGCGCTTACAATCACACCTTGGGGCAATTTAGAGTGTCCAATTAATGTTGCATGTTTTTGGGATGTGGATGGAAACCGGGGTGCCCGGAGAAAACCCACGTAGGCATGGGGAGAACATGCACATTCCACACAGGCGGATCCGGGATCAAACCCGGGGCTTCAGAACTGTGAGGCCAATGTTTTATCACCGTGCCGCCTGAAAACAAACATAAAAAAACCCATCATATCCCTCCTTTAATTGTGCTGAAAATTGCCCTTACTTTTGTTCTCTATAATTCGGGTCCTGGAATTCTGCTCTTATTTTGTTGCCGTAATAAGAGAAAGCGGTCATAGAACACAACCCTGAAACAAAAGGACATTTTTCTTCAGAACGACAAGTAAAATATATAAAGCAAAATATAATAAAGCGTCTCTTTCAAGGAAGTGGACCCCTACCGGCAAAGAGGTAATTCATCCCGCCGGCGAACGTCACTCTGGCTTTGGCCAACTCCGAGCCCCCGATCTTGGTGCACTTCATCCCCACCATGACCAGGACCGAGCCGAAGAACGCCAGGATGATGGCGGTGATGATGAGGGCGCGGCACATGTGGATGTCCCCTGGGCAATGGCGGCAAAGTCGTCTTTTCGCACACACCGAACAGCTTTAATGCAGTACATTCATGACTGGGGCAAAGTGCCGCTGTGCCCCACCACACGCAGGAAATGGTAAAAGTTTGTTGATTCAAACGTAAAAACATTTACAGTGGTGGTCTCAAACTGGGGGCCAGCGGGCAATTTTGCGGCCCGCGAGATGATATTTTGTGGTCGCCACCTTAAAATGGAGCCCTCGAGTTTTATATAGATGGCACTTTTACAGTGTTGCATGCGGAGCTGACGAACCGACCAATCACGGTGGGGTCGATGGCTATCGGGGGAGTGAAATCGACCACACTTGATGCAAGCGGAGGAAGAATTTCCAATGAAAGAAAGTTACAGCAGCGTTACCATGGAGAGTTTTTTTTTTTTCAATTATTTTTGGTAGTTTTGCACACAAGTTGTAAACACCAGCGTCCTTCTTCATCTTATTTTATATGTAAAAAAAATGTTTGGGAAGATAGGGTTGTTTTTAATTTCTAATTTAAATTCCACATACGTACAAGTGCGCCGAGGCTGCGGCCCAGGTTCAGCCAGACTCCGCCCCCAGCGACCCCAAGGTAAATTGAGTTTGAGACCCCTGATTTACAGTGTTTGACAACGAACCTTTCCGAATGGTGAGGATTCAACCCAGGACGACACGACAGGACTTGGTCAGCTGGGACCACCGTTTCCAAGGGGACTCTTCATAATACATTAAGACGTCATGGTTTGAAATCATGCATGGCACGGAAAGTTCCCCTGCTTAAACCAGCACATGTCAAGGCCCGTCTTAAGTTTCCCAATGACCATTTGGATGATACAGAGGAGTCATGGGAGAAAGTTTTGTGATCAGAAAAGACCAAAATGGAACTTTTGGGTCATAATTCCAATAACTGTCTTTGGAGGAAGACGAAGGATGAGGTCCATCGCAAGAACACCCTCCCTACTGTGAAGCATGCGGGTGGTAGCGTCATGCTTTGGGGGCGTTTTTCTGCACACGGGACAGGACGACTGCACCGTATTAGGGAGAGGATGACCGCGGTCATGTATTGTGAGATTTTGGTGAACTGAGCATTAAAGATGGGTCGTGGTCCTTCAACGTGACAATGATCCAACGCACACAGCCAGGAAAACCAAGGAGTGGCTCCGTAAGAAGCACATCAAGGTTCTGGACGTGGCCTAGCCGGTCTCCAGACCTAAACCCAAGAGAAAATCTTTGGAGGGAGCTGAAACAAACCCAGAAACCTGTCTGATCTAGAGAGGATCTGTGTGGAGGAGTTGCCCGAAAACCGTAACATTGGTTTTCTCAGGTTTTCAAATACTTTTTTGCAGCGGTACCACACAAATAAATCATTTAAAAAAAATCATACATTGTGATTTCTGGATTTTTCTTTTCAGATTATATCCCTCACGGTGGACATGCACCTACGATGAAAATTTCAGACCCCTCCACGATTTCTAAGAGGAAGAACTTGCAATATATCAGGGTGTTCAAATACTTGTTTTCTTTACTATATTTACATTTAAACTGTAGCAATATTCTACATGTACACATCAGTCAATAATAAAATAAAATAATAAAAATAAAAGCTCGACATTACGCAGTACTCACAGTTGAGCGCAAGCAAGGACGGGATGCCCTTGCAGTCGGACACGCCGGTGGAATCGGAGATGCAGTCCTTCCACAAGTTGGAGAAGTAGTTGGAGGTGGTCAGCACGATGCTGCCCACCTCGGACCAGGTCCAGATCTCCGTGGGCATGGTAGAGCACACCAGGATCCACCCGGAGACGCACACCACGAAGCAGCCGATCTCCATGTACATCACCACCGTCCTGTAACCCATCTTCTGGTTTTGGAAGGAGCAGTCGGATCGAGACTGGCCGACGTGGGAGGTTTTCAAACCGACGCCGTGCTTAAGTGTGTGGACCCTCCTAATATTGATGATGATGAAGGGTGTGCGCCTGCGCGGCACTTCTGGTCCTGCCACTTTTGCCTTTTATGAGGGTCACCGCGATGTGTTTGTCGTTGGTAGGAAATCCAAAGGTGCTACCAGCATGAGTCCGGTTTGGGGCTATTGTTGGTTCCGTCATGAAGACGTGAAAACTGGCTGACTGAAAATTCTACAAGAGTACAGTACTTCTTTGTGGATATTCAAGGGGAAATCCAATGGTTTGCATGAACAATGTATCCAATCGGTCACGTAACATGTACTCTGTTTTGACAATGTGATGTTAAATCCTCTCTCGTTTAATGGTGTTTTGAGAAGATTTTTATCGGCAATTACGACTTTTCAGGGGCGCTGCCATTTTCGCGAGTCACATGCCTTATGTGCGTGGATGTGACGTACAAGGTGCCGCGCCAAAGGCTCGATTATGTTGTGCCCAGTGCCTGTTTGTCGGATTTATCCTCATCTGATGGAGAAATGGCAAGATCGGTTGATCGGAGGAAGACTTCCATACAGATTTGAACCTGTGGCTTGTAAGTAATGTTGAATATTCGGATGGTTCTTCGGACGGGAATGACGCGGAGGCTGACGAGCGAGCTCCGGCGTCCGGCTGAGGCCATCAGCCGAGAAATTTGGCCCGCGGGCCAGAGTTTGACACCTATGATCCAGGGGTCATCAACCTGTTTGAGGCTAATGGCTACTTCGTGAGAACTGATTGTACGAAGCGCTACGTGACATGTTTGCAGCAAAACTTCAGTCAAAGTTCATTATACATCCATAAAATATTTTCATTTTTTTGTATGATGTGACATTATAGGTATTTTAAAAATTTGAATAACATAAGCAAGTCAGACTCACAATTTAAAGCTGTGGTTTTTTTTTAGAACATGCCTCGTGGGCATCGCGTTGGTGACCCCTGATTAACGTCCCCTTTGTTCAAACCAGCAATATGCAACAAGGCAGTTCTATGGCGTTTATGACAATTTAATCTCGCACACATCAATAAACAACACAAACACGATAAAATAGCTAACACAAAATATGTGTGATGATCTCAGTGCTGCCGGTGCTGAAAGTTCTTGTGATTATATTTTGTACACTTCCGGTCAGTCAAAATTGGCGTTCAAGAACATAGTTGAGCCACAACGGCGAATAGTCAACAATGTTGAACGGGTTCGAACCCGGGTCCTCAGAACTGTGAGGCCAATAAAATATAAAATAAACTAATACAAAAATGAATGAATGAAATGAGTACAAATTTGTATCAGGCTCATTAAGGTATATGTTTTTAAAAATATTATTTATTTCAATCACTTTCATATTGGCAAGATAATGGTAAACAACTTTTTATTTTTTTCTGTAAAAGGGGCTAATGGTCTCCGACTGGGAATTTTGAAATTCTTTGTCGATATTTCTAAAAGCAAAGAACGATGAGGGCCGCTTTGAAAAGTCAGAGAATAATCATGAGAATGAAATTGTAATAGAGAAAATAAAGATGGATTTTGCTCAGGGGAAAAAAAGTGAACTTGAAAGGAAAAGTTAGTTCTCTGAAAATCGATTAATTAAAAAAAACATTTAACATGGGGACGGTGAAGGAAAGAAAATGTACTATGAAAAAGATGCAATTTTCTTTTTTTAATAGGGAAAAAGTTGCAAATTTTAAAAAATTATGTAAATTTGTGAATATAAAAACTCAATTTTAAGGAGAAAAAAGGTTTGATTGAGGTTCATAAAGTTGTAATCAAGAGATTAAATTACACAAATTCTATCACATGGTGTGAATTGTTTAAAAAAAAAAAAGGTCTTCCCCTATATTTGAGAATAAAGTCTAGAAGGCAGAATTAATGTTTCAACAAAATGTCTAAATTCAGGAAAATGAATTCAGATGATCACCCCAAGAAGTATGCAATTTCATGAGAATGTAATATGAGGAGCTCACATTTTATGTCACGTATGGACTGTTTGTTTGTGTGGGAATTTTGATTCACATTCATCATTAAATTTGGTAGTTCTTTTCAGAGTAGCCCGCAAGCATTTTCCAGCGATTACACAAAGGCGTCCCTTTCAGAGAACCTCTCCGGTGTCGTGGCAGAGAGTTTGGATATTTTGGAGCTGCCGGATCTTCCCGAGCCGTAATAAGTTCCGTACAGCCTGTTGGGTCCGTAGTAGCCGGTGTACGCGGTTCTACCTCGCGAGCGGGGGTCCATGTACGTGCCCCCTCTGTAGGCGTAAATGACTTGACTGTGAAGGGAATGTATATGAATCAGGAGATGGGACCGTCCTAAGAACTGAAAAAGAAACGGGTTCGATGATGGCGTACCGTTTGGGTATGAGGACTCTGAACACGGTGGCTGCATAAAAAAGAGATCCTGTGAGGATGAGAAAACATCCAACCAATCCGAGGAATATGGGAGGACCCAAGTCGTACCTGGAATTATGAAAAAGGTGGAAATGTAAATGTTTTTTTTTTAAAAAGTAATAAAGCCTTTATTACCTGAATACTACACATACTACAATCATATCTGCAATCAAAAGCGTGCATCTCATCATTTATATTGGACAAAAATGTGGGACAATCTGAGTCGATTACTCTAAATTCTGATTTTTCTTTTCCTTTTCCCAGAAATCCATCCATCCATTTTCTTTTACAGCTTATCCTCACCAGGGTCGCGGGAGTGCCGGAGTCTATCTCAGCTGTCACCGGGCTGGAGGCAGGGCACACCAACTGATCTAAAAAAAAAAAAAAAAAAAAAAAACTGGATAGCGCACACATATCTAGCGGTGTGTCGATTGGTTGAAGCCAGTTGGCTGCCATCTAGGTACTTCCAAAACGTGTGGAGGATACGGTTCACAGGTTGGATTATGGGGGGGGGGGGGGGTTTCTCAAAGTTTAGCATGTAGAATTAAAACTGGTCGAGCGAGTTTGACATTTTTTGTCAATTCTGGTAACGTGAAGGATTTTTAATTCGACTTGGTAAGCCAAAAAAAGCTAAGCGCAAAGGAAAAACATATAACACCGTGACTAGCAAGAAACCTTGCATATTACCAAGGCCCCGATTTCCGTGACATGTTAACTTTTCCGAAAATACACAGTGAAGCACTATCACCATAACATAGATAAAAACTAAGCATTTCTTGTCATAAAAACATTAAATTTGAAGTCAATCAGTTAGCTATATTTTTGTAAATAAGGGCTCACAATGGGAAAATAGTTGCTAAACGCATTGTTCATTTGTTGTCTCTGCGACATCCTATTTCAGACAGAAAATGTAAACTTATTTCCTTGCTTTTGAAAATCAAATTCAATTTGCAGAGTTCTGTATTATGAAATTCACCAAAAATTTAATAGAAAATGTGTTTTTTTGCTTATCCACTGATGAAGTTTGGGAAAATATTCACATCGCTTTTTCGCGAAAAACCTTCGGCCTATAAAGGTGAAGCAGAGAGCGAACGGTAAACAACAACAACTTTTATCAACAACAAAACTTTGTTGAAGTGAATTAATGTCATCAGAAAATAAAAAAACGTTAACAAACAAACTCTATTAGTCTCAAAAGTAAATCTTTCTTTAACGTACATGGTTGTTTTGGGAGTACCAAGATGGCGGATATCCAGCCAACTTCAGTTTTGGTGGCCAATGAGCTATCCAGTCTTTTTTTTTTTTTTTTTTTTTTTTAGATCAGTGGGTACACCCTGAACTGGTTGCCAGCCAATCCCAGGGCACATGGAGACAAACAGCCGCACTCACAATCACACCTAGGGGCAATTTAGGGTGTCCAATTAATGTTGCATGTTTTTGGGATGTGGAAGGAAACCGGAGAACCAGGAGAAACCCCACAAAGGCACGACAGGTGGGGCCAAGATTGAACCTGGGTCCTCAGAACTGTGAGGCCAACGCTTTACCATTTATAACATTGAATATTAAAAGGTCGTATAGGGTTGTAGGGGGTACCGTAAGACTCCAGGTGCTAAGTTGGGAGCAAAGAAGTTCCTGGCAACCCTGTTGATGTACAAGCAGTAGGCCGTGATATCGGACAGCCCTGCGGAGAAAGCGGCTCAGTGAGGGCTGAGCGGAGTCAGGAAGACAGTTTGAGGTCCGCCTGACCCGACTCACCGCCTACGAAGTGAAAAACCGCGCCGGCGAAAAGCATCTTGTCCTTGCTCGGCTCGTCGCCGCCCAGGTACGTGCACTCCATGCCCAGGAAGCACAAGATGGCGGCCAAGAACCCCAGAGTGAGCCCGCACATCAGCAAGCCTCGGACGCCCTGGACGTACGCTTGGAGACGCCGGTGTCACAAGAGATAAAATAAAATTGAATTAAAGTGAAACCATTCACAGTGGAAAATAATCACAAGGCTGATTGGAAAGGTGCAGGGCAGTCATTCAATGTTATTCTCAGAATCACAGGTGTCAAACTCAAGGCCCGGGGGCCAAATCCGGCCTGTCACATCATTCTATGCGGCCCGCAAAGTAAATCATGTGTATAAGGATAGGTTGCAGCTCCTAAACAAAACAAAAGTCTTACGTGTGACACCCCAGAGCACGGAGAAGTCTCTGCAGTTGGTGACGGCCGTGGAGTCGGTGAAGCAGTCCTTCCACAGGTTGGACCAGTACCAGGCCACCTTGATGATGAACGAGCCGCCCTGGCCTCCGATCTGGGAGATCCTCCAGAAGTCCATGGCCATGGTGCACAGCACAAAGAGCCACCCCAGCGTGGTGATCAGGAAGCCGCTCACTTGGATCAGACGTTTCCGCATGACCGAAAGAAAGCGAGTTGGAGGGCTGTCAGACGGACATTCGGTTGTTGGCGCGATGCCGGGTTTGTGACGGTGCAAGTGCGAACAGCAGACTGTGTATTTGGGTGGTGTGTCATCGGTGTTGATGTGGGCGCCTTACCTGAGTGCTGGCTGTTTACTGTAAATGGACAGGAGTGTGGCATGAGACAACTTCCCCACCCACCAATCTATTGCGCTTGTCCCTATCAGGGTGAGGGGTGGGCTGGAGTTTATTCCAGATGACTTTTTGTGAAAGAAATCAAGTACACCCTGGACTGATCACAGGCCAGTCATTAAAAAAAAAAAAAAAAAAAAAAAAAAGTACATAAAGACCAGGGGTGTCCAAAGTCTGGCTTGAGGGCCATTTTTGGTCTGTTCCACATTTCAAACCTGTCTACCGTGTATTGTCAGAATAAAATCAAACACTGACACAACATCATATTATGAAAAAAAAAAAAGCTAAAATATTAAAAAGAATAGTTTTGGGCGACCTGAAAATAAAAATCTGGGAAAAAACAATGTTACAGGAAATCACACTTTTCATTCTTATTACTATTTATTATTATTTTTGAACTACTATTCAAAACAATGTCAAATTTTCATTGGTTAATTTGAATAATATCTTTATGTACCGTTATTTTTTGTCAGATTCAGGTTGTCTGTGACCACTGTTAGAACGATTAGAAATTTTGTCCAAATTTTGTGTGTGCCTGTATATATATATATATATAATATATATATATATATATATATATACACATATATATATATATACACATACACACATATAGGTGCGTGTGGGTGTGTGAGTGTATAGAGAGAAAGAGAGAGAGAGAAGGCAAAAAAGAAAACAACTCACTTTATTCACAAACTATGATAAATGTACTTTTCCTTTAATATTGAAATGCCATCGTATAAAAGAATAATGATTTCAACATGAATCTGATTGACACATTGCAGCGTATTTAAAGTCAATATAAAATACAACCAGCAAAATGTAAAATATAGAATAAATGGAAATGACCTGCTAGAATTTGGAAAAAAAAAAAAATAATAATTATGTATATCGCAGCGCATTCATACCAAATCCCAGCTGTCGTGTAAATGCACCCCCTCGTGGCTATGAGTGGTAGAGAACATAGATTAATCTGTTGGGACACTTGAAAAATTCCAATATTTTGGCGTTGTATAGCTGTAAAAGTTTCCATTTTGTTTTTGTTATATTAATTGACATTAAAAACATAAACCTAAATTGCCTTGCATTTAGGAACTCTATGTAATGTACATCCAATTCTCTCTATAACTTTAGCATAATTGATTTAATCCCTCAAAATTCAAATGGTTCAAAAATCTCTAAGATGTTTTGATTTAATCACCCCCCAAAAGGGAAGGGAAAAATTTTATTATTTTTTCTAAGGTATAAAAAAAAATATGTAAAATGTGGGGGTACTGTATGTGCTTTTTATCAGGAAAAACAAAGAAAATATATATTTTTTATATGAGGCCAGGGGAATCCAGTGATCTGGGATGAATTAATTAGTTAATTTGATTAAATGCAAATAAATGTATTATTTTTAATAAAATATCCAAAAAGTGCAACAATTGGGGATACAGTACTTTGGATAGGAATAAGGGAAAAAAACGAAATATTTGAAAATACATCCATTGCAAAACAAAGAACTTGTTGTTTGTATAGTCAAATGAAAACACTTGAGAGAAATTAAAATAATTTCAAAATCAGGAAATACATTCATCCATTATCCAAGCCGCTTATCCTCACAAGAGTTGCGGTTGCATTGGAATTTTTTTTTTTTAAATATAAAATCAGAAACCATCTTTTATAGTTTAAAAGTAAAAACAGGCACATTTATCTATAATTGTGTGTTTTCTTCATCAAAAAAGTGCTTTTGTTGTGTTTGGGGAAAAAACTTAGACGTGTACGTTCTTTCCTGAAAATATAAAACACGTCGGTTTTATTCTTAATCCCAAAATATATTTCTTTGAAAACAGAAATTTACACTCACGTAATGTAGAAATAACTGTAGCCTGCATTTGTTTAAAAAATTAATATATATATACTTTTTTTTTCAATTGTTCTGGGTAAAAAAAATTACTCTTTGTTGATAAGAAAAATGAATTTTTTTGAAGTAAAAAAAAACTTGAGCAGAAAAGCTACATGATTTTTATACTGAAGAAAACATTTTGTGTTTTTTTTTTTTTTTTTTGGCGGGGTGCGTTTTTGGGACGTGTACAGACTTACTTCCCACCGGACCTGAATGACATTCACCTGCTGTTCCACAGAAACATTTCCTCCGGCGTGCTGTTATCTTTTGCTTCACGCCGTCTCCACCCCCATTCAGCACACGGCGGCTCTTAATATTCACGTCGTTTACACGTACACGTTCTTATCGAAGTTGGGGGCCCTGGAGGAGCTGCTGTACTCGGGAGGCGGCCTCTGGCTCACAGACGGTCCTCTTCCTCTGTGGTAGGAGGAGACGTGGGAGTGCGAGGGGGCGCCTTTGTAGACATAATCACGACGACTGTGGTTGGACAAACGCACAACGCTGATCAATGATCCAGAAGCCGTCTACTGTACCGCTAATGAGATCTGGCGTAAGAAATAATAAAATGGCGGAATATTTTTGCGTTGGCGGGTTCACCGAACGAGCAAGGGTGTGAAACTCATTTTTGTCACACACTGTACTCATAACTTAAATCTGAGGACCATTATGACTTTCAATCTTCCATCCTTCCAACCATCCATTAATTGAGCCGCTTATCCTCACAAGTGTCGCGGGGAGTGCTGGAGCCTATCCCAGCTGTCAACGGGGAGGAGGTGGGGTACACCCTGAACTGGTTGGTAGCTAATCGCAGGGCACATAGAGGCAAATAGCCACAGACGCAATCACACCTAGCGACAATTTTGAGTGTCCAATTCATGCTGCATGTTTTTGGGATGTGGGAGGAAACTGGAGCACCCGGAGAAAACCCATGCAGGCACGGGGAGAACATGCAAACTCCACAAAGGTGTGGCCGGGATTGAACCCTGGACCTCAGAACTGTGAGGCCAACGCTTTACAGCTGCTCCACCGTGCCGACTTTGGACCTATATGAATCTATTACCGCGTCATATATTTATGTCATTGTCACGTCATGTCATTATCCAAGCTGCTTATCCTCATAAGGGTTGCGGAAAAAAAAGGTAGTTTTGGGCGAAAGGCCGACTACACCCTGAACTGGTCGCCAGTCAGTCGCAGGGCAGATATCGACACCATCACTGAGCCGGAATTGATCCCACGCCGCCTGCACCGAAGGCAGGCATATGTACCCCTACACCGTCAGTTACTATATATTTATATGTGATAAATATATATAACCAGCCTATAACCGGGCACTCCGGTTTCTTCCCACATCCCAAAAAAATGCAACATTAATTGGACACTCTAAATTTCCTCTAGGTGTGATTGTGAGTTCAGGTGTTTGTCTCTATGTGCCCTGCGATTGGCTGGCGACCAGTTCAGGGTGTACCCCACCTCCTGCCCGTTGACAGCTGGGATAGGCTCCAGCCCTCCCTGTGACCCTTATGAGGATAAGCGGCGAAGACAACGGATGGATGGATGGATGGATGGATGGATATTTTCTCCAAGATGTTTGAAGTCGTCGCCGATCATTTGCTTTCGCGGGCCACTTAAAACGATGCGGCGGGCCAGATCTGGTCCCCGGGCCGTAAGTTTGACACCCGTGGCGTAGAGGACTGACCTTTTCTTGCAGTCCGCCGCAGAGAAGCAGAGCACACCTCCGCCCAGAACACAAAGGACAGAACCCGCCCAGCCGATGAAGAGCGCCGCTCCGAGCTCGTACCTAAAATGGAGGCAAACGACTGCCTTGTGAAGGATGCAAGCGTGAAATCATTCGCAATCCTTTTCGACGCGTGGAAAATGATTCTCACTTCTGCGCCACAAACATGGGGTCGAAAAACTCTGAGGTGATCCGGTGCGCATAGATGGAACATGCTGAAAGGGAGCACAGGCCTAAGGAAGAACAACACACCGGGGGGTAAGGGTGGGGGTGGGGGTCATGAGAGCTTTACTTCCAAAACATTTTACACCTACAAAATAATTGGACTTTCTAATATAATGTAATGTAATGCACTGTATGTGTAATGTAAACATTAGGACGCAGTTGCACAGTAGGACTGGTGTTCATCAAAAATGAGGTAGCGGTTTTATTCCTAAAATGTACATTGAATTTTATCGAAAGCCACTGTAACACGGACAGTTTTGAAAATTCACACTGCGCCGAAATAAAGTGCAAAATGTGAAAATAATTATTCATTTAAAATGTATTGTACATAAAACTTAGATACACCTGAACAGTACTAAATAGATATATTGACAGATTTAAAAAAAAAACAATTTTAGTGGACATACAAGGTTTTTTATGAACCATGTAAATCACAGATGTCAAACTCAAGGCCCGGGGGCCAGATCTAGCTTGCCATGTGGTTTTATGTGGCCCGCGAAAGGCAAATCATCCAGGATTTTTGTTAAAAATTTCAAATTGCCATGTCATAAATGCCTGAAGCTAGCTGGGATAGGCTCCAGCTTTCCTGCAACCCTTGTGACGATAAGCCGCTTGGATCATGCCATAAATGATAACTCTGAGGTATTGCGAGCATTTTTCTGTTACCAAACATGAACAATAGTCAAAAAACGCATTTACCTTGATTTCAGATTCCAAAACTAGTTCATAAATTCCATGTGTAAATATAATGAGGGGATTAAAAATTTAGACTGTTTCACAATCATATCGGCCCTGTGAGGGAAACCGCAACTACAATGTGGCCCATGGGAAAAATGACTACTAATGTAAATGATTACAATTTGAGGTAAATGTTTCCCCACCACCCCAAAAATACATTTATTTCATTTATTTATGGAGGGAAGTATTACTATAAAAAGTCAGGTAAAAAAATACCATAAAGAGAAAATATTCACCATTGTAGATATAGTAGATATATGCAATGAAAAGGGGGAGGTTGCAAAGCACCCACAAAAAAATATAAAATAAAATTAATTTCTTGTACTTTTCTTGTAATGTACAGGAAACTACCACACCTGAGGAAAAACAACCAATTTTGACAAAAAGAAATTGCAGGGGGAAAGAGGGGGGCGGGTTGCATGACAATGGACTTTCTTACCGCTGAGGATAAAACTGAAACCCGCGAAGCAGGCGATCCTGGCCTTGCTCTTGTCACTTCCTCCTATTTTGGTACACTTCATCCCCACAAGGGCGAAGACGGTGCCAAAAAAGCCCAAACACACCGCCGCGATCATCAGCCCCCTGCAGGCCTGGATGTAACCTGCGCAAACAAAAACAAATCGGCGAGAGCTCGACGACCTCTTGACCTCTTGACAAACGTGCGCATCAAGCGAGCGGTAAAATTAGTCACGAGGTGAGATTTAGAGGAAAATATTAGCTCGGAACCAGCGAGCCGTGGGCGAAACCGCCCCGATGGGCTTGATAGGCTTCAAGAATCAGTCAACCGCAGCTAAACATTGACACATTTGAAGGTAAATGGGCCGAGCGCGTGACTCGAATTTTCTCTCGGAGTCCGGGTTTCAAACGGGACAAAAAAGGTTCGACGGCAGAACACGGAGGTCGGCAAAAGCGCGGCTGACCATCCAGCGCCAGCATGGAGGGAAAGTCTTTGCAGTTGGAAACGCCGGTGGAGTCGGTGACGCACGTCTTCCACAGGTTGGACCAGTAGGTCGCCGTGGTGATGACCGTCCCGTCCAGCGAGGACACCTTCCAGTAGTCTGTCGGCAGCGTGGACGACACCAGAACCCATCCCGAGGTGGCGAGCGCAAAGGCCAGGATCTCCTGATACATGCTGCTCCGAATGACTCCCGCTCCGACCGCGTCGGCGGGACCGAAGATTGATTAATGGTTCCCGGACGGTTGAAAAAGTAGCCAGGGCGCGCGGCGCTAAGTTGGTTAATGTGTTGTGCAGGCTCGTATTCTGCCGCGAGGAGTTTGGACCCGAACTTCAGTGAATGGGCCGACGTTTCGTCATGCCCCGCTCGCCGACCTCTCCCGCTCAAGATGACGGTCAAGATTCCAGGAAGAGAGCGAATGACCCATTCGTTCTGTGTCATTAATGAGTAACAAGCGAGATTCTTGCGCGCTTGCTAAAGCCGTCAACACCACGATATTCGATCAAACGGGGTTGTTGTAGCCCTTTTTTTGCATTTGGGGAGGGCGGAAGAGGTTGCTAGAGCAAATTTCCCGGTTTGGTCGTACAGCAGAGCTCTTTATATAATGTAACAGAACTGTTGTAATAATTAATTGACAGCATGTCCGCTAACTCTTAGCGAGCTATACGGTGCAAAAAAAAAAAAAAAGTGCATTCATTGATAAAAATCACACTTCAACAGGTTTTAATTAAAACAACAGCTAATCAGAACTCCCCTTAATAAATGTGAGTACAAAACCCTGCAAAAACATGAGATTTTTTTTTTTTTTTACATTTTTTTTTTTAAATGTAACTGTAGTTTAACAAGACATACCATAATATAATGTTCAAGATGTGCCGTAATTCCCGGCCTAAAGACCGCACCTGGTTATAAGCCTCACCCAGTACATTTGTAAAGGAAATACCATTTGGTACATACATACGCCGCAGCTGTGTAAAAGCCGCAAGTGCCCACATTGAAACATGAGATATTTACAAAGAAAGACGGGACACAGAGAGTTCAATGCTAATGCTAATGCTGGCACCGTGCTAACGCTAATGCCGCCCTAACAGGAACGGTAAAAAAAAAAAAAAAACATACAGGTAAAAATCACTGAAACACGGCAGAAACACATTAGCACAGTGCTAACGGGGCCGGGCCGGACCGGTAAAAGTCACTTCCTCGGCACATATATACCACCGTCTCACTCTTACCTTTTCTGCTCGAGTGCCCCCTTGGGGCCGTTAGAAAAAAAATGCACAAATTCACCGCATCACCGCAAAAACCGCAGGGTTGAAAGCCTAACCCTAACCCTAACCCTGTCGCGGTTGACAGGCCGGAAATGACAGGATACATAAAAACTACTCTTACTAATTATTAAAAAAAAATTTAATTCTGCTGTTCTCTATAAATCCTTCCTTTTTGCATAATACAGTAAAAAAAATATATGCAGAAAAGACAAAAAGAAGATTATAGAGTATCTGAGTGGTAATATATGGAAAATAATTACAATTAAATTACAAGTAAAAGAAAAACTGGCAGACCAAATGAGTGGATTTAAAGCGCGATTTCCACCCATCCATCCATTTTCTTTGTCGCTTATCCTCACAAGGGTCGCGGGGAGTGCTGGAGCCTATCCCAGCTGTCAGCGGGCAAAAGGCGGGGTACACCCTGAACTGGTTGCCAGCCAATCGCAGGGCACACCGAGACAAACAGACGCACTCACAATCATACCTAGGGGCAATTTAGAGTGTCCAGTTAATGTTGCATGTTTTTGGCACGGGGAGAACATGCAAACTCCACACAGGCGGGTCTGGGATTGAACCTGGGACCTCAGACCTGTGAGGCCAACACTTTACCATCTGAGCCACCATGCAAGAACTGTCGTTCACTGAGACATACCATAACGTAATGTTCAAGATCTATTCATAAAAAAATTCTCTTAGTAATTATTCAAAAATTAAATTCTACTGTTCTCTCTCTCAATCCTTCCATTTTGCATAATAGTAAAAAATATATGCAGAAAACACTAAATTAATGATAAAATTTTATATATATATATATATATATATGTATATATATATATATATATATCTTCTTCTTCTTTTCCTTTCGGCTTGTCCCGTTAGGGGTCGCCACAGCGTGTCATCTTTTGCCATCTTAGCCTATCTCCTGCATCTTCCTCTCGAACCCCAACTGCCCTCATGTCTTCCCTCACCACATCCATAAACCTTCTCTTTGGTCTTCCTCTCGCTCTTTTGCCTGGGAGCTCCATCCTCAGCATCCTTCTACCAATATACTCACTCTCTCGCCTCTGAACATGTCCAAACCATCGAAGTCTGCTCTCTCGAATCTTGTCTCCAAAACATCCAGCTTTGGCCGTCCCTCGAATGAGCTCATTTCTAATCCTATCCAACCTGGTCACTCCGAGCGAGAACCTCAACATCTTCATTTCTGCCACCTCCAGTTCAGCTTCCTGTTGTTTCTTCAGTGCCACCGTCTCTAATCCGTACATCATGGCCGGCCTCACCACTGTTTTGTAAACTTTGCCCTTCATCCTAGCAGACACTCTTCTGTCACATAACACACCAGACACCTTTCGCCAGCTGTTCCAACCTGCTTGGACCCGTTTCTTCACTTCCTGACCACACTCTCCATTGCTCTGTATTGTTGACCCCAAGTATTTGAAGTCGTCCACCCTCGCTATCTCTTCTCCCTGTAGCCTCACTCTTCCCCCTCTACTTTTCTCATTCACGCACATATATTCTGTTTTACTTCGGCTAATCTTCATTCCTCTCCTTTCCAGTGCATGTCTCCATCTTTCCAATTGTTCCTCTGCATGCTCCCTGCTTTCACTGCATATGACAATATCATCTGCGAACATCATGGTCCAAGGGGATTCCAGTCTAACCTCATCTGTCAGCCTATCCATTACCACTGCAAACAGGAAGGGGCTCAGAGCTGATCCCTGATGCAGTCCCACCTCCACCTTAAATTTCTCTGTCACACCTAAGGCACACCTCACCATTGTTCTGCTACCATCATACATGTCCTGTACTATTTTAACATACTTCTCTGCCACACCAGACTTACGCATGCAGTACCACAGTTCCTCTCTTGGTACTCTGTCATAGGCTTTCTCTAGATCCACAAAGACACAATGTAGCTCCTTCTGACCTTCTCTGTACTTTTCCACGAGCATCCTCAAGGCAAATAATGCATCTGTGGTACTCTTTCTAGGCATGAAACCATACTGTTGCTCGCAGATCCTTACTTCTGTCCTGAGTCTAGCCTCCACTACTCTTTCCCATAACTTCATTGTGTGGCTCATCAACTTTATTCTTCTATAGTTCCCACAGCTCTGAACATCCCCTTTGTTCTTAAAAATGGGAACTAGAACACTTTTCCTCCATTCTTCAGGCATCTTTTCGCCCGCTAGTATTCTGTTGAATAAGTTGGTCAAAAACTCCACAGCCATCTCTCCAAATTGCTTCCATACCTCTACCGGTATGTCATCAGGACCAACTGCCTTTCCATTTTTCATCCTTTGTAGTGCCTTTCTGACTTCCCCCTTAGTAATCATTTCCACTTCCTGGTTCTTCACTCTTGCCTCTTCAACTCTTCCTTCTCTCTCATTTTCTTCATTCATCAACTTCTCAAAGTATTCTCCGTGGTAGAATAATTTAAACCCTGCTCCCAAACTTCTAGCCTTACTACCTTTCCACCTGCTCTCTTGGATGCACAGAATATCAACCTTTCTCCTAATCATCATGTCAACCAACTCCTGTGCTTTTCCTGTCATAGTCCCAACATTCAAAGTCCCTACACTCAGTTGTAGGCTCTGTGCATTCCTCTTTTTCTTCTGACGCTGGATCCGGTTTCCACCTCTTCTTTGTCTTCGACCCACAGTAGCTGAATTTCCACCGACGCCCTGCAGGTTAGCAGTGCCGGGGGCGGGCGTTGTTAACCCGGGCCACGACCGATCCGGTATGGGATTCTTTAGATGAACGCTCATATTTGTTTGGCACAGTTTTTACGCCGGATGCCCTTCCTGACGCAACCCTCTGCATTTATCCGGGCTTGATATATATATATTAAAAAAAACCAAATAAATATATATTTATATATTAACAAAACTACTAGATTAAAAGTATCTGAGTATATGGAAAAAAATTTACAATTAAATCACAAGTAAAAGAAAACAGGCAGACCAAATGACTATTTAATGATCGCTTTCTTATTGACAAATAGAAATTGTTATAGCTCATAATTGATAAGATTTCACATGAATGACAGCAAATTGTTCCGCAACTACAAAGTGCCTCTTCACATGCATACAATATACAAATTTTATAAAGTGGGATTAAACAATATGTCAGCCAGAAACTTCATATTTGTGTTCGTAGGTTGCAGTAGTGTAGCACTGCATCATACACTGTCGTGTAGCTAAATGTGCTCTGCGAGTGTGTAGGAAAATTTCGGACGTAGTTCAGTGTACGACGGGGACATTTCCAAAAAATTGCGTCCCACCCGCAAAAATGAAAACCGACACGGCACCGTCAAACGAGACAAACGTAGGATCCAGTTCGGGACGGCGGAACAACTCGCTTCTCAACGGGAATAAAGCGGCGGCACGAAGGTGCCACTCACCGTCCAGGTTCAAGATGGTGTGGTGCGGCCTGCAGTGGAGCGCGCCGATGGCGTTCCCGGCGCAGTTGTTCCACAGGCCCTGCAGCACCCAAGTGGCCGTGATGACCGAGGACGCCCGGCTGGTGGCCCTCCACTCGTTGGACACCGTGGCGCCGATGGTGGCCCCCAGACCCCCGAGGCCGCTGACGAAAGCCAGGATCTGCAAGGCGGACATCTGCTGTCTTTCACTATTGAATGTGAATTTTTTTTTCTTTTTTTTGGGGGGGGGGGTGTGGTGGTGGGGGGGCCAAGACAAGCAATGGCCCCCGACACGTTAAATTACACTTTGGACATGTGTTTTCACTGAGATGATTTACAGATAGGACATTTCTCACCGTTGAGGATGGACACAAAGGCTTCAAAGTCAAACAGTAATCGAAGTCGGGAGCTTGGGTTTAATTATTATTTTTCGCCTCTTTTGCGCGTTCCGGTTTCGAAATATTACCGTGCGTCATATTAACAAGTGGTCAAAAAGTAATGGGTCACGGTTCGGTGGAAGCAAAGTCGATTTTTTTTTTTAAGTTTGTCATCCATTTCACGGCAAGAGGATGAATCGTGATTTCCGTCTTGAGGGGTGGGGGGGTCCAACCTTTCAAGTTTCAGGTACATAGGATCAACAAATGGGAGTTAATCATGGATGTATTACCTCCGTTTTTGTTTTTTTTTTACCCCTGACGTCAGGGCAACATTTCCTGCCATCATTTGGTTTGTGTGGTGCTATGACCTCACTAACCACCAGATGACGCCAAACCCCAGCTCACGTTTGACTTGTGTTTCGCTTGAGACGTTTTGTTATGCAATTCGCGTCCCGATTAAACAAACAAACCTGACGCTCACCTCGACGTCCACATACGTTTGATTTGTCGCCGTCACAGCATTTTTTCTTCCAAACTTTCTTTCGAATTCGGGGGAAGCGAGCGATTGATGGACACTGGCGCTCCCCAATCACATCAGGCGCTTGGCTTTGGTGACGTCACAAACACGCCCCTCGCACGCGCTCGCCGGCCGGTTTCAACTAGAATCTAACTAACCTTCTCCTCACCGCCGCCACATGTAACGTTCACATAAGCAAAGTTTGTTGTTGTTTTTTTTTTTTTTTTATTTTTTTTAATTTTTTTTTTCATTTTTACGCGTTTCTTTCTCGCTCAAGCCTGGCGGCAGAGAAAGTGCCCGTGTTACTTTCCCGGTAACATGGAAGCTCTGCGGAAAGACGCGAGGGATAATCCGTCGTCAAAGGCTAATCTTCTCTCCAAGCTTTTCTTCTGGTAAGAAAGAAACAAAACAAAACAAAACAAAACTGCCACAGCCGCCATTGACACGCACCTGCTTCTCCGGACGAGGACTAAATCTGACTAAAAATATCCTGCATCATTTCGGACATACACGGACGTCAAATATCAAATGCGTTTGTGGTGATAATAATATGACTGATTTATAGCAAAGTTAAACCAAATTTAGCGTCTGCCGTGAGGTGGCACAGATTGTACACAGATGGGACGCTTGATTTGATGACCCCCCCCCCACCGCTCCAATCCTCGTTTTACGACGGCGTAACTTGAATAGATGCTTTTAAGTAAGTTTACCTTAATTGATAAACAATCAGCATGGCTGTAACTGGGCGTGTCTTATTGTGAAAAATTGTTTATTACACGCTATTGGTAACATTGCAATGTCAGAATAATACGGTAAACATTTAGGAAAAACTGTAAATATACATCTTCAATCTATTCAATCATTTCCTATTATTTTTTTCCATTTTCAAGCGCCTCTATAAAAATAAATCATATTTTGTCAACATGATGATGCTCAGGTTTGTTTGATACTGCATCATATATGTTATTTTTGTACATAACACGCCAATGGTAGCCTTGCAATGTCAGAATTGTACAGTAAACATTTCGGAAAAACTGTCAATATACATCTTCAATCTATTCAATCATTTCCTATTATTTTTTTCCCATTTTCAAGTCCCTCTATGAAAATAAATCATATTTTGTCAACATTATGATGCTCAGGTTTGATTGATACTGCATCATATGTTATTTTTGTACATGACAGTCATACAAAACTGCACTGCATTAAACATAACTGAAATGTTTTGATGAATTTCAATACAGCGTATTTTTACTGTTGTCATAATTAGTCGTATTGACATTGAGAATATTTGTTCTGTGTAGCTGGTTGAATCCCTTGTTCAAGATTGGCTACAAGAGGAGGCTGGAAGAAGATGACATGTACAAGATTCTCCCCGAAGATGCGTCTGACAGACTCGGGGAGGAGTTACTGTGGTAAGTATAGCCAACATAAATTTATTAATAACATCTGTCATTTTTTTTTGCATTTATAAATGAGTATATCACAGGCGGCGTGCCATTCTTAAGTATAAAAACAGAATTTTCCTGATGGGTTAAATGACAATGCATCACTGTATGTAATAACCTGTTTACAGCCGAATAATTACAGTTAATAATTGTAATTATACATCAGTGTAATACAGGACAACAATAAATTACTCAAGTTTATAATATGCATGATACATATGAAATTAAACAAGGTGTACAATCACAATTGACATGGCATTCCCGTATAATATTGAGGCAAGGTGTTAGCAACAATTGTCTTATGTCAGGGGCGTCAAATAATTTTTTTGCCGCGGGCCACATTGTGGTTACGATTTCCCTCAGAGGGCCGTTATGACTGTGAATCCATGAAAACCTTTCGCCTCATGATATGTGTAGATGAACTTTATGAACGAGTTTTGAATCAGAAATCAAGCGGAATGCGTTTTTCAACTGTTGTGTTTGGTAACACAAAAAGGCTGGCAATATCTCAACTTTTATCATTTATGATATGACAATTTTGTAACAGATTATCACAAAAATCACGGAAGTTGATATACATGATCTGCCTCCGCGGACCACATAAAATCACGCACCGGGCTGGATTTGGCCCCCGGGCCGTGAGTTTGACAGTTGTGGTCCATGTGATCTCTTTCCTTTTCCATCTACCATCTATCTTCCCTCTACATCACTAAATCTATGTACCTTCTCTTCTCTGGAAGCTCTCACTCTTCCCCCAATGTACTCTCAATCTCTCCTCTTTTCGTGTCGAAAGCCATCTGAGTCTGCTTTGTCGCCAAAACATTTGACCTTGGTTGTCCCTCTGAGCTCATTTCTAATCTTCTCACTCACCTCCACATTACCCCGCTTTCGCTGCGGATCACAGTGTCATCTGATTATGTTGTGATCCACGAGGACTCCATTCTAACCTCATCAATCATTGCAAAGATCAAGGGGCTCGGGGTTGATCCCTGACGCAGTCCCACCTCTGTCACACATTCAAAGGATGTCCTCTACTAATGTAACAAAGTGCTTTTCCGTCACTCCGGACTTTTCAAATGCAGTCAGTACCCAAGTTTCGGGTTTTCGTCCATCGGCTTTCTTTAGAGCTACAAAGACCCAACACAGCTGCTTCTGACAGTGTCCGTACTTCTCCATCGACACTGTTAAAACAAACAATGGATCTGAGGTACTCTTCCAATGCATGAAACGATACTGTTGCTCGATTCGAGCCTCCACCTCTCTTTTCCATAACTTCATTGGATATCTTGTCAACTTCATTCCTATTCCCCACAACGCTGCACATCCCTGTTTTTCTCAGAAATTATTACCAGCACGCTTTTCCGCCATTCCTCCAGCATCTACTCACCCTCTCGAATTTATCCAACAACGTGCTCAAAAAGACTACAACCACCTTGCCCTAGATGCGTCCATACCTTCACAAGTTCGTCATCATGACCAACTGCCCTTCCATTTCTTATCTTCCGAGCATTCCATTTCTAATGACTGTGACTTCCTTGGTCCGCCACACTTGCCTCTTTTTCATTTTCTCTTTTCCATCTCTATCCTCAAACTACCCTAATGTGTTACACCCCCTTGCCATCTGTATCCTTCATTCTGGCCAGCAAGTGTAGATCTTTTTCCTCTTCAGTGTCCAACCTGGTGTCCGTGTCATCTTATCACATTGTTCAGCCTTTATCGCCTCAACCTTCACTTTGCGTCTCACCTCTGTGTGTTCCCCTCTCTGGCCGGCGTGTCTCACCTTTTCTCTCTTCCTTTCTCAGATTCCACCACCTGGTTCTTTGCTCTGCCTTTGTCCTCTTCATCCTCATCACCCCCACCAGTCATCTTACGCGCCGTCATCCTACGCTGCCTACCTTCACCCTCCCCTATCACTACCTTCCATTCGCTAACCTTCACATCACATCGTCCGCACAAGATGTAATCCCTCTGCGTGCTTCTACCTCTGCTCTTGTAGGTCACCCAATGTTTTTGCTTTTTATGGAAGAAAGTGTTTGCTACAGCCATTTCCATCCTTTTGTCCAACACATTCTGGCCCCCTACGTTCCTTCGTAGAATAACAACCCTAGCCATCACTTCTTCATGGACAAACGTGAAAAAACGGCAACCGGTAGGGGCCCATCCGTTTTTTCACCACAAAACATGATTTTGACGTATATGGCTTTTTGTAACTCCCGCCATGAAAATCCTCTCGAGGAATTTGTTTTCGACAAGAAGCAGGAAGTGACGGAGGCAGTAGCGCGCTCCAGCGGACTCGTTTCTTTCCATTAATTTTACCTGCGGGAAGCTAGCTCGTTGTTCCTTCGTGTTAGCCAAAAATGGTGGCTTGTTGCATTTCTGGATATTGCTCGAACACTCGGGAGGATGGATTTACCCTTCATACGTTTCCAAGAGACCCGGTTCGCCGTGAAAAATGGATTGCACGGGTTTAAAGGACAAGAGGTTGGTGGGTTCCAAATGACAGGTAGGTGTGTATACAGCTACTAAAAAAACAATAGTTAGCGGGTGCATAATCCGTAAATCAGGGGTGCTAAATGTGCCGATGTGCGCATCGACTGACTGCCTCCGCAGGACTTGTGAATTGCCACCGGCCTTGTCGACAAGGCCAGCCGGCCGGCCTTGTCACCCGGGTTAGCTCGTCGTGGTGCCGGGCCACAGTGGCTCATCTCCTCCGTGGAAGTGGATCGGACGGGGAGGCGGTTTGGCGTGGTTTTTATCACCGCCACGCGGAAGTGGATCAGGCAGGAGGTAGTTTAGCCGTGATCCGCATATCATCTAAATATGGCTCGAAACAATAAGGTAATATCGCCCCGGTCACTTCACTCGGTTGTGAGATGTTCTCTTCTTCGAAAAGAGCTTCCATGTCAGAAGGGGCATGTTTGCCTCCCACAGTAGGGGCCACAGAGTGTTTTCAATGGCGAATGTCCGGGGTGACATCACGGGCAGGAAATGCAGCCAGTATGGCGACCACTTGGATGTCGAATGACACTTCCGCAACTTTGTGCACAGATGATGTGCTCTCCCCTCATATTTATTTTTCGTATAGACATTGAAGTGAATAATGTTATATGTATTTTTCATTTCAATATCTATTTTAGAATGTTTATAGGGATGACACTTGACCTTTAAAATCTGCACCCAATCCAGACTCTCCGCTTACCTGGGCGCGCTGTCCAGATGTCAAGCAAGCTAAACACGCAATAATAACCATGTTATCACCACAACTCGTAGTGTTAACTCAAAATTACACATTGCTTTTCCAAAGTCAAAATCCAAAGTCACAACTATATCATCCCCCTCCCGTTCAGGAAAGATGATATTGTGTTGGTGAACATGGTAGGCGTTCGGCTCCCCTATATTTAGAAAGTATTACTGGAGCTGCGACTCAAAAGCAGTCTGGTCTAGCAGACTTCTTCTCACTAGACACTTTGGCTGAATGACTTTTTTTTTGTTTTGAGCCAGCACAGGAGCAGGGTGTTACGTCCAAGATTAAGATCCTTGTACAAAGTCTTGGTTTCCCCACACAGTCGGACATGACATTTAGTGTCATGCTGTCTGGTCAACAGGCTTGGCCGTCAAGGGGATGTAAATGAAGGATCAGCGTGGCGCTGTCAGGAGCTCTCGCACGCGTCACTGGAACAGCGTGTGACCAGTGGCCTTTTCGTGTGAAAAAATGAACAAGTGGCAAGGCTACAGCCGCTAATTTTGGGTACACACTCAGGGTGGGGTTCACAGCGTAGAGATGCAGTACTGATATTTGAGGTTGGTGAATCAATGACGAATCACAAGGGAACTGAGCATTTGTACTTAAGTTAGCCTCGGGTTCAATCCCGGTCCCGCCTGTGTGGACTTTGCATGTTCTCCCCGTGCCTGCGTGGGTTTTCTCCGGGCACTCCGGTTTCCTCCCACATCCCAAAAACATGCAACATTAATCGGACACTCTAAATTGCCCCAAGGTGTGATTGTGAGTGTGGCTGTTTGTCTCCATTTGGCCTGCGATTGGCTGGCGACCAGTTCAGGGTGTACCCCGCCTCCTGCCCGTTGACAGCTGGGATAGGCTCCAGCACTCCCTGTGACCCTTGTGAAGATAAGTGCCTAAGAAAATGGGTGGATGGATATTGTATAATTGATACGATTCACAGGAATACATATTGGGTTTTATTAAATTATGATACTGATAAGTGGGGGTAACATTTTCTATGTCTTGGGGAATCATTAAATTTATTGTGATGTTCGTTGTTTAAATTGATGCCGTCCCTTTTGAATAAAAGTTGAAATTTTATTGTATTTATAAATTTCTGAATGGTTTCCAGACTAGAAAATGCACTTTGCTGCAAAGCATCATGAGTTTATGAAATAAAAACAATACAAAAAAGGAAAACAGTTGGTCATTTGTTATGTGAAATGTCTTTTTTTCTCTTTTGTAATTCATAATTTGTCTTTAATCAGACAAAATATTGATTTGAATCCATGACTCCTCATTCAATTTTTCAGTAGGATACTCGAATACTAAAAAATGTTGAAAAAAATGGATGAACGCACCCCAAAAGGACAGGTCTAGCCTGTTTGTGTTTACGTATTTGTAAGTATTTACAAAATTAGTACAGTGAATTTTATATTCTGAGGCAAAAAGGGGTACTTTCTGCTGCTATTACATTGTACGCTAAATATCGGACCCACTCGTAACGGGACACTAGCTCACATTGTGGAATACGAAGAAAGCAGTCTTTTGCCGCTGAGCACACATTTTTCACCCTTTCCAAAGGTACTGGAACCAAGAGGTTAAGCTCGCGGCACAAGATCTACGCCAGCCCAAACTCACCAGCGCCCTCGTAAAGTGTTACCGTAGATCCTACGCTCGCATGGGAACGTACATCTTCGTAGAGGTACAGTCAAACGCGTCCACCTTAGGGAAGACAATGATGGATTTCAGGTGTTCTAACTTGCCGGGACAGGAAGTCATCAAAGTCATTCAGCCGGTGTTACTCGGTAAGCTCGTTGAGTACTTTGAGAGTGCTGATGCCACAGGCCCAAGTGCAGTCTGCAAGGCCTACAGCTACGCAGCGGGCATCTGCCTGTCCACCGTCTGGATGGCCATCCTCCACCATCTCTACTTCTACCAGGTCCAAAGAGCGGGCATGAAGATCCGGGTGGCCATGTGTCACATGATCTACCGTAAGGTACGGAAGGACAGAAATGTATGGAATGTAATCCTTTGACGTTTTTGCCGACTCCACACAACATTTTCTTCCCGCAAAGGCTCTCAGTCTTAACAACACGGCGCTGACTAAAACGACGACGGGACAAATTGTCAATCTGTTGTCCAATGACGTCACCAGATTTGATGAGGTAATTTTCTGAAAAACGACACCTTTAGAAGCCAGTGTATTCCAATGCAAGAGCAAATAAAATGTTGAGTTTTAGCGATGCATCGACAGCAGTCTCTCACATTTCAAACGCGCGATCACGCCCGCACTCATCGCACTCGAGCACGAAAAATCCCATGTGTAAAATTTGTTACGAGGAAAAAAAAATAGATATTGAAAGACATTGCTTATTTTGTGTAGTCCTGGCATGAATTTACGTGTTTATTTCATAAACGTTGGTAACAAAATAAGCCTGCTCCTAAACAATCAGTATTCACCCGGAAACAGGAAATGCAAGTTAACCGTACTGAGCATGTTCGGAAGTGGTGCCAAAAGCGCGTGTTCCGAGCTGCTTCACGTACTACGAGCGCATTTACGTCGAAAGTCATTAACATCATGAGTCATGTCAAAGGAAATGTAGTTACACCAGGGGTGCTCAATGCGTCGATCGCGAGGCAGTTTTGGTTGATTGTGTGACGGCGTGCCGCCCCCCCCCCCCAATCAAAAAAAGACATTAGACTATCATTCACCTCTTCGCTTGATTCAAGTGTGGCCAATACGTCGAGCACACGCACACAAAGGCGGGTCCGAGCAAGCCGGCCTCCTATTTATGGCCGATCGCGAGAGGCTGGCTGCTTGAAAAGTAGATCTTGGGGGGAAAAAAATCTGGGCACCCCTGAGTTACATTGAAAACATTTCTGGGATATAACACAGGTAATATTTCAGTATCACAAAGTTCCAACGTTTGACTAGTCTTTCCATATCTAAATCTAAATATCTACAGTAAATATGATCTTCCCCCGTGGTACCACATTATCTTGAAGTTGAAAACTTTTCCCCTCTCCATGCTTTAGGAAGATATAGATCATCTACTGCTAGCTTTCATCAATGGATTGCCAATGAATAGCACTGTAAATTACTTGAGATTATAACATCATAATGAAATAAAATGATTTGATTATATGAATATTTAGTTTTGAAATTGAATGTCTCGTGACCTCTTTTAAAACGTCTGTCTCAGTCTATGCAGTGTCAATAAATTATGATTCTGGTATTAGGTAACAACTACATACTCGGGTATAACAACTCAGTAAATGACTTTAAGGTCTTGAGAGTCCATCCCTAATCACACCTGCAACGTTATATATGCGGGCATGACTGACCACACCCGTACATTTTTCCAAATGTGAGTGACTGCTACAGTATCGATCATAAAGGTTGAACAAAAACTCAATAATCATATCAGTTTTGAACGCCATCAAATCTTTTAGAAACCTCTTTTTAGCTTGATCAAATTGAAACAAATGTTACTTTTGGCTCATATTGAGCTCTGCAATTCTGTCACGAGCTTCTCTAATGAATTTATTGAAAATGAATTGTGGGATACAAGTAAAAATGGATCATTGTGTGCATTAGTATAAAACAGTTCCGTCATACAAACAAATTAGATTATTTCATAATAATACCCGTCTAACCATGTCAGACAAGGTGCAATTGTGAGAAATAAACTCTGGTGAAATTCTGCAAATTATTAACATTGTGGTCTTTAAGCATACAAAGGTGAAAATCAATAAATTACAATATTTTAGAAAAGTTGGTTTTATTTTAGTGGGGTAACTTTTTAAAATTAACCTGGCAAATAACTTGTTTTGAATGATATTCTCATTTACCAGGAAGCACCCACACTATATCTCTGTATGTATGATAAACAACTTTGTTCCAGGTAACTTTGTTTCTGCACTTTCTGTGGATCACCCCCCTGCAAGCAGCAGGGGTAATACTATTGTTGATGTATTGGATGGGCCCATCGTGCTTTGCGGGAATGGCCGTCGTCTTCATCCTGTTACCACTGCAGACTATGTTCGGAAGACTGTTTTCAATGCTGAGGTCGGCAGTGACCTAAAAGTACCGTACAGTGTTGTGAACCGTCGCATCGGTACCTTTACTACCCTGTCCGTCTGTCGTTCCAGGGCCGACACGGCGGTCCTGACCGATGACAGGATACGCACCATGAATGAGGTCATCTCCGGGATCCGTGTTATCAAGATGTACGGGTGGGAAAAACCCTTCGCTACACTTGTGGATGAAGTCCGAAGGTATCCTCTCTTCAATCTGTTCAGTGAATACGGCGTACCGGCATGTACTGACAACCTTTTTTTTTTTGGTCCGGCCCAGATTGGAAATCTCCAAAATAATGAAAAGCTCTTACCTGCGTGGCTTGAACATGGCTTCTTTCTTCGTGGCCAGCAAGCTCATCATCTTCCTCACCGTTTGCGTCTACGTGCTGATGGGGAACCAACTGTCTTCCAGCACCATCTTCATGGCCCTTTCCCTCTACAGCGCCGTCAGACTCACCATTACGCTTTTCTTTCCGTCCGCCATTGAGAAGGCCTCGGAGTGCCTCATCAGCATCCGAAGAATTAAGGTAAGAACACATTTTGATGGTAGATGAACGTTAATTGAGATTTTCCACATCATATCAGGATAACGATGTAATCTGAAGGAGGTTACTGACTGTGAGGAAGTGTTTGGGGAGAGTGTAGCGGGTAGGAAGATTAAGAAGACAAAGGTGGAGCAGAGAATCAGACGGTGGAAGTTGAGAAAGGAAAAAATGTTGTGTGGTCTTTCGGAAAGAGGTGAGAGAGGCTCTAGATGGACAGGAAGAGCTCCCAGAAGACTGGAATACTACTGCCAAGGTACTCAGAGAGGCAGGCAGGAGAGTACTTGGGGTGTCTTCTGGTAGGAAAGGGGAGAAAGGAGAAGGAGACTTGGTGGTGGAACCCCAAAATACAGGAAGTCATCCAAGGAAAGAGATTAGCAAAGAAGAAGTGGTACACGGAGAGGACTGAGGCGAGGGGAAAGGAATACAGTGAGATGCGACGTAGGGCAAAGGTAGAGGTGGCGAAGGCTAAACAAGAGGCATATGACGACATGTACACCAGGTTTAATACTAAAGAAGGAGAAGGATAGAGATGGGAAGGCTGTGCAGCAGGTAAGGGTGATTAAGGATAGAGATGGAAATCTGTTGTAGTGTGCTAAGTAGATGGAAAGAGTACTTTGAGAAGTTAATGAATGAAGAAAATGGGAGAGAAGAAAGCGTAGAATAGAGGCAAGTGCGAATGACCGCGAGGTGGCAATGATTAGTTAGGGGGAAGTTAGAAAGGCACTGAACAGAACAGTTGGTCCTGATGACATACCAATTTGGAGCCATTTGGAGAGGTGGCTGTGGAGTTTTTGACCAACTCATTCAAAAGAAAACTAGCAGGAGAGAAGATGCCAGAAGAATGGCGGAAAAGTGTGCTAGTCCCTTTTTTAAGAACAAAGGCGATGTTCGGAGCAGGATGAAAAATGGAAAGACAGTTGAGTCGAGAGAGTGAGTATACTGGTAGAAGGGTGCTGAGGATGGATCTGCCAGGCAAAAGAGGAGAGGAGGATGCACCAGATAAGGCTTAGATGGAAAATGATGACACGCCGAAAGGAAAAGAAGAAGAAGAAAAGCCCAATCTGATTTGGATCTGGATTGAATTTGATTAACATTACAGCTTCTGCCCTTCCATCAATCACATCAATGAATGGACACCCTCCAAAATCGAATGGGAAGGTAAAAAGGTTAAATACAGGTCGGTACCTGGTGAGTGTTAGCTTCAGTGAAAACAAAGCATCCTGAGTGGATGTGATAATCGGCGTTGTTGAATTAACAGCTCGTCGACGCTGTTAGCAAACGTGAACAATGTTCGATTGGATTACGTGTGTGCTGAAGTAAGTGGACAATACAGAAATACTATTAATAATAATAATAAGTGAATTGTTTTATCAACAATACCGTATGACTACTGAAGTCACGATCCATCCCTTTTTAGAATTTTCTCCTTCTGGATGAAGTTGCTCCTCAGCATCTGGGTCTCCCGGTGACCGAGAAGAAAGACTGCATGTTGAAGGTTCAGGATTTGACCTGCTACTGGGATAAGGTGAGAAATAAAAGATCATGTTTGTCCAAAAGGTTGTCTCTGCTGGAATAGATGACGTGTTCCCATTAATTGCTAATTTGTCACCCACTCGAATCAATAATCGATCTTAAATGCTCCTGAATTGTGTTCGAGGACCTTGTATACTGAATGGCCTCCTCTTTCTCATAAAGAATTAAATACAAATGCAGTCCTTGGCATTCCCACAGTCTCGGTAACTAACATAGTACTGTAAATATTATTGTTTTGAAGTTCCTGTATGTTTCCATGACAGATGCAAGATGCCCCAACCTTACAGAACGTGTCGTTGACAGTGAGGCCCGATCAGTTGCTTGCCGTGATCGGCCCCGTTGCCTCGGGGAAGGTATCGTCGCCGTCGTTACTAACTTAATATACGGCGCTTCCCTGGTGAGGATTATTTGATGTTTTGTATTTTTCAGTCTTCGCTCCTCAACGCCATCTTGGGTGAGCTGAGCCCAGAAAGTGGCACGGTCAAGGTCCGCGGGGATCTGACCTACGCCTCCCAGCAGCCCTGGATTTTACCCGGCACCGTCCGAAGCAACATTCTTTTCGGGAAAGAGCTCAACCGCTTGAAGTATGACAAAGTGCTGAGAGCCTGCGCCCTCAAGAGAGTGAGCCCGAGTCCAGTTCTACGTCAGGCTTCTCGGACACATAGTTTCAAGTAAGTCCGGTTTGGGATGACTGTGTAAGGGTTGCGTTTGGACCCCGTCCAGGACATGGAGCTGCTGCCGGGGGGCGACTTAGCATGCGTCGGAGACAGAGGGTCCAACCTGAGTGGAGGACAGAAGGCGAGAATCAGCTTGGCCAGGTGTGCACAATCACCCAGACCAAGAAAAAAAGCACACTTTCTTTCCACTCGTCTTCTGACTGAGTGTGTTTTTCAGAGCAGTGTACCAGGATGCAGACATCTACTTGCTGGATGACCCTCTCAGCGCCGTGGACGCCGAAGTCGGCAAGCACATCTTTGAGGAGTAAAAGAACTGCGCTCTACGTCGCACTTAAAAAGGTGGCTCCCGTCATTTTCAAACGCTGATATTCTTTCCCGCAGGTGTATTTGTGGCCTTCTGAAGAGCAAGCCGCGGGTTCTCGTCACTCACCAGCTGCAGTACCTCAAGGCCGCACATCACGTTCTAGTATTGAAGGAGGTCAGTGAGCTTTTTAACATCGTCGGGGTCGGCTGATGAAAGAATTATTGACCAAAAAGATCCAACGCAAAGAACGCAGAACACATGTGCGGAAGACGCAACTATCAACAGTAATGCGATCCATCCATTATCGACTGCTTTTCCGGGTCAGGGTCGCAGGGGAAGTAGCTTCAGCAGGGATACCCAGACTACCCTTTCCCGAGCCACTTCAGACAGCTTTTCCGGAGGGATCCTGAGGCGTTTCCAAGCTAGTCGAGAGACCTAGTCCCTCCAGCGTGTCCTGGGTCGTCCTCGGGGTCGCTTTCCGGTGGGACATACCCGGAACACCTCACCAGGGAGGCGTCCGGGAGGCATCCGAATCTGATCCCCCAGCCACCTCATCTGGCTCCTCTAAATGCATTCTCAATCAACAGTAATGATACATGAAAAATAACGATGACAAAATGGTCGATGCGAAAACAAAAAGCACGAATGAGGCGAAAACGCAATCTACCAAAACGTGAAACTGAAAATCACAGAAGTATTTAAAGACAAAGACAAATTGTAATTACTTCTAAAAATGAAGTCGACTGGAAACACATGAGCCAATGAGATGGAATCCTCCAGAAACAAGAGCCAGGGTCCACTGTGGACTGGTCGCTGGCCAATTGCAGGGGCAACAAATAAGACCAATTCACACTCACATTTTCACCTCTGGACAATTTTGAGTCTTCAATTTATGGACAATACATGTTTTTGATATGATGTGCGAGGAAGACACAGTACGTGGAACGTCCGCGCAGGAGAGCTCAAGCAAAGACTCAAACATGGAACCTGTTGACTGTAAAGCAGACAGGGTAACCGCTTATGGTGTCCACAATCAGAGGCTCTACAACAGAAAGATTTGGAACCTCCATTGTGAAACGCAATCCATTGTGTGACGCGTCCAAAACTGAAATGTCCCACGGTCAATGAACGATGCACGTCTCTTCCATGTCGTCAGGGGAAAACGGTGGCCAGCGGGAGCTACAGCGAGTTGCAGACCTCAGGACTCGACTTCTCCTCACTCCTCAAGATGGAGGACAGTCAGGAGGAAAGAGCGAGCACGACCCCCTCGGCCTTGTACTGCCCCTCGAGCCTGTCGAACAATTCCATTTCCTCCATGACGTCCCTGTCCGCCTCCTGCTACTCGCTGATGGAGGAGACGCTCACGCTGGTAAGTACGACTGCATCGTCCGGTTGTTATTATTTTAACACACAGTTCAAAGATGTTTTTCACAGTAATATGACATATCAAGTTACTTTTTTCTTTTTAAATACTACTTTTATTGTTGGAAAATTAAACTTTTTTTCTCGTGATACAATTTCACTCATTTAAATTTGTTTCACCCTAATATTAGGATTTAAAATTGCTCATCTTGTCTATAATTTTACAATTTAATCTACCACATATTTAAAAATATATATTTTTCCCAAATTATTCCACATTTATTTTTGTGAGAAACTTGTTTTTTTCCCCCGAAAGAACAACAAAAGTTGTAAAATGATACATTTTTTTCATGGCGTATTATATTGTTAAAATGAAGTCTTATTTTACTTCCTGTAAAAGTATGCATTTGTCCCATAATTTCACATTATTTTCAAAATATTTCAATATGATTCTTTGTTCCTAAAATTGGTTGCTAAGTTTCACGCATTATTCTCATACAAAATGCAACATTGATAAGTGTTAAGAACTTTTTGGATCTGGGATATTTCGTCTTTTATTATTATTATAATTTTTTTTAATGTTTTTTTTTGGGTGGCCTCTGCATAGCACCACCAACCATCTCAAACCACCGGTAACGAAAACTAAAAAATTATACCCATATGGCAGGTTTATTCGAGCATTTTAATACTTGTAAAGGCAAATTGTTGGTATTCAGCTCTCGGTTTGGACTTTGATAAATCGGCAGGTGCATTTTACACTCCACAACGGAAAATGCGTGCTGTGTTTGCATGCAACCTGTAGAGGGCAGAACAGACTTGCCTTTCCCTTGCAGCGCGCTCCTCAATGATGCCGGGCATCGGGTGTGTATGTGCAGGCAGCGCGGCCCACGGACGAGGAAAGCCGCACGCAGGGGCACATCGGCCTGCAAATGTACGTGAAATATTTCAGAGCGGGCGCTAACTTCCTGCTTCTCTTCAACCTCGTTCTCCTCAACGCTTTTGCCCACGTGAGTATGTTTGCAAATCGGACCTGTGCGTTAGTTAATTAATAGATTATTATTCACGTGTATCAGAATTATTACCGTTTTCTCTTTAAGGTGGCGTTTGTTCTGCAGGACTGGTGGCTTGCTCGTTGGTAAGCTTCTTCCTTCACAATTGCTTGTAGAAAAGAAAACAACAAACAAACAAAAATGGATACACGAGCAACGTTGGCAGGTGCTTTGGTGCCGAGGTGTAAACAGATGTCTTAAGGGATGAAATGTTTACCGCGCCCTTTTTTACGTCAATTGTCAAAGGCGACTTTATGCTTTTCTTCAGCGGAAAAATGTATTGTTTGTGCCACTTGCGTTCTCCACGCTTGCGCATCCTCCTCGCGTGTTTTTCTTTTCTGCCGGCAGGACCTCCGAGCAGCAGCTCGTCAACCAAAGTGGGCCCCTCAACGGCAGCCTCCCCGCACAGCTGGACCTTGACCTGTACCTAAGTGTTTTCGCAGGTCAAACCTCGCCAATTGTTCACCTTTAAAAGAATGTGTGTGTGCATAATGGCCTCCCGCATCCATTCAGAACAGGGTTAGGCGGTTGTTTGGCAGTCACCCAAGGCCTTCAAGGCCAAGCGTTACAACGGGCCTCAGCTGCGTTGAGAGATGGCGAGGACTTTCGCGTATTTGTCTCCTCTCAGATGACTCTCGATTGTCTCCCCGTGACTCTGAACCTCTTCACTCTTTGTATAGTTAAACTCGTAGAAAGACACTCGGAACATAAAAAAAAAAAAAAAAACCGTGAAAGAAACACTTAAGTGCGGGATGACATCTGTTTTCTCTCTGAACAGAATACCGATTAACCTTTAAAATAGAGCCGTCCTTGAAAGAAGCGCAAGGACGGCGTCAGCGTGCGCTGACGGGGAATAAAACCATCAATCTTTTCCCTGCGTGCTTCAGGTTTAACAGGTGCGTCCGTCGTGTTTGGCTTTGTGCGCAGCCTGGTCTTCTTCAACATCCTGGTGAACTCAGCCCAGACCCTTCACAACCGCATGTTTGACGCCGTCCTGCGGACGCCGGTGCACTTTTTCCAAATCAACCCAATTGGTAAGGGATGGACCTCCACGCGTACTGTTTTGATTTAAAATGCGAGCCATCAGCCGCAGAAAAAGTTGTTCTCACATGTCGACACTAGGGAGCAGACTACATCCTGCTTCTTTTCTCCTTGTTCAGAACGTATCTTCACCCCCAACTTGCAATTAAGATTTTTAGATTAATAAGTAACACATTTTTCCCCTTCAAACAAACAGGTTCTATTGTCTATCTAATATATTTTTTAACAATGTATAAAGAGTTTAATTATAATAAACATAATATATAATAAATAGCTTGTAAATATAAAAAAAAATCTACATATTTTTAATTTTTTTTTTCATTTACAGTTTGAAGTCTAAATTATACTCCAAAGTAGGTTGGATGCAATTCAACAAAGAGGACTAAACACCTTTAATAATTCCACAAGGTTTAGGCATTTTTTTCAAACATGTATCAAAAATATTTTTCACGAACATTTAAGCATTTATCTTAAATCACGGGCAGTGATGACTGATGGAAAAATAAAAAATAAATGCATCTCTTTTTGCACAGTTTAATATATACAGTGTTTATATTTGTATGCCTATATACACAGTATATTTAAAATATGCATACACAGTAATTGCTTCTATTTTAAAATGAATAGTTTCAGAAAATGATGCTCGTTTTCAAAAAGTACACGAAAGCTATATCAGACTCCCCATTTTTGGGAGGCAAGCGACCTTTTCGAGCACAAGTCAAGTGTAAAAAAAAAAAAAAATGTCAATCACTGTGTAATTATTCATTGCATAACCGATAACATCCCGTCGTTTTCGTATCTTAAGTCGGCCGGCTAAGCGATGGCTTTAATTTTTTTTTTTTTTTTTTAACCGGGTATTGTTCACCTGTCAGCAGTCTAATCTCCTCACGGTGACAATGCGCGTACGAAACTGTCGGTCGGCCCCGGGTGGGAACGTGCAACAGGAGGGAAACTTGTATCTGCGTAATGAGTCACGATCAACTGCCTTCAATATGATTTCAGGGTGTTCGCGGCGGGCGGCGCAGCCGAGCTCGCCTTTTACAAAGCTGCGTGTGTTCTCACAGCAAACACGAGTGGCCGTCTAATCGCCGGCGCCGTGTTTGCCGTTGCTCCCGCGCGGCGTGTCGGCCTATCTGGGTGTGACTTAATCTACGCGCAAACACTTTGAATAATGTAATAATCTGTGTCATATCGCCACGCAGGAGAGGTTTAGCGCACGCCGTTATCTGATTGGCTCTATCGGCGACTATTGTGTGACCGGTCCGTTTATTATTATTACGAGCCCGGCCTGCAGGAGGGCAAACGACGCCGCGGTGGATTTGAAGTTACGCTTCACAGATGAAGATAGACGAAATTAATTGAGTTGTCATATTTACACTTGCGCGTAATGGATGAGAAACCTCGATAAAAATCACGCTTTGCATGTTTTTGCTGTCGATGCTCGCCTGCCGCGGCTTCACCGGCATACACGCCGACCTCCTTTGAGTTTGAAAACCTGCACAATCACACGTGAGCATAAAAGTAGCAAAAAATTACCAGAATGCTTAGTTCAGAAATATAATGGCTTTTAGTTTTATAATTATATAGGTAACAGGTAGTTATTTAATCAAACTAAAGCTCATATGCGAAAAGTTATTGCTTTGATCAGTAATTAAGATCACTCAAAAGCTACATGACTGATTTCATTGAAATTTAGTGGAGGGGAGGCACAAGTTCTAATTTTGGGGAATATTCAGATTGGAAATAAATAGATAGATAGAGGAATTTGTGTTTTAGTCATGATGGAAGCGACAGACAATAAATGGAGTGCACGTCTGTCCATTCCAAACACATTTTTCATCATTCTTCAAAAACCAGAAAGCACACTGCTGACAAAAAAAATACATGTATATTTGCGCAAAAAGTCATTTTCTTTTCAGTAGTCGTGATGGAATTGTTTGCGAGAATTATGTCAGTCTCCACAGACTAAAATGGAGCCTACTCTCCCCCTTGTTTTTTTTTTTTTTAAATAGAAATTCACTTTTTGCTTTTTTTAAAAATCACTGTGCACCATTCTTCCACCTAAGCAAATGAATGGTGTCCATTACAAATGTCTTATGTCATTCTCCATGTAAAGCCAAAGCAAAGCAAATTTATTTGTACAGTGCATTTCATACAGGGGGTAACTCAATGCGCTTTACACGATTCGAGGCATTTGAAAACAAAGAGATAAAACATTTAAAACGGGATAAAAAAACAATAAAAATGCCAAACAAAACAAAAAAGACAGTTAAAACCGCATACAGTGCAAGTAATATGATCAAAAAGTGGATATATTCTAAAAAATATGAGAAAAAAAGAAGAGTTTTCAACCTGGATTTAAAAACATTCATACATGGGGTTGACCTCACCCTTGTTAGCAACTTATTCCATTTTTTTTTAAAAAGCATAATAGCTAAATGCTGCTTCACCACGTTTGCTTCGGACTCTGCGTTCCACTATTTGACCCGAGTCAGTCGATCACAGAGCTCTACTGGGTTTGTATTCTGTAAGCATTTCATGTACCAAAAAGTAGCCTGATAATTGAGAAATTTTCCAGATTAATGCATAATTTAGTTTCCTTTTAGTTTACGTGCTCTCGCTGTGCTTGTTGTAGTTTTTCCATTCAGGTAACTCAGATTTCCTCCCAGTTAAAAAAAAAAAAAAAAAGCTCACCGAGGACTCTAAACTGTCATTGTAATTGGTTGTTTATGGGTAGTTTGACTCTTGCCCAAAGTCAGCGGGAATAAGCTCCACCTGATTGCCGACCCTAAAGAGGTCAAGTGCTATAGAAATGGATGGAGAAGTGCGGGAGGGGTTATAAAATTAAATGGCTCAGTCGTCTTACATCTTCCTCCTTGAACCAGAAACTGGCTTGCAAACACAAATGAATACAACTAGCTTTAGTTAGCAGTTCAACCGTGCTTGAATTCTGTGGATGTTTTCTTTTTTTTTTTTTTGCAAAAGCAGCATTTGTGATCCATCTTTTTGTCCGAGAACTTGTTAGTGATTTGCCCACCGCATACACGAGTAAGTGATACCGCCACCGGGGAAAAGGCTGCGCAACGAAGAGTCGGCCACGGGTAAAAGGTTACCCTTTCAGGCATCGCTGCACAAAGGTCTTACTTGTCGCCGTGTGAATGTTTTCTGTGTAACGACGCGGTCCGGCGGGACCGACTTTGAATCGGTGGAGAGGCTTTGTGCGTCTTCCGTATCAGCAATCCAACGCCGTTCGGTTACAATTTGTGTCAGCGTTATCTTCGGCGCCGCGCGGTTATCGTCGACTCCCAAATTGGTGATAACAGTTTTTACATTTTACTTTACGTGACAAGATAAATATTCAACGTGATATTAGTCGGAATGAAAAGGAAGAGTTGAGCACCGTTTTGTCTCCGTCGACATCGCAAAATAATATCAGCAATGTTCCAACACGCTACTCGAGAAACATGGCAGACATGCCACCGCATCATTATAGCGGTGTAAAACACAACGGGGAATTTTGAACAGTAAAATGGGACAAATGTGTCTTTTCGGCTGTACTTTAGATCAGGGGTGCTCAATGTGTCGATCGCTTGATCGTGAGGCAGTATTGGTCAATCGTGGGACGGCGTGCCCCCCCCAAAAATAAAATAAAATAAAGACGTCAGCCAATATTCCCTCTAAACTGTGCGCATGCGCATTTGTGCACCGCCGAAGTCTCTTTGCAGATATTCTGCTTTGTGCGCAAAAACAAAAAAAAATCCAATGCAAATTGAAAGTGTAACATACAGCTATTCAATTTGTGGCATTTTGCAATGTGATTCAAGGAGTGAGGGATGACTGGTTGTGACATCCAATGGCACAAGTCACATATGTAGTGTAAAAAATGAAAAGAAGAAGCCACTGGTTTCTTTTAGGCTACACTCACATACATACACTCATAATTACATATGTTACAGTACTTATGCAGCCTATCAATGTGTTTTATAGTGACAGCGTCCACCACCGCCGCTTTAGTTAGCAACGCAGTATGGGCAACGTAGAGCAAAGACGAGTTAGACATGCTGCTTACGTTTACTTTCCATATTAATGGAGCGAGTTAAACAAGAAATTCTGTTGTTTTAAGATGCAATGACTGTCAGAGTATGTGAATAATCGAAGAAAAAGCTGTTAAACTGGACAAGATTTTCTCTTTTCTGAGTGGGATAGGTCTGGTCTGAAGCCAAAGTAGAAAGTGTAGGATGAGATGGTGTGTCATTCTTAAATTCCACCTTGGCACAGCCTGATCCAAGATGAAAGCTCAGACAATTCAATGCACAAAAAGCTAATTCTGAATTTTAAATATAGGACGTTGTCGATAGCTCGCGGATTGCTGGCTGCTTGAAAAGTAGACCTTGGGGTAAAAAAGTCTGGGCACCCCTGCTTTAGATGAATTCATTATTATTTTTGGGAGGTGACGCTATCAGCCTTAAATGCGCTCATCAAGTACAGCAGGAGGGATATCCCATATTAATTACATCCTATTTACTGTTACATTCTGTGTGTTTAGTACAGTGCTCTCGATCCCTCCTTGGGCCAAATGTGGTACAACCGGAACCTAATAAAATAAAATGAGGTCACACGGTTTGGAATTCCACCAAAATGGTTGCACAAAAAAGGTTTCATAGCATATCTCAGTTCACGATTAATTCTGGATGTGTCTGTTGTGAGTCATAAAAATTGAGATTGCTCATTTGTCAGCGGTTGTGATACATATTTGTATGATGGGTAAGAATTTGGGGCACGCCGAGCACCCAGCGATGCAGCCACTTCGGACTGAACTGGACAATTGCGAACAAGTTAATGTCGGCGACTCACAACTTAACACCTGGCGAAAAACCCTCACACGTAATCATAAGGACGATGGCGTAATTGTCAAGGATTGGACTGTATTATAATAATACAAAACGGGGAAAGGGGGAAGAAATTAGTGACAAAGTAGATATTAGATCAAGTGTTGGAAGCAAAATTAATAACCAACTGTCAGGCACTCATCAAAACTACTTGCAGAACTGCAGTTACAAAGCTTTCATGGCAGTAACAGCATACTGGAGCAGATTATGACCGATTCATTACTTGATTTATAGTCATATATCCCCGCTCCCCATTATTTGCGGGGGTTACTTTCTTTACACTCCCGCGAATAATAGATGCAGTATTAAAACACACTGGTTACTCTATCAGCATACATGACACCACGTGTTTTAGCGTGTATGTGAGCTACTGTATGACTGCGTGCACAAGGCAGGAACGAACAAAAGTACAGCACAACCTCGGTTCTCGACCACAATCTGTCCGAGGGGGCGGTTCGAGAAGTGATTTGTTCGAAAGCCGGATCAACCGCCGTGAGCATTGTGTTATTTCCGGGGGTTTTTTTTCGGAGGTGTTCTTCCGAATTCACAATAACAAAGCGTGTCGTGGGTGGGTCAGCTAATCTGGCCGCGCGCGTTTTGTCATTTCCGGGTTTTGTCGGGGGCGTTCAAGTTCCGATTTTCGTCTGAAAACAGAAGCAGAACAATCTGTAAATTTTCGTTCGAAAACTGATTAGGCTGTTCTGTATTTCGCATCTTTGAGCCGAAGAAGCTTACATTGGTCGTTACTGACGATGTTGTACAGACTGGCGGTGTTGAACTAAAATTATCACACCACAGCAAACAGAAAACAGCATAACTAGCAAATAATAACACTAATTACTCACGAAATAATCGACATTGACGACATTTACCTCCTCCCAGCATGCTTTGCGGTATTGCTGCCATTAAGAACACTTGCTGGCACGGCTGCTAATAATGAGTAATCAGTGTGTTTCGGTGTACTTTACTGTAGACTGAACCATGTCTAATGGGGCGCCTCGTCTATTTAGATGCGAATTTAAGACCTCTATGATCGTGAAAATATGGTAAATTTAAAAAAATAATAATTTGGAGAGCAAAATCCACAAATATGCGAGGCTGCGAACGGTGAACCGCGAATGGGCAATGGCACACTCCAACTCAATATTTGGAGTTTGGCATGAGGTGTACTGTAAATACCGCCATTCATCCAAATGCGATCCAGTTGGCGCGGCACAGACAGTGGATGGATGTGCTGAGCTGATGTTGATCCCTGTAATTTAGTGTCATTGAGTGGCTTAATCCCCTCAGAGACTGCAGGCCAGCTCCTCGGCTCATCAGCGCCGCCGAAGAGCGCCGTTTCAGCCGACGCGCAAACCCGCGCGCAGTCGCGCCCCGTTTTTCTACCGTCGACGCCGGCACGGCGGTCCGTCTCCGCGCCGAACTTTCCAGCGTCTGTAATTCCCCCCTGTGAGATCCTAATTGTGTCTACAGAGCGAATGTTTTATCCCCCCCCCAAGTCTCCAAACGTCTGTATTTCCGGTCCAGGATGCAAGAGGCAAAGCGGGGCGGTGGGGAAGGATTGCAGACGGCGGGATGATGATATCGAAGTGTGTAAATTGAATGTGGAGATGGAGCGGCGCGCGCGTGTGTGTGCAGCGTGGCTGATAGAGCTTCCCCCTCGCTCGGCACTTGCACTATTTAATTGCATGAAAGGGAAGGCAGGGAGATTGCACAAGCCTGGCGGTGAGAGCGAAGAGAATGGATTTAGAATGTATTAGTATTGGCAGCAAGGTGCCGGCGGTGGGAGGCTGCCCCGGGCCCCCTGAGGCCCTTCATGGAAAGTGCAGGTGAGCTGTGCCACCTCCAGCCTTGGCAGCCCACCCCCCCTCCTTAGTATTCTGACATTATGGCACTTGCCTGTCTGAAAAGGCCCCTCTTAAGTGCGCCGGTGCCCACACGCGGAGTTGCTCCCTTATCGCGATGTTTACAGGGAGCAGCGATTTGCCACACGCCTCGCTTGAGCCGGACCCCGCCGTTCCACTTCTTCAAATGGGCCCGCTCACCTGATATCTGCACTCGCGTCGGGAGGGCTCGATTTTACCTTGAGCCTAGAAAAGTGGTACGGATCACCCCCGGTGTCTTAAAAGCACGAGGAACGTTTTGATACGAGTTTATGTCGCAGTGGTCGATATTGTTGACAAGCGCCCGTTGATTGAAGCCATTGTCCCGGCCCGATCTGACCTCACGGGCGTTTTCCATTCGTGCAACTGCGTCCGCTCTATAGTGGAAGGTCCGAACCTCATTCCCTCTCGGTGCACCGAGCCGCTCGTCACGCCAAACAGCTGATAGCTGACTGATGTCTGCTGCTGCTGCTGCTGCGGGAGCCTCGGAGCGTCGCATGATGTAACCGTCAGAAACGCGTCCTCTGCTCGCCGGCATTGTTTTGTTCAAGGGTTGCGCGAATTTGGGTCATCTGCGGCTTAGACAGTAACATTACGTAAAATATTATTGGATTCCGCACAAACGCGCTTTGACAAGCCGTTTTTTTTTTTTTTCCAGGGCTAAAGCGAGGAGATTGGTTGCTAGCATAGCGGCGGCTCCGCTCGTTTATTTGAACCCCTTCCCTCGGGATGTCTGTATGCTAAAAGGGCACTCACGCTGAACACGATTAGCCTGCCTCCGAGTGTACAACATGCTTACGCCACTTGACTTTGAATCAGCGCTGATTTGGAGCGTCGCCGGCCGCTTGCGGGGGGAATAATGCTTCGGCGGGGTTTTATGCAATGGCTGTTACACGGGAGCCCGGCCCGGTCCGCGTGCATGTTTTTAGGCGGGAGCGGTATTTTGGATAAAGCTGTAAGCCGCTTACAGCCGTGGAGAGAGGTGATTACAGGGCCCACCTCCATGGCATTGACTGGGAGGCAACTTTTAGGTCAGTGGTGCCATGGTTCCAGCGGCAGGCCACACGCTCCCGCAATCTCCTCCCTCACTCCACCTTCTTTAATCATGTATTCATGTATTCACCTCAAAACATATTTGCTTGCTTAGTAGGGGTGGGATTTGCGCTGGGTAACTCTTGAGAATTTTTTTTTTGCATAAGATATTTTTATATCATGTACCAGAAATTGAAGAATACGAAGCAAAGGACTGAAATAAAAATAGATACATTAGAAAATAATGTATAAAACAATGTTAATATTTGGTGCAGTAGCCTTTGTTTACAATTACAGAGGTTAAATGTTTTCTGTAGTTGTTCACCAGGTTTGCACACACTGCAGGAGGGATTTTGGCCTACTCCACACAGATCTTCTCTAGATCAGACAGGTTTCTGAGAGTTTCAGCTCCCTCCAGAGATTTTCTATTGGGTTTAGATTTGGAGACTGGCTAGGCCACGCCAGAACCTTGATATGCTTCTTACGGAGCCACTCCTTGGTTTTGGTCTTTGGTCTTGGCCATGTTACACGTTTGAATACTGATTGTGTGGGGTGGACGGGTGTCTTTATGCAGCTAACAACCTCACACAGGGGCATCTGATTCAGGATAATACATGGAGTGGAGGTGAACTTTTTAAAGTGGACTAAATGGTCTTTGAGGGTCAAAATTCTAGCTGATAGGTGTTCAAATACTTATTTGAAGCTGTATCACACATAAATCATTAAAAAAATTCATTCATTGGGATTTCTGGATTTTAATTTTTAGATTATCTCTCTCACAGTGGACATGCACCTACGATGAAAATTTCAGACCCCTCCACGATTTCTAAGTGGGAGAACTTGCAATATAGCGGGGTGTTCAAATACTTATTTTCTTCACTGTATGAATTCCGTCTGTTCTGTGACCACGTTCGCAACTTAAATTTGTTTCACCTATCAACTTTGGAGTCATGACATTGATATTTCATCCCACCCTGAGACAGGGAGTCAGCTCCTCTGTACACGGAAGCGTATTGCGGCCATACGCACACCTCTAAACTTCTCTGCGACAGATGTTTATTTTTTTTCTTAAATACGCATTATTCTCAAACGAGTCAACTTGGTATTATAAATATTTTGTAATTTGAGATTGAGAAGAATAATTCCTACTTGAAATGAAGCGATCGCTACACAGGCGTTGGTATTTGGTTGGCCACCGTCTTACACGTTTAATTGCCAAAATCCATCGATCTTTTCAGGTGGTATTCCTTGGAATGATCTCTTTGAAGAACTGTCTCGTCTGTTGTGACCAACAGCACAACAGGTCTCGGGTATTGTAAATACTCTCCTCCGGTTCAATGTCTCCCACAATGTCGAGCAGCAACGTTTGACCAGACATAAGGCGCGGTGAAAATGGTGACGTCACGTGCAGGGCCTCGATACATCACTGGCATAAATAGATGAAAAAATATCATTTGTAGAAAATGAATTTTCGGACTTAGTTCGATGATCTCTCACGGCACACATTGGTTGCGTATCGCCGCGTTAGGCGTTATTGATATCCGACTTACTGTATTGATACTAAGCCGTGAGCGCAAGTGCGAGATACGGCGATATCAATATTTTGTCCCATTTCTATTGTTCAGTGACGAGTGAAGTCAGTGGGGGTGTAGGTTTTTTTTCCCCCCCCTCTCTTTATCTGGCACACAACCTTCATCACGATGAGATAAAGAAAGCCTTAAGGCAGAGTGGAGTGGGGATTGTCACTTTCAGTGACCCTGCAGTAAACTGTGTGTGAAAGCCACCGGTGGATAACCTCATGCGCCCTGTGCCAACAGAAGAAAGAAGAATGCAAAAATTGAAATCATGAACACCTGAGCAGATTGGAGGCAGCTCAATTAACGTCAAAAACCTGCCCATCACGACAAGAACGAGGCTGGCAGGCAGTTTGTGTCCCCCCCCCCCCCCTCACTTTCCCTCCGCCGGCTGCTTTTGTTTCCAGACAAAAGCCTCCCGCACGTATTCAGCCGAGAGATTCTTTATAAAGCGGAAAATAAACGAGTCATTGTTTTAAAGTAGATTACCACTTTCGGATCTACCAATGTTGACGTGTGTCTGTGCCAGACAAAACACTTTACGCAGCGGTGATTGTAACGCACGGGTGTCAAAACTCGAGGCCCGGGGGGGCATATATGGCCCCGCCGCGTGATTTTATGTGGCCCGCGAAGCCAAATCTAGAGTGTCAGTTTCCATGATTCTTGTAAAAAATCTACCAAAATTTCAAATTGGCATGTATCAAAAATGATAAAATTGAGCTACTAGAAGCATTTTTGTTCTCGAACATGAATAGTTGAAAAACACATTATCTTTGACTTCTGATTCAAAAACTAGTTCATAAATTGATTATGTATATATATATAATATGATATGATTCAATCTTTTTATTGTTTCACAGTCATAACGGCACTCGGAGGGAAACCGGAACTCCCATATGGGCCGCGAGAAAAATGAGTTTGACACCCCTGATGTAATCGTTGCAGCTACTTTTTGCTACTTGGCCTTTCAAATATGACAGAATTAGATTAGCGCTGGTGGCCTCACTGACCACAAAACAAGAAGTGCACTGTCCATGGAGGATAGATGAAGCAGTAAAATTCTACAATATGATATCTTAATTAAGCATAAAAACATACCGTATGATAGAAGTATACTAAAAGGATGATGAAGTCGTGGTGAGCACGTCTGTGGAGAGGAGTTTTGAGTTTTCCCCCCAGCTTTTGAGGTTTTCAACGGGTACTCCTGCTTTCTCCACGAGAAGGAGTTGCGCTTCTTCGAAACAAGGCTCACCCGGCTTTTGCAAATTGAGATGAGATCAGTTGAATTTGCACATCGGAAATTGTATTTTCGCTCAAATTATTGGGAGATTAATAGTCTCATTGCCCCTGCTCGCTTGTGTCCATGAACACTATTGTTTACCTTTGAACTGTAAGATTAGTATTTTTTATCTTTACAATATTGCGATTTCCAAATGTACACCAATACAAGTTAGATATTAAAATACAGTACAGATAAATAAACAAAAAAATAAAATAAATAATAATAAAAATAAATAAATGTAGCTCATTGGTATGAGGCAATTATTATTATTATTTTCTTTAGAAAGTTTACATTTTTTTACTTGGTGCCAGGGGGCAATATTTCGGTGAACCCATGTTTACAATAATATGACTCAAACCTAAAATGTAGTCCTCAAAATAACTACAGTGGTGCCTCGGTTCTCGAACATCCCTGTTCTTGGAAAAAAAAAAGTTTTTCGAACTAAGATTTTGAGATTTTTTTTGCGTCTTTTTTTGAATGAAAATCGGTACTCGGACGCCCCCAACAACACCCGGAAATAACAGAACGCACGGGGCCCGACCAGCCGACCCACGACTCGCTCTGTTGTGAATTCCCACCAGCCGAAAAAAAACCCGCAAATAACAGAACGACTAACCACGACCCGCTTTGTTATTGTCAATTCGAACGAAGCCCCCAAAAATAACAATGCGCGGCGGTTGATTCGGTTTTTGAACAAATCGGTTCTGGAACCGCCTTCCGGAACGGATTTCGGTCAAGAGCCGAGGCACCACTGTACTTCATGAAAAGTAAGTAAAGACTGAAAAACCCCTAAAATCCCGAGTAAATGGTGCGTAAAATCTGATTTATTTTTTAAGCAGAACATGAATAAATGACAAAACAAATCAAATCAAACATGAATGGGCAAATTGATACAGTATATTACCCAAGAATATCACGAATAATGATCTGGATTATCAGTAATAAATGATTAATCGAATAAATAAATAAATGAATACAAATTCAGCCCCAAAAATTCAGCTTTAAACATCGCATTTGCACACAACTACCAACATTGAAAATGCCCAAAACACACACACAAAAAAAACATACAAAGTACCAAAATAAACATTAAGTGCTTTATTCCATGAATGAAGAAGCTGCTTGTCGTACGTTTGTTAAAAATATAGGCTATTTCATATCATAGAGCATAATTGTCTTTGTAGGCAGGTGAAATTGTTTGCATTGAATCCTCTTAAAAGGTGGAGGTCTACACGAGCCATTGTGCGAAGGCCTTCAATTATGTAAAACATCAGTTTTTTTTTTTTATGTGTTCTTTTTGTGTGGCGTGGTTCCACAGGAAGAATCCTCAACAGGTTTTCCAAAGACATCGGCTACCTGGACTCCCTCCTGCCGTGGACGTTTGTGGACTTCACCCAGGTGAGTCTCACACCTCGGCAGGTTAGCTTGCCGGCGCTGCGGCGCGGGGAGGCCATTTCATGCCTGGCTAAACCTGCTTTGTGGTGCGCGTCCCCTAATCTGGAAACAATTACTGTGGGATTACCTGCCAGTGCGGCCCAGCGCTCTCGCAGATTTAATAAAAGTGCCTCATAGGCTGGGGTGCGATGTGGGTGGGGTGAGGGGATGGTGGGGGGGCGCAGAGGGGGCGTGGTTTCCACAGTGTCACACAACACAGGCGGCCTTTTCACAGAATGCGTACGCAGCCGAAGCAAGTGATTGGGAGAGGAGGGGGGGAAAAAGGTGGCACAGAGGAAATAATGGACAAAGGATGATGGCTCTGATATGGAGGGCAACAGCGGGGAGGGGGTGACAAAGACGGGGGGTGCTGAGAGGAAGTGAGGACATGTGATGTGTTTGCAGGGGTGGAGCTGCAAACATGACCACAAGGGGAACGAAGGACAGTTTGAGGCTATCTTGGAGCAAACATATTTTTTAAGAACAGATTATTAGATAATTGTGGTTTGGATCACTGAAGAGGACAAGCGAATCCTTGAGGGTTGAAGACACTGGATGACCTTCGATTGAACAATTTTCCCAAGTGAAATCGTCCCTCCATTATCTACAGTCATTGTCCTCATATTCTCTATCCTAGCTGACTATGGGAAAGAGCTGAGTCACACCCTGAACTAGTCCTCGACCACTCGCAGGGCACATTTCGACGAACATCCATTCGCACGAACGCGTTCACAATTGTCGACAATTTAGAGTCTCCGATGAGCATGTTTCAGGAAAATGGAAGGAACCACACAACTACTAAGTCCACTGCGCCGCCCATAGGAAATTGCGTTGCTGTAGCCAAGTAGGACGGTCGTTATTCCTTATCAAGGTCCAGAAAGTGAGCCACATCGGCCGGGGCGCTCCACAGGTGTTCCGCCGTCAGCGTGGTCGGTTTTTGAGCACAGTTGAAGAGATGACGCGTGTCGTTGGGGGTGGGGGCGACGTCACACAATGGGCATTTATCGAGTCGAGCTTGTGACACCAGCCCGAACGGAGTTGCGATAGCGTCGATCTCGTGGGCCGGGGGAATTGTCGTTCGGATTGGGATACTGGAGGCGGCGTTCTGAAAGGAGTTTTGACCCGGCGTGTAGGTGATCTATGGAAGTAATTTTGTGGCAGCCCGTGGCTGTTCGAAGGGCTGAGTTTTGGGCTACCTGGAGGGAGTCCCAATGAGTTGGCTTTAGGGTGGGAGTCCACACCGGTGCCACGTAGTTTGGCATCGATATTCCTATGAATGGGAAATCGACCCCTCTGTGGATATTGCGCAATCCGCGTCACTGACCAATCAGAGGCCAGAGAATCTGCATAGACCAAAGCCCGTTTTTGCTCCCGCCATTTTCTCTGACAACATTGATTGGTCCAGTATAGGTTTAGTTAGCGTTTTATCGCGTATTTGGGTTATTTAACAAAAAATATGGTTAAGAGGTGTAGTCACAGACTTTGTAATAGTGACGACAGGTATCCTGAAAGGCCAGTTGGTGGAGTTCGATTCGTACCCTTTCCAAAACCGAAGACCCAGTACGAAAAATGCCTTCGATGGATCAAACTTTGTGGAAGACCGCATCATCAACTAAATCCATCTAATATCAACCGGAACACATATGTTTGCACGAAGGTATGCCCTATATTTGATTTTTAATACACGTCTCGTATAAATGAATGAGACGTTCTGCGCTAGCATAACACTGCTGCGTGTGAACGATTGACACACTTATTCTTTGTTGAGCGATATTTAGCGATGATCGGACTGCACAAACGTATTGATTTCTTGCTGGCTCGCGGCCAGAAGCTTAACCAGACGGTGTTTGCACGAAGATATGCCCTAAATTTGATTTTTAATACACGTCTCGTATAAATGAATGAGACGTTCTGCGCTACCATAACATTGCTACGTGCGAACGAATGCCACACTTATTCTTTGTTGAGCGATATTTGGCGATGATCGGACTGCACAAACTTATTGATTTTTTGATGGGTCGCGGCCGAAGCTTAACCAGACTGTGTTTGCATGAAGATATGCCCTAAATTTGATTTTTAATCCACGTCTCGTATAAATGAATGAGACGTTCTGCGCTAGCATAACATTGCTACGTGTGAATGATTGAATGAAATCAGAAGCATGGCGTCTCTCTCAGTTAAGAATGTATTGTATTTAGAATCTATAATATATCGTTGATTTGAATGAAATCAGAAGCATAGAGTCTGTCTCAGTTCAGAATGTATTGTATTGTATTTGCCATTTTTACCGTTTGTCTTACGTGAGCGCACGTGGCGTGACGTCACTTCAGGAGGCGTGGTTAAGTGCCCTGTACGGAGGGGTCAATTGTGTTCCAGAAGGGTAACCAAAGTGGTCTTCTTCTTTTCCTTTCGGCTTATCCCGATGTTGGGTCGCTACAGCATTTCATCTTTTTTCCATCTAAGCCTATCTCCTGCATCTTCCTCTCTAACCCCAACTGGCCTCATGTCTTCCCTCACCACATCCATCAACCTTTTCTTTGGTCTTCCTCTCGCTCTTTTGCCTGGCAACTCCACGTCAGCACCCTTCTACCAATATACTCACTCTCTCGCCTCTGGAAATGTCCAAACCATCGAAGTCTGCTCTCTCTTACCTTGTTTCCAAAACATCCAACTTTGGCTGTCCCTCTAATGAGCTCGTTTTTAATCCAACCTGTTCACTCCAAGCAAGAACCTCAGCATCTTCATTTCTGCAACCTCCAGTTCTGCTTCCTTTTGTGTTGTGTTGTGTTGAAGGGTACCAAAGTATATCAAGCAAAAACATTGAGGTGCTGCCTGGATCAGGGAGCAATCCAGTCAAAATGGGTGCAGATCCAGATACTGTAAATGAGCAGATTGGGGAAATTCTTGGAGAATCTTTCTTGGTACAGTCCGCTTGCATTGAGGCAAAGTGGGACGGTTGCCCACCAGATCTAGCAGATGGATCTGGACACAGGTTGCTTTTTAATAGATTATAGCTTTATTTCCACCATTTTATCACTATTTTGGCATTTGCTTCTCCCTAATATGCCGCAAGGGCCGCCGTGATGTAGAACCAGGTTAAGTTACCGCTACTATCTCCCACGAAAGCCCGCGGAGATGTGCCAGCTCATGCACCTCGCGCCACAAAGAAGGGAATGTTCGCCGCACAATTGGAGGTAGAGGAGCAGGCGTGGCTCCTTGGTTAGGGCCGAAGAATGGAACAAAGCCACGCTGAAAACGAATCCCCCCCCCCCCCCGACCCCCACTCCACAATGCCTGAGTGATGTTTGTGGCAGATACCCATCTCCCGCTAGACAAAAGCCATCTTAAAGCTGAAAGCACAAAAGATCGCACGTACAAAAGCTTTTTGTCCACTTCATTTTGATAAGGGGGAATAATGGCGAGTGTAAAATAATAAGTCGGAGAGAAGGGCCCACCGGTGGCGCCGAAAGCAGTGAAAGTCGACAAGGCCGCAAGTGAAAACACGTGTTCACTTCACACCTGCCCGACTGGACTGGCGCAGTGGTTATTTTCATTCGCGTCGTCACCGAGTGCGCAGGGTTGATTCGGGAGATAGTCGTAAAAATCTCTGGGGCATACGACATATTTTAGATTCTCGAAAACAGATCCAAAGTCCGTTTTTATTGGGTCACCAACTTTCAGCCAATGTTTTTTTTTTTTACTTGAAATTGATAAGATGGGACAAAAGTTGGAATTTCACGTCTGTTGCGTTCTTTAGCGTTCATTGATATATTTAGTTTTGATGAGTTTGGAGCATCAAAATTTCAAATTTGGGCCTTGAGTCCCTTTTGAGTTCGGGACTCCCCGTTTTGGACAGAGCTCTATTGTTTGGGCTGCTTTCTGTTCTTGTTTGCAGGTGTCTTCCATAGATCATTAATGCTTTTAGGAAGGAAGGGTTCTTCCCCCCCGACCCCATTCTTAAAATCAAAGCATTAGCTGGACAGAAAAGCTGCTGATCCCGACTATTGTTGCTCATTCCTGCGAGGACATTTCCCCCCATAGTCTTTGTCTAAATGGTTGTCAGGCGGGAATAAAGTGAAACTTCATAAACAAAGCCTTAACTGGTTTATCTCCCTCTATAGGGAGAGCCCGTATTCTGTGAGGGGATTTGCACCGGAGCCTCCCCTTTTATGGTGAAGTAAGCACTTTAGCAGCGCCACCCTCGTACCCGGCTAACAAGGGGATTCCCTTAACCTGGTTACACCCTCCCGGCCCTATTATTATAAATATTTTTTAAACAGGTCTTATTTTGCAGTAATTTAGTATAGTGAAAAGAAGAATCTTTTTCACTTCCCTCTTTACGGCCCGGCGACAAAGGCAGAAATGTCAATTAAAAACACCTCAGGCTTTGTGGCCTGTTAGCTTTTGTGCGGACTTGACCTTTAAATCCCGGGTTGCCTCTGTTTTCACAGAGGGGGCAGAGCAGGGGGCAGGACAATGAGGGGCTTGTGCGGAGGGGTGGGGGGAGTCTTTCAGTGCAGCATTTTTACGTGAGAGCTCTTGACCAAGTCACACTGCTAACTTTGGGCTACTCACTATGAACATGAGTACGGGGATATACAACTTAACCACTTCTTTAAACGTCTCCTCCATCAAAATTCAGTTTTTCAAGTTTCATGCACAGTAGGTCAAAACGAGTCCTTGACTCGGTTTCAGTTGGCCATCTATGCGGTTTGTCGATTGAATGCAGGAGTCAATAAACTGCACGAGGCTTGCGAAATGAGCTGATTTGAAATCCTTGGCATTGTGATGTCGTTTTGTCAACTTTTATTCAAATACTTGCTCAAAATTTGTTTGGTATCCACTCTCTCAACTCAGGTAAACAGCAACACTGCGCTTTGATGTTTTAAGCGAATGAGCCATAAAAACACAGTACATAAAGTGTATATATACTGTATATGTTGTACTTGACTACTGTAATTCCCGGCCTACGGAGCACACCTGGTTATAAGCCTCACCCAGTACATTTGGAAAGGAAATACCATTTGGTACATACATACGCCGCAGCCGTGTAAAAGCCGCAAGTGCCCACGTTGAAACCGACATTGAAAGACGAGATGTTTACAAAGAAAGACGGTACACAGAGAGTTTAACGCTAGCGCCACCGTGTGCGCTAACGCTAAGGCTAGCACAGCGCTAACAGGGCCAGTTAAAAAAAAAAACATACTGGTAAAAGTCACTAAGACATGGCAGTAACACGCTAGCGCAGCGCTAACAGGGCCAGACCGTTAAAAGTCACTTCCTCGGCACATATATCCGGTCTCACTCTTACCTTTTCCGCTCGAGTGCCCCCCTTGCGACCGTTATAAAATAATGCACAAATCAGCCACATCACCGCATAAACCGCAGGGTTGAAAGCGTGTGGAAAAAAGTCGTAGGCCGTAAATTACGGTATATTTGTAGTTGATGACATAACAGCGGTGGGTGAAATAAGAATGCTTGCAGTCATTGTCGCCAGGTTAGCAATAGCATAGCGTAGCAATGTGGCGCAAATGCTCGTGGTGCTTAGCAGCCCGGACGCAGAGACTTTCCCATCACTTTCTGAAGTTGTGTTTCCTGTTTACTGGTCATCATACTATTTTTCCCCTTTGTGTCAACACTGGTAACCTCGTGTTATAACGTCACCAAAAAGCCAAAGAAAAAAAGCAAACATGTGGAAATAGTCCAAATTTAGGTAGAATTCTAATATGAATGACTTTATGGCTACATTTAAAGGAGACTTTTACCCGAGACAGTTTGCAAACTGTGATGACACCTCCGAAGCCGGTCGCTGTTTCTCATTTGGGCCACAATTGGGTTGTCACTGTCTTCCGTTTGGATTTTTGTCCACTAGCCAGGTGTGCCAATAGTTTTGCCACCGTGATTCTCGAGCATTCCTGCAAAGTCATTCTGCCGGGAGTTCAACATTTTCATTGAAGGCAAATAAAAGCATACAAATTGCCTTCTAATTCATTCATAACTGCAGTAATGCCTACAGTCATCATTAGAGAGAATATAGCTGGTGTGTTTGTTCACCGTGCTATAGACAGAAACCGAGCACAGAGGACACGTAAACACAGAGCAACGAAGGCCATTGTTTAAAACACTGGCGGGCGGATCTTTCTTCTCATTGTCGGCGAGTGTGTGTGTACACATTGTGTGTCAGGCTTCTTCAGGGGCTTTGTGGGACATGAGAAGTGCTGACGTAACCAGTCACCAGTGCTGCGGGATGGGATTTCACCGGCTCTTCTCCGGTTCTTTAGCGCCTCGCTGACAGAACAAGTCAAGAATGCGCCGCCACACGGCTCCGGGCGCTGCACGACTTTCTCTGGGAAACAAAAAGAGACGCTCACTTGTGGAAAAGTGTGCAGCGTCTGGCATCGTACATCTTCATGAGGTCATAAATGAGCGTCGTTTTAATGATAGCACCCCCCAGAAAATGGTCTGTCAAAATAGTGAAAAAAAGTTGCCACAGACAACTGATTGCGTAAGTCTTTAAGTGAAGTTAATTTTAAATGTGAGATCATGTTTGGTAAAATAAAGAGGATCAAGCCACAACCCTCTGGTGCTCCTTTAAGAACCGGACTTAAATTATGTGCACCAATTTCTACATTAATAGTTAAACTATAAATACACCCAAAATGACATCAAGAAATAGTATTATTTCAAACCTACAGAGTTACCCTTCAAAATAAATGTTTTTACAATAACATTTTTTTTAAACCACCAGATGTGTCAGCCCCGACCTGTTTGTGGTAGTAATGGATAGGCTGACAGATGAGGTTATACTGGAGTCCCCTTGGACTATGATGTTCGCTGATGATATTGTGATCTGCAGTGCGAGCAGGGAGCAGGTGGAGGAACAATTCCAAAGATGGAGCCACACACTGGAAAGGAGAGGAATGAAGATTAGCTGAGGTAAAACAGAATATATGTGTGTGAATGAGAGGGGCGGAGGAGGAAGACTGAAGCTCAAGGGAGAAGAGATGGCGAGGGTGGATGACTTCAAATACTTGGGGTCAACAATCCAGAGCAATCGTGAGTGTGGTAAGGAAGTGAAGAAACGGGTCCAAGCAGGGTGGAACAGTTGGCGGAAGCTGTTTGGTGTGCTATGCGACAGAAGAGTCTCCGCTAGGATGAAGGGCAACGTCTATAAAACCGTGGTGAGGCCGGGATGTACGGATTAGAGACGGTGGCACTGAAGCAGAACTGGAGGTGGCAGAAATGAAGATGTTGAGGTTCTCGATCGGAGTGATTGGTTGGATAGGATTAGAATGAGCTCATTAGAGGGACAGCCAAAGTTGGATGTTTTGGAGTCAAGGTTAGATGAGCAGACAGATGGTTCGGACATGCCCAGAAGCGAGAGAATGAGTATATTGGTAGAAGGATGGTAAGGATGGAGCTACCAGGGAAGAGAGCGAGAGGAAGACCAAAGAGAAGGTTTATGGATGTGGTGAGGGAAGACATGAAGACTTGTGGGTGTTAGAGAGGAGGGTGCACGAGATGGGGTTAGATGGAAAAAGATGACACGCTGACCTAATCGGGACAAGCCGAAAGGAAAAGAAGATGATGTGCCACTGGACATTTTCCTATTTGCCTCAAAATACGTGAACCAAAACACTTCAATTCAAGCAAAGTTCTTCTGCCAAGCAGTGAAGTTACTCAAAGACTGTTTGAGTTCCTCAACTTCTGATGAAAAAGTCCAATTTATTATTATTGTCTGTTGAGCTCTCAAGTCCTTGCACTTTATCGTAGCACGAAAGCACAAAATATGACACCTGCCAAATAAAAGTAGACATACAGAAATTAATCAATGTATGCCGGTTGGATAGAAGATAAGTAGACGGTCACTCATCAGTGCCAAAGTCATTTGATGAGAATATCGACGAGAGTTGCTTTCAGCGTTCACGTGCAGTCCTGCGGTGCTTCAGTCCAGCACTTCAGCCGCCGCGACTTCCACTCAACTCAGGCCAGGGGGCGATGAGGGGGTCCTCGAAGCCTGGGAACGTCCTTTTACGCCGTTCCAAGCCTCGCCCCGAAACCTCCCCAACGTGTCAAAATGATGAATCCCGGCCTTTCTGCCCGCACCGTTTTCCACTGGCGAGGGATTCACCAATCACCACTCTCCCGTGTCGTTAAAAATGTGTTTTGTGTCGCGAGAGGCGAGGAAGGCGGCGCGACTGAATGGCGGACACAAATGATTTATAGTTGGCGCATTGGAGGGAGAGCGCATTTCAAAGCCTTTCTCTTATTTCCACGATGGGGTTAGAAATCAGCGGCTTGACTGAGCCCAAATAAGTGACTTCTTTTACCTTTTCACAGCGCACAAAAGGCCCTAATCCAAGGACTACTTGAGCCACCAATGTAGACAGCGTCTGAGACCACCACAGTATGTGTCAGCCTCTACTCATCACACAACAAAACGCGGTGACTGCAGCTTTATGAAGTGAAAATGGCCCAGAAGGACAAAATGTGAAGGAGGTGTCCACAGTCATTTCTCCCAAAGAAAGGCAGCTGCATCTGGGCATTTAATACTAAAATAAAGGCCAAAGACAGAGCAGAATGGATTGGGTCACCGCCATTGTCCCAAAGCCCGGGTAGAACAGCCCCCCGTTTTGTTTCGGTACCACTGACCCTTGCGAGCTTATTGTCCCGCCCTGTCACGGAAAGTGTGGACCTAAAAAAAAAAAAAAAAAAAAAAAAAATTCCGGCAATGACACAGGACTTCTTTTGAGGAGTTTTCTTTGCCGTGCTTTCCCCTCATTTCCTGTTTTGTTTGTACTTTTTTTTTTTTTCCCCAGCGCCAAGCACGGCATACTGGCCAAAAGGAGGCTTGCGGTGAGCGTGCCGACTCCTCGCGTCCGCGGGGATGTTTAATTAAAGCCTTGTTTACTTTGCGCCGCGTTATCGCGGCCCCAAACAAATATGGCGATTAACTTCAATTTTCTACATTGATTGCGACATCAAAGAAGGGGACGGCATCACCAAAGCAAATAAAGCAAATTAGGGTCCGCGGGGGATCCGAACGGACTTTGCACACGGCAGTTGTGCTTGAATGAGTCAATCACATGCGTGCCGCGGCTTTCTTTCCCTTCGCTATAGAGCAATTAGCACTAATTCTTTATTTGTACATTAAACCTTTCTTCCATCCCTCCACTTTTATGTGCAAACGGGATGTGGCTTTGGGAGTTTTCTGTTCCTGTGCGGCTCCGCCGACGAGATACGGCCGCGGGCCGAGGGGGATGAGGATGACTTATCGGGGTCCATCTCTGTGTAGCGGTGGGCGGGAGCCGCCGTGTTCCCGATGCTGACGCGATAAAGCGGCAGACCGGGCAAAATGGATGACATCAAACGGGCGGACACGGCGACAGAAAGGCCCGCGGGGAGCAGGAGGAGCAAGGGCCGCTATCTCACGCTTCCTCTTCCTCATGCGTCCCCCCCCCCCCCCCGCTGACCCCTGGCGTCAGATAAGGCGCCCGGGCTCGGACCCCGGCGATCCCCGAGCGGAATGGGACCCAATTAGGAGTGAAATGAACTCGGCCAGTTAGCATGATGTAAAAAGAGGAGAGCAGGGGGATATTTGTTCACTTCATGTGTGTTGCCCTCGAGGAAGGGGGCCAGATAGCGTTCAGTAATGGCCCGTGTGCCATCTCCCTCCGCAGTCTGCTAGCCTTCCATCAAGGCTCAGATTGAAACTTATGTAGTGTGAAATTCTCGGGATCGGATGTGCTCCGTAGTTTCCACTCCCCGCTTGATTGTGCGGGCTCCACCACGCCGGTGGTTCCACTGGTAATATCCTCTTATCTGACCCGCAAATGGAATAGAGGGACTTCTTGCCCCCCCCCCCCCCAAAAAAAAGTGATTGCGCTTAAATGTTTGGTTAAATGCAGATAGTGTCCGGTAACTCAAGTGCTGAATGCGTGAGAGGGGACAGTAATATTCATCTCAAACTTTTTAGACTTTCTATAGCACAGGTGTCAAACTCTAGGATCAGGGGCCAGAGCTGGCCTGCCGCATGATGATATGTGGCCCGCGGAGGCAAATTGCAGTGTATCAACTTCCATGATTTTTGTTCAAATCTGTCCCAAAATTTCAAATTTTCATGTCGAAAATGATAACCTTGAGCTGTTACAAGCATTTTTTGTGTTACCAAAAAGTCACTAGTTGGGAAAACCCCCTGCTAAATATGTTCTATAGAAATTCTATCGAAATCTATGCAGAACAACTTGTTCGATAAAACTTTGGCTGTGTTTTCTATAGAATTTCTACAGAACAATAGAATTTCTATAGAAATGGGTCCTAAAGTTCTATACAAATTCTTTAGAAATGTTCTATAACATTTTTTTTTAGCAGGGCCCATTACCCTTGATTTCTGATTCCAAAACTAGTTCATAAATTTCATGTTTAAATATGATGAGGCAGTTAAAGATGTTTATGCTTTCACAGTCATTAATGGCCCTCTGAGGGAAAGAGGAAGTCAAATGTGGCCCGTGACAAAAATGAGTTTGACACCCCTGGTCTACAAGTCAAGTGAAAACATTTGCTTTTACAAAATTCACAAATTGCACAAGCTTTCTCAGAAAAGGAAAGGAATACTATTTTTGGTCAAGTGTTGTTGTGGCCAGGAAAAGGAACTGAGTGTACATTTTTACGAGCAGGAATGTTCATGGATATTCCCCTTTGAAAAATCCGTCTATATTACTGACATGAGTCTGATTTAATTTGTTTTTAAAACAACTGGAAGTATAGTTATTGTATTTTCATGTATTCTTTCATCCGTTGACCATACCGCATCACAGGAGTGGTACAGCAAGGGTGTCAAACTCATTTTTTTGTTCCTGGCCACATTGTAGGTATCATTTCGCTCAAAGGTGCTGTTATGACTGTTAAACCATCAAAATCTTTCACTGCTTCATCAATTTAAAATTTTGCTACAGATTTGAAGTAAAATCATGGACGTCGACACATGATTTGCCTTTGCGGGCCACATAAAATCATGTGCCAGGCCGTATCTGGCCCTCGGGCCTTGAGTTTGACACAGCCTCCATTTTTGGGCGAGACACAACCTGTAGTGGACCCTAGCCAGTCGCAGGACACATATAGGCAAACAAACTTTAATCATCATATTTTACACCTTTAATTAATGGAAAAAAACACATTTTGGAATGTGTGAGGAACCCGGAGGATCCGGATTCAGGCGCAGTACCTAATATGACCATCAGATTCTCAAAATGTTAATGACAAGTGTATACGTGTATCAGAGGTGTGCGCTCACGGCTGAGTGAGGTGTTGTGGAGGGCAGAGTTTGGTTGTTGGTCACTATGGCCTGGCCTCTTGCCTGCCGCTACTTAAGGGGCCGGAGGTGTTGAAGGCGCCGCCGCGGGGGCTGCTGGGAAGTGGGCTACGGCCAAGTGGTAAATTCTCACCTGCTTCTAAGTGAGAATTAACGCTGCCGCGCTTTTCCTTCCACGCATGCAGTGAGTGACCTAGCCTGCTGCTAGCTTATTATACGACGGCGGCGTGCTGGGTGACATTAAAACTTGCTTGTGTTTCTCGTCTCCTCAGGTGTTCCTTCAAGTTCTTGGTGTGATCTTAGTGTCCGCCATCGTCATGCCCTGGATCCTCATCCCGTTTGTTCCTCTCCTCGCCGTCTTCCTGGGTTTGCGGCGCTACTATCTTCAGACCTCCAGGGACATCAAGCGCTTGGAGGCAACCAGTAAATGTTTTTTTTTTTTTTATTTTATTTTATTGGGCGGAGGGGAGCTGCGTCGGGCTAGGCATGTCCATTTGGAGTGGGAGACAAAGGCGGACCACAGGAATGCTAATGGACCATTGAGGAGCTCCACGGTCATTAGCATAAAGGCTAAAGGTGGCGCTGGCCTATGACTGGGCCACACACAATTTCCTCAAGAGACGGGAGTTCATGACATCACGTACAATGGGGAAAATACCATGTGGGCATGACTGGGCTCGAGTTCACCTATTGGGATGCCGCACCGCAAAGGCTCAAAACGTGCACCGGTCCAATAGCTTGTGTCATCTTCAAGAATAAAGCTTCTCAGCGGAAACATTTCGGCTTTGTGAGCCTGACAAATAAAAACAAAGGACGGCTGAATTGCAACATTTCCATAAAACGCTTTAATACAGAAGTTGTGAATATCACAAGCTAACGTTTTAAGTCTCTGCTTGACTGAACGCTATTGAAACGGCGTTCATTATTTAAATGAAAGTGTAGTGGGATGGAAGTCCAGACCAAGCCTTTTCTTTGTGCTGAAGGTAAAATGCTAAATGTTTGTCTTTGTCAATTTCCTGCAGCGAGGAGTCCCGTCTTCTCCCACCTCTCTTCTTCCCTGCAAGGCCTGAGCATCATCCGAGCATTCAAGGTTCAGCAGACATTTCAGAAAATGTTTGATGACTATCAAGATCTCCACTCAGGTCAGAAGACCTAGATTGCATTTACTCAGTTAAGCAGGCACATACATACTGATTTTTAACATCTGAGACCAATTTTAAAAAATGTGACCGATCTCATACAACATGGGGGGAATCAATGCGTTCTGACTGTTGTCACACTGTGTGGTATCGCACACTTGACACACAAAACTGTATCTCCACCTAGAAATGTGAACCTTGCAACCAAAAAGTCGGGAATAGATTAATTCTATTTCCATTCATTTCAATGAGAAACATTGCTTTGGTTTGCAAACACTTTCAAACCAGGGTAACTGAGGTTGTACTGTACAAATAGAAAAAAAATAAAGGACCTTAGCCTAAGTGTTAGCTTGTGTGGGCACTACATTGGGGTTGCCATCTTGACACTTATTGTGGAGAATGACTTAAGGGAAGATATAGAAACACTTTCAACACCTCTATTTGTGTCAGCACTATCTTCAAGTCTCTTCCTAATTGGCTACTTTTCTGTTTCAAGTCACAATCACCGAGTCACGCTTAGCAGACGCCACACTCCAGGATAAGCGCTCAGGACAAGCTTTAGAGACTTACGATTATCAGGCCCTTTGCTGACAAGGATCGCAAGGGAGAGAAACAAAAAAAAAATCCCAATTTTTTTCTCAATTATCAGTATATGTCTGCCTTGCTTAAAGGTATCATCAAATTATTAAGAATTATTTGGATGTGTTCAAAGACTAAATATCCATGTTTGCTAACAGAGGCTTGGTTCCTGTTCCTGGCGACCTCTCGCTGGTTAGCCGTGCGCCTTGATGGGATTTGTTCCATTTTCGTTACCCTCACTGCCTTTGGCTGCATTTACTTCAGCGATGGTACCGCATGGACCTCCTTGCTGCCGTGTGACGCGTTCTCAAAATCTGATCATACGTTTACTGATCACAGACATGGACTCTGGCGAGGTTGGCCTGGCTCTGTCGTACGCCGTGACACTGACCGGCATGTTCCAGTGGGGCGTCCGGCAAAGTGCGGAGATCGAGAATATGGTGTGAGATGTCTTTAAACACCGCTTTCCACCACAGAAGTATGAGGGCGTCCAGCAATTCATGGTTACGAAAAGTGAAGTTGCCAAAAAATGTGCATTTTTGGGCTTAATCACTGTGAGCGCTCATCTCAAATGGTGATGTTGAGGTCAAGTTCTTCCACACTAGTCATCCAAGCGTTAGGGCAGGGGTGCTCAATGCGTCAGTCGATCGCGGGATGTCGTGCCAAAAAAAAAAAAAAAAAAAAGACGTTCCCTCTAAACGGTGCGCGTGCGCAATTGTGCATCACTGATGCAGTCTCTGCAGATACTCTGCTTTGTGTGCAAAAAAATAAATAATCCAATGCAAATTGAAAGTATAATGTATAGTTATTCAGTTTGTGGCATTTTTGCAATGTGATTCAATGAGTGAGGGATGACTGGTTCTTACATCCTATAGCACAATTCACATATGTAAGAAGAAGCCGCTGGTTTCTTTTAGGCAGTACACGGAACTTTCTCTTACAATAACTGCTGCTCTGCCACAGTCTCCTTTTCCTTGTTTATCCCCCTCCCCCCAATAATTACAAATGTCACAGTACTTACGCAGCCCATCAATGTGTTTTATAATGACAGCGCCCACCGCCGCTGCTTTAGTTAGCAACACAGTCTGGGCAACATAGAGCAAAGACGAGCAAGACATGCTGCTTATGTTTACTTTCGATATTAATGGAGAAAGTTTAAAAAAGAAATGCTGTTGTTTTAATATACAATGACTGTCAGAGTAATCGAAGACAAAGTGGTTAAACTGGACGAGATTTTCTCTATTCCTAGTGGGATAGGGCAAAGTAGAAAGTGCAGGATGAGATGGTGTGTCATTTTAAAATTCCACCTTGGCGCAGCCTGATTCACGATGAAAGCACAGACAATACAGTCCACAAAAAGCTAATTCTGTTTTTTTAAATATAGGAAGCAACATAACATTACCCTTAAAATGTCCCGCGTCGGTAGCTCGCGAGAGGCTGGCTGCTTGAAAAGTAGATCTTGGGGTAAAAATGTCTGGGCACTCCTCCATTAGGGCATAGGCGAGCTAGAAAGAGAAAATAGGCATTTGAACTCTGGACCTCAGAATTGTGAGGCATACATGCCGATTATAAATCCATTACGCCGGGTGGCAAATATGCTTTGTCGGGATGAAAAATTCAATCCCATATTTGATGGAATTGTTTCTGTAGATGACATCTGTGGAGAGGGTGGTGGAGTACACAGAACTGGAGAGTGAAGCACCCTGGGAAACGGACACCAAGCCGTCGCACGATTGGCCCAAGATGGGCTCCATCACATTTGACTCCGTCAACTTCTCCTACAGCGCCAGCGAGCCCCTCATCCTCAAGAACTTGACTGTGGTCTTCACAACCAGAGAGAAGGTACACATCAAGCGGGACCTCAGAATGTGCCTCAAAATCTCATCAAATCTCGGATCAGAGAGCAAATTTGAGATTACAACGTCACAGCATGGATGGCGTTAGACTTTGGAGGTTCCACTGCACAAAGGAATGAGGTCCGCACAACGTTAAGCTCCTTATAAATAATCATAATCGTGGCTTCCAGCGGCGAGATCGTCCTCGCCGGGGTGCACGGCCCGCGACGCGGGTTGATATGCAGCGAGTGTACGAAGTGGGATGTGCTTCATTGTTATGTGGCATTCTTTCCCAATCAATTATTAAAGGACAGCATATTGTGCCGCTGATTCTCCAGGACTATACCATTTGTGATTCATGGAATACATATCTTGTAATTAAGACTGTTCGAGTGGATCCGTTTGGGCCCCATTTGCATTTTGAGCTACCTGCCGGTGACAAGTGTTTATTCACGATGAGAGAGAGGGAAGGCAATATGGAGAGAAAAGGAAAAGAGATGGAGATGGTTGAGGATGATTGGGGATTGTATTTAATGCGAGGGGGGTGTGGTTTTTGCATGGCTATGCTTGGGCAAGGTGGCTGATTTCACAATGAATAGTTTGATAAGTGTGGAGGTTCTGGCTCTGACATAGGGAGGGTGCAGGATGGGGGGTGGGTCTCTGCTGCATTTCGCCCATGGAACCGCATTCATTTATAGCACACCTCACTGTGGTCACATACTGTACGTGAGACTATTTTCCTACTCGTTTTGACACAAATGTGACACATTTTGTACCAGACTGATTACCGGAATTCCCAGCCTACAAGCCTCACCCAGTACATTTGTAAAGGAAATACCATTTGCTACATACATACGCCGCAGCTGTGTAAAAGCCGCAAGTGTCCACATTGAAACACGAGATATTTACAAAGAAAAACACAGAGTTTAACACTAGCGGCACCGTGCTAACGCTAATGCTAGCAGGGCCGGTTAAAAAAGAAAAACATACCGGCAAAAATCACTTAAGACACAGCAGTAACACGCTAGCGCAGCGCTAACACGCCGGGACCGGTAAAAGTCACTTCCTCGGCACATATATTCCACCGGTCGGTCTCACTCTTACCTTTTCCTCTCGAGTCCCCCCTTGCTTAAATGCACAAATTAGCCGCATCGCCGCATAAACCGCAGGGTTGAAAAACGTGCGAAAAAAGTCGCGGCTTACAGGCCGGAAATTACGGTACTCGGTCAGTGGCTACCTCCACGGCCTCCGGGAGGTCACAAAACAAAAACACAAGACCGGAGTGAAACATAGAAACGACCGCTATCGATATCTCGCATCCTCTGGAGAATTGTGTGAAAACCCACAGCTCCTTCGCAACAAAAACTCTTGGGGATTTCCAAGTAGCGCAATACCGAGGCAAACCCCACCCAGTACGTCTTACAATACCTCAGTGGTCTGCAGCCTTCTTTGTACCGCAGATCGGTTTCAGAGAAGATAATTTTACATGGACCAGACCAAACATCACCCGCACACAAAGTCAAATAGAGTCAAACACATTTCTTTGGATTTCAAAACTTTTCTGTGCCGTATAAGCTATATTTTACTGTAAAGATTTCAAAAATCGAAATTAAGTAAGTACACAATTCGACCCTCATTCTTAAAAGACTACCAATGAGGAAGAAATAAATTGCTTACAAATTTGTCACACAAACGTCAATTCATCCATCCATTTTCAACATCACGGCGTGCTGGAGCCTATCCCACATGACTTTTGGTAAAAAGGTGGACTACACCCTGAACTGGTCGCCAGTCAGTCACAGGGCACACACACTAGAGACACCTTCACTGTCAGGCAGGTGTACCACTACACCATCAGTGACTTCATAAGTTGACCACTCAAAAGCATGAAAATGAAACTGATGAGCAGTGAGAACCTGGTTGAATTGAGAGTCCGCCTACGTCACTGATCATGTGCTTTATAACCCTGTAATAGCTCTTTGTACACTTGCTAAGATCGGAAATAAGTGATGCTATGACAAAAATTTGTAATCCTACGATGCTCACTGAACTGAGGTCTGAGAGGGCACGCTGAGGTCTGGCACAATACGCTGATTTTTCCCGTCAAAGTTTAATGTATTTAGTGTAATGTACGTACATAATGATGACCAAAAATACAGTAATATAGTGGCACCTCGGTTCTCGACCACAATCCGTTCCAGAAGGCGGTCCGAGAACCGATTTGTTCGAAAACCGAATCAACCGCCGCACAAGTTATATTATTTCTGGGGTTTTTTCGGGGGTTCGTTCGAATTGACAATAACAAAGCACATCGTGGGTGGGTCAGCTGGTCTGGCCGCACACGATCTGTTATTTCCGGGTTTTGTCGGGGGTTTGAGTACCGATTTTCGTTCGAAAACCGATTTGTTCGAAAAATGAGACGTTCGAAAACCGAGGTACCACAGTAATTATTTTGAGGACTACATTTTAGTTTGGAGTCATATTCTAAACATGGGGTCACCGAAATGTTCCCCCCTGGCACGGAACAAAAAATGTAAACTTCCTAAAATAAAAAAAAAAATTGTTCTCATAATACTACATGACCCTTTTGACAAGCAGCAGTATATAATAAAAAGACGTATACTATGTACTAATAATAGTGATACATTGAGATACGAAAAAGAGAAAAAAATTGAGATTAAAATACTTTTGTAGTTAGAAACATATTTTTACAAATAACTATTATTTGTATGAGGCCTCTAGTTATTAGACAGTTGGATTTTATACCACAAAGAAAAACTTCAGTATGACATCCCGACTGGAGGTTAACATAACTTTTCAATCAATCTTGTTTTTGCTTCTGCTGTCACACAAGATGTCTCAAACGCAGACCCCCGCCGACACGACAGCATCACAAAAAGCGCCGCGTTTTATAGCCGGAAGCAATTTGTCTCCTTAGTGGCTTTTCCCTTCTTCCCGTGCGAGTTACGTTTTCTTGTCCGTCCCCTCCAGGTGGGCATTGTGGGGCGCACCGGTGCCGGCAAGAGCTCTCTGATCTCGGCCTTGTTCCGCCTGGCAGAGCCCGAGGGCAGGATTGTGATTGATGGGTTCCGCACATCTGACATTGGTCTGCACACCCTCCGCCAGAAGATGTCCATCATCCCGCAGGTCAGCTTATCATCGCTTTTTTCGACTTTTCATTACAAATGAAAACTGACACGCAAGTTGAGTTACAAAACTGCCAACGTGGATCCCATCGTGCAATTCTAGAATTTTCTCACGCATTCTGATTCACACACCGGATGTGTGTATTTTCTAATGACTGGGGTTCAAATCCTGGCCCCGCCTGTGTGGAGTGTGCATGTTCTCCCCGTGCCTGTGTGGCTTTTCTTCGGGTGCTCCGTTTTCCTCCCACACCCCAAAAACATGCATTAACGAAAGGATCTAAATTGCTTTGTGGTGTGATTGTCAATGCGAATTTGTTTCTGTGTGCCCCGCGATTGGGTGGCAACCAGTTCAGGGTGTACTCCACTTCCTGCCTGAAGATAGCTGGGATAGGCTTCGGCACTCCCGCCACCCTTGTGAGGATAAGCGGCTCAGGAAATGGATGTAGATTGAAAAAGTAATGGTGGCTCAGTAGGCAAAGCGTTGGCCTCACAGTTCTGAGGTCCCGGGTTCAATCCCGGACCCGCCTGTGGGGAGTTTGCATGTTCTCCCCGTGCCTGTGTGGGTTTCCTCCCACATTCCAAAAACATGCACCATTAATTTGACACTCTAAATTTCGCCTAGGTGTGATTGTGAGTGTGGCTGTTTGTCTCTATGTGCCCTGCGATTGGCTGGCGACCAGTCCAGGGTGTACCCCGCCTCCCGCCCATTGACAGCTGTGATAGGCTCCAGCACTCCCCGTGACCCTTGTGAGGATGAGCGGCAAAGAAAATGGATGGATGGATGGATTAAAACTTTATTCTCATATGTTATTCTCGTTGTTGTCATATTGACATTTTTCCCTCACAATATTACATTATCCTCATTAATCTTTTCCCCTCATCATATTACGACTTAATCCCCATAACCCGAGGCCAATTTCGACCAGATTTCTTCTTTTTCGAATTACTTTGAGGGTGAAAATGATGACATATCGCGAGGGTTGTTATTTCGCAGCCATTCTGTGTCGCTGCGTACATAAACCCTCTGTGCTTTTGGTGGCTTTATGCACCTCGCCTGAAAGCTCAAAACAAGTGCGACTTGTCACTCAGAAGATTTCTCAAAGTGAGACAAACGGACGCCTTGAGACCGGTTAACTTTATTTCCGCTCGTTGAAAGTGATACGGCATTAGGAAAATGCCAGCCCGCGGGTGAGTGTCAGCCGAGCGGAGGCAGGGGGAGGAGACTCCCACGGCCCGCGCCGTGAAGAGAGCAGCTCCCTAACCCTGACAGGGGATTAGCCCTCTACCCCCCAAACATGGGAAAGCTGCTTAGAAGAAGTCTCCCCATCCTCGCAGTCAGCGCCCCTTTCCTCGTACGTCGGCACTAAGCCCCCCCACCGCCGCAGCCAACATGCCCAAAACACTTGTCATTAATGCTTTGCCGTGGGTTTGATTGTTTTCTGGCATCGTCGTCGCTACGGAGAAACACTTTCCTCCTGGTCCCGACGAATTTGAGATTGATGCGACATGACTGTGAAAATCCCACGTGGAACTACATGCTTTTTTTTCCAGATGTTTCTCTGCACAGCACGCGGCACACGCAAGTTTTACAAACTGCTTGAATTCGCACACATTCACTTGAAAACCCGTTCATCAGTCACTCACATTTGAAAAATGTACGGGTGTGGTCAGTCATGCCCGCAGATATAAAGTTACAGGTGTGGTCCACCGGTCATGCCCGCAGATATAAAGTTATGGGTGTGGTCCACCAGTCATGCCTGTGTAGGCTTAAAGAACACTATGTTAATAACCTGTAGAATTTCATGAGAAAGTTTATTCCTCACAATTGCACCTCGCCTGACATGGTTAAACGGGTATTACTATGAAATAATCTAATTTGTTGGTATGACGGAACTGTTTTATACTAATGCATACAATGATCCATTTTTGCTTGTATCTCACAATTCATTTGCAATACATTCATGATAACCATGTTGACCAGAGACAGTTCATGATAGAATTGGAGACCTCAATATGAGCCAAAAGTAACATTTGTTTCAATTTGATCAAGCTAAAAAGAGGTTTCTAAAAGATTTGATGGCGTTCAAAACTGATGTGGTTATTGAGAGTTTTTGTTCAACCTTTATGATCTACACTGGAGCAGTCACTCACATTTGGAAAAATGTACGGGTGTGGTCAGTCATGCCCGCAGATATAACGATGCAGGTGTGATTAGGGATGGACTCTCAAGACCTTAAAGTCATTTACTGAGTTGTTATACCCGAGTATGTAGTTGTTACCTAATACCAGAATCATAATTTATTGACACAGACTGAGACAGACATTTTTAAAGAGGTGAGTAGAGAATTTCAAAATTTAGTATTCATATATTCAAATCATTTTATTTCATCATGATGTATTGTTATAATCTCAAGTAATTTACGGCGCTATCTATTCGCAATCCATTGATAAAAGATAGCAGTGGATGATCTATATCTTCCTAAAGCATGGAGAGGGGAAAACTTTTCAACTTCAAGATAACGCCGTACCACGGTGGAAAATGACCGTTCGCATTTAGATATATATGGACCGACTAATCTAACGTTAGAACATAGATCAAGTCAAAGTAAATCACAATATCATAGTTATTTTAATTAGAAACTGAAATATTACCTGTGTTATATCCCAGAAATGTTTTCAATGTGATTTTTTTTCCCCCCAACATCTACTTTTCAAGTAACCAGCCTCTCGCGATCAACCAATAAGTGCGCTCGACTTATTGGCAACACTTCAATCGAGTGACGAGGTGGATGATAGTCTAACGCAGGGGTGCTCAACGCCTCGACCTGATACAGGATGAAAGCACAGCACAATAAGCTAATTCTGTATTTTAAATACATATATATTTATATATAGTATAATATATCACATAACATGAATATAACATTGGGAACATCATCATCCTCCCCCATCATCAGTAGCTCGCGACAGGCTGGCTGCTTGTAAAGTAGATCTTGGGGTAAAAAAGTCTGGGCACCCCTTGTCGTACTTCTTTTTTGGGGGGGAGGAGCACACTGTCACACAATCTACCAAAACTGCCTGACGATCGACGCATTGAGCACCCCTGGTGTCACTGAATTTCCTTTGACATGGCTCATGACGTTGACGACTTTCGACGTAAATGCGCTCGCAGTACGTGAAGCAGCTCCGAACACGTGCTCTCGGCATCACTTCCGAACATGCTCAGTACGGTTAACTTGCATTTCCTGCTTCCGGATGAATACTGATTGTTTAGGAGCAGGCTTGTTTTGTTAACAACATTAATGAAATAAACACGTAAATTAATGTCAAGTCTACACAAAATAAGCGACGTCTTTCAATATCTATTTTTCTACTCGTAACACATTTTACGCGTGTGGTTTATCGTGCTCGACTGTGCAGATTTGCGAGTGCGATGGCGCCGACGCGCTCGTCAAATGTGAGTGACTGCGTTCACTCTCTACATGTCAAAGATCTCCAATTGACCCGTCACATGGGCAAAATTGCGACATAATTTCAAATTTCCTTGATTTCCCTTGCAAAATGTCGAGTGTGATATACATTGGATACATCGCCCCTGTGAGGAGTTTCATTACTTGGCAGCCGCAGATTTGATTGTAATAAGGTTATATTAGCATATGGCATTAAAAAGGAGCCATTCCGGATTCCATTGAAATCTCAGAAAATGACATTTAATAAATAAATAAATAAATATCTCTATCTCTGTGTGTGTGTGTGTACATATACTCACACACATGCATACATAGTTTATAGGTGGAACGGTGGACGACAGGTTTGAGTGTCTGCCTCACAGTTCTGTGCAACGGGGTTCGAATCCCGGCCCCACCTGTGTCGAGTTTGCGTGTCCTCCCCATGGCCTTTTCCAGTTTCCTCCCACATCCCCAAAACATGCAAAAATTGGAGACTCTAAACTCCTCGTTAGTGTGGTTGCGAGTGCAAATGTTTCTGTTTTGTTTCTACGTGCCCTGCGACTGGCTGGCAACCAGTTCAAGGCGTGCCTTGCTTCCCGTCCAAAGATAGCCGGGATAGGTTCCGGCACTCCCTGCGACCCCTTGTGAGGATAAGCGGCTCGGCTAACGCACGCATGGCGCAAACAGAAGGCTTAGAACCGGTGAAGCACAAAAATCGCTGAATGGAAAGTTGTGCTTGAAAGCGTTTTTTTTTTTTTTTTTTTATCCGACAGAACGGCAAATCCTCAATTAAAGTATGTCACAAAACTAGTTTGAATTGGGACTTCAGCTGGCTTAATGGCACGCTGCTATTTTTGCTGTCAGCGGTGGGGAGGGGAAGAAAAAAAAGGTTGTGTGAAATAAAATACTGGAACATCTCAGGTAAAGTTCTAAAGTATTATTTTCGTAGGAAAGGGAGGGGAGAATGTGCAGTCTCGTCCTTTCATCTGAATGAAAGTTTGTTGAGACACGATTTATAAAAATACATAAAACCAAAACGGCTGATTCTGTATTACTGCTTGACAGATTCACAGAACTGTCATATTTTTGCTGAAATACTGCCACAGGTTTAAAGGAAAGTAAACTCAAAATGTCAAAACTTTATTAGCAGCAATGTGACAAGTGGCTGCCATCTTTGTGGAATTTTTTTTACAAAACATGTAATGAGCACTTCAAACGCCTTGAAATATCATTCACAGAAAACAAATACAGGACAAAAACAATTGATGACTTAACTCCATGATGGACTGATTACCAAACTACAAGACCTTCTTCCAAATATCCATCCATCCATCCATCCATCCATCCATCCATCCATCTTTACCGGTTATCCTCATGAGGGTCGCGGGGAGTGCTGGAGCCTATCCCAGCTGTCAACGGGCAGGAAGTGGGTTACACCCTGAACTGGTCGCCAGCCAATCGCAGCGCACATGGAGACAGACAACAGTCGCACTCACAATCACACCTAGGGGCAATTTAGAGTGTCCAATTCATGTTGCATGTTTTTTGGGATGTGGGATGAAACCGGAGCGGCCGGAGAAAACCCACGCAGGCCGGGGAGAACATGGAAACTCTACACAGGTGGGGCCGGGATTGAACCCGGGTCCTCAGAACTGTGAGGCCAACGCCTTACCAGCTGGTAATAAATAATAATAATAGTAAGTAGTAGTAAATAGTAGTTGATAAGAATCTAACTGTACTGTATTTGAAGTAAAATCTAGTATGGCAATTACGACTAAACCTCAGCTGTAATTGTCATTTTTGTGAAACGTGTAAATCCGTTGAGAAAATTTGTGGGGGGTGGGGGGGTATGGGGGCCGAGTCGGTACAGATAACGGCAATGCACTCCCAGCCGAGCACACACTATCAGGCTAAAGCATACATTTTAAGCAAAAAAATATTTTTCTGAAATGATATAATTATATAAAGTATTTAAACTATACACGTATTTCTGCCATGCACTTTATTATCAGGAAAAGCTAAAAAAAAAAAAAAAAAAAAAATCGCTTAAAGTATTTTTTAGGATTGGAATCCATTATTTCATTTTCCATTCATTGTAATGGGAAAACGTGCTTCGGTTTTTGAACGTTTTGGTTTTCAACCAGCCTTCTGGAACTGATTGTGTTCAAGAACCAAGGCACCACTGTACTTATTTCTGTATGTGTATATATATATATATATATATAAATAAAACTTGTATATACTTGTATACTTGTGTGCGTGTATATATATATATATATATATATATATATGTATATATTTATATAAAACTATATAACTTGTAAGTGCAGTAGCCTATTTGATATATCACTCAATCTACATTTTTATGTCTGAAGTTTGGCAAAATTATTTTGACTGTTTGGACTCATATTTTAAGTTTTGAAAATATTATAATTGCCCTGTATTTACACTGTTAGAAGTAACCGGAGGTCACCATTTAGCAGTGTGTTTTATGAAAAAAAAAAAAAAACATTTTTTCGTGTTTTTCCCCAAATCGTTCATTCTCATCCCTGCACGTCCTTCCAACAGGTGTATGCGCCTTGGATAGTCTCTCACCTGTCGTTTGAAAAAAAAAAAAAAGTGCGTGTTAAGAATCACAAATTTTGACCGATTTTTGCGACTGTAAGATCAGGACAGCAGCAAGATACTAAAAGACCAACATAGCGAAGGATAGTTGACCAATGCGTTGAATGGGGGCTGAGTGTATCGAGCCTTTTGTCAAACCCCACCCCCGCCCCGCACGCAGACACACACATTTCCTAGATGCGCTCCATAAAGGCTGTCTTAACCCTTTCATACACTCCAGCCCTCGTCATTATCTTCACCGGCCACGGCCTTCTCTTTCTATATCCATCTATCCACAGGACCCGGTTCTCTTCACGGGCACCATGAGGAAGAATCTGGACCCTTTCAGCCAGCACACAGATGAGGACCTGTGGAATGCACTCCAAGAGGTACTCCAGCCCCCGTCTCTGAATGATTCCCCCTTGCCGGCCCAGGGGGGGATCCCTCTGTCCCCCTGTACAATGCTGCCATTCAGCCTCCCTGCTCGCCACAAGTCATGGGGGGGAAATCCCATTAGGGCCGTGGGGCCCCGCTCAATGTGCGGCTTGTAACTGGGAAGCATTGAAAGTGCTGGGGGGTGGGGGGTGGGGTGTTTGGGCAGTCAGGCCAATCAGGATGAAGGCTCCCCCCACAGCGAAGGGCTTCGGCTCCTGGTCCTGCCTCTGAATGGGTTTGGTGGCCTGGATTAAAGCTAGAGGCTGGTCCACAAGAGAGCACTGGCCAAGGTCACCGGCGGACCCGGCCTCGCATTGTGCAGGGCGGTTAATGGCTGTGTTTGGATGGTTCTTTAAAGGCATCTCAACGGGAAGCCCCTTTATACGGGAGTCATGAAGGGCCGGGGGGGGGCCGTGCTCTGCCTCTCCGCAGGTGCAGATGAAGGCTGCGGTGGAGGAACTGCCCAACAAACTGGAGGCGCTGCTGACCGAGTCGGGCTCCAACTTCAGCATGGGCCAGAGGCAGCTGCTCTGTCTGGCCAGAGCCATCCTACGCAAAAACCGCATCCTTGTCATCGACGAGGCCACGGCCAATGTGGACCCAAGGTCAATAATAATAATAATAATAATAACAACCATAATAATGAAAACAGGGGACCCGGCGGCCATTTCGGGCGGCTCGCACAACAAACGTAAACATCAGCTTATCCGAAGAGACGAAGGTGCTACATAGTTATTTGTTTCATCGTCATCATTTAGAAATGTGTTTTACCAATTTCTTTACTGCACAGTATTTACATTGAACCAGATAATGATTAAAATAACGTAATTAGAGCGACATTCTGCCGCTGAGAAAAATGTATTGCATTTCCATTTATTTCAATTTCAACATTACTTTGGTTTCCAAACGGGGTCACGGCATTTATTATGTTCACAACTTGAGGACCCACTGTGCAATTAGTGTCTCATTTTCAGGTGTCAAGTAAAATTAAAAATATGTTTCATCAGAAAAAATAAAAAGTACTTGTATCCCACAGTGAGATTTTATAATACAAGCAACTCAAACTACTGTACTGTATGTGTAGTTAGCTCAGACATAGCAACACTTATGTGAGAAAGTCAGAAAATCCAAAAAACCAAATATTATTAAAGTGTTCACGCATTCTATTCCCTGTACTAAATATCCCGACAACACTTCGCAAATCTCAACCTTGTTTTGTCGCGTCGACCACCTCATACTTTTTTTTTTTTTTTTTTTTTTTGCTGCATTGTAGCGCCCCGTGTAAAATCCCCGCCCCGGGGCGACGTTTTTGTTCTCAGGTGTTGTGTTCTGTCCCGTTTTAGAACCGACAGCCTGATCCAGCAGACGATCCGGGGCAAGTTTCGAGAGTGCACCGTCCTCACCATCGCTCACAGGCTCAACACCATCATTGACTGTGACAGAATACTGGTGGGTTACCACACGGTAACTTTATTTTTTATCCAGATCCCTTCTCACGTTGCATAAGTTACATTTCTGACTTCTATAGAGCTCATCAAATCACGTCACTGGCCAGAAATGTCGGTCAAGCAAAGCATTCTTGAGTGCTAAGTCGATTGGAGACAACGCGAAAATGCGCCCAAAGTTTTGCCCGATACCGTTAAACATTTAGAAGGTGATGATAAACGAAGGTACGTGGAAAAATGAGTGACACTTGGTTGGCATAGCGGACCCATATTTAATGCCGAAGTCGATGATTTCGGCGATAAGAAATAAGACTATTAAACCGCTTGCGCTTGTCTTGGACAACTGGATCTACACGTGGTTCTGGTGAGTAAGTCATCGAGATTTACACGCAAGAGTTTGAAAGCGTAGAAAAGTCTGGATGCATACAAATACTTCGTTGCTGGATCTGTTCTCAAAGGGGACACGGCTCGTGAACGCGGAAGTGTGTTCGGCTAAACGTTAACCATCTATCTTTTCAGCTAGTATTCAATACTAATACCAATATTTCAATAAATGACCCCTGGTTTTACGCAAACTCGCATTCATTAACTATGATAGGAAAAAAAAAAGAGGACAAGCGAGTCTGGTCCTCCGTAGCGTTTCCCAAGAAGTACTTATAATGGCCAAGCTGGCTCATTTGAGAACAATGCATTAAAAAAAATAAGACTGAGTCGGCTCCTCCGTACACGATGCGTGTTGCGGCCACACGTTAACCTACGTAAACCTCTATGTGACTGACTGTTTATTTTCTTTTTTTTTTTTAAATACACATTGGAATCATTTGAGAACAATGCATATTAAAAAAAAAAAAAAAAGTCTGTCGGGGAGAGGTTTACCGAAGATTAATGTGCGGCCGCAACACGCATCCGTGTACGTTGGAGACGATTCCCTGTTGTTGTTGTTTTTTTTTTTAAATACGCATTGTTCTCAAATCAGCCAACTTGGCATTATAAATAATTCTTGGGAATTTGAGATTGAGAAGAATAATTTCTACCTGAAATGAAGTGATCGCTACACAGTTGTGCGTATTTTGTTGGGCACCATCCATCACGTTTAATTGCCGAAATCCATCGATCTTTTCCGGACTTTTCAGATGGTATTCCATAGAATGATCTCTTTGAATATTTGTCTCGTCTGTTGTAACAACCAACAGCACAACAAGTCTCGGGCATTGTGAATATTCTGCTCCGGTTCAATGTCCCCCCCCCCCCACACTGTCGAGCAGCTCTTTTTGACCTCCAATATGGCGCCGTGAAAATGCTGACGTCACGTGCACGAGCTCAATTTCTGACTTCTATTTGACTTGTTCCCTCTTTGTCGTCACAAGTTACGAGCATCTTTTCTCCGCCTTAAGATTCTCACTGAACTGAGCTTTTACAAGATTTGAAGGTGGTTCGAAATCAAAGTTTTTCAATGGATAGTATCATAAAATTTAGCTTGAGCTGCCAATTATGCAACAACAGCATCCCTGACATTCAGGCCATGAAGCACATTTTATATTAGGAAGGCTTGGAAAAAAAACCCTCCGCAGAGACCAAATTCAATCACCGCATTTTTTTTTTTCAACAGCTGTTCCGTCTGTCTCCCTCACAGCATTTCCTCTCATTGAGCCTTTTCTCGTCCCACTTGATCTTTGGCCCTTTTCCTACAACTGCCTGCAGAGGTGCCAATTAGCACCATTTGTGGTAGCATTTGTCAAGAGTCTATGGAGGGCCCAGCGGGACCTGGCAATTGTTTGGTCACCCAGAAAAAAATAGCCAAATATGGAGCAGCTATGTTGGTGTTAAATGCCCTCGGACTGAATAAGATCTGCAGGCGGCGAAATGATGTCCCACCTGAGAAGTTTGATTCCAGGATGTACACGAAGAGTTTTTGCCAACATACAAATTTAACTGCTAATGCATCCTAGGTCAAAAGCAGTGGTAGGAAACAATGTTCCCTCTAATTTTTTGACACACGAAGGCCGTGAGCGCCCCCTTTGACCACCGTGAGCAACATCGGACGTACGCCCTGCGGTCAATCAGTCATCCATTGAAGTTATGTAGCTCATTAAAAGGTTCAGATTGCGTTCCCATCAGAACATTTTTAAGAACAATTTTGTGTTTTTTTGCAAACTTATACCGAAAATGTCAAACAAAAAAAAAAACATTACAATACAAATACATACCAAGCCAACTATTAGGTATAAATTTTAAATGTCACTTCCAATTTTTTTTTGTTTTTTAACCCACAATGATATCCCCGCCTGTTTTTCTTGGTGTAAAACTGAATTATTGCTTGCAGAATATCTTTCGCAATGCATGTTGAAAGCTGAATGATGCTATCAAACAGTTTTAGGTTTAATGTAATGTTGCCTCCCATATTTCAAATACAGAATTAGCTTTTTGGGCAATGTAGATGAAATTTTAACATTATACACCATCTCATCCTGCACTTTCTACTTTGGCTTCAGACCAGATGTTTTTTTTACTAAAAAAAAAAAAAAAAAAAAATCTCATCCAGTTTCACCACTTTTTCTTCAATTATTCACATACCCCGGTGTTTGTAATTATGAGTGCACCCCTTTAAAATGGAGGGGTGCGGTGTCAGGTAAACGAGGAAGTAGAGTGTGTGGCCAGGTGTGGCCGAGCAGCAGCTCTTTGTGAGAGCCAGTGTGCTGCCGTGTTTTAAAAAAAAAAAAAAAAAAAAAAAAAAAAAAAGATGTCAGGGTGTAGTTCGCTGCACTGGATCTGTTTTCCTCTGTGCTGAGAGTGTGCGAAAAGTGCGCAAACGCGCAGTTGCGCAGCTCAGAGGGATCATTGGTAGTAAAGCTGTGGCCCGTGATCGATTCGTGGCTTTGATATGACCAATTGAAATTTGTAAAAAGCCTCCACTGACCACTCCATCCGCTATACCAAGTTCCCTCTTTTATAGTTGCATTTCAGCCGGTCACCAGACAGTCGGAGGGCACACAGACAAACAATTTGTTTTAAGGGGCACTGTCCATAGCGTGGTTGTCAGGTGAGGAGACAGAAATGCTGGTCAGGGTGTTATTGTTATCTTTCAAAAAAATAATAAATCCACAACTGGTTCGCTCATCTTCAGTCTCTGAGACTCTGCACAAACTAACAGGCTAAATGCTGAACTGTCCAGCAGGAACAGGTACAAACGTTTACCATCACCACGACTCAGATAAAATGACATTACTGCTGACAACAAGTTGAAGGGTTCAAAGTGAAACAAACGGGCTTTGGCACAAGCGACGCATTGCTATATTACTTGTGTGATTGCAGGTCCTGGATGCCGGTAAGATCCACGAGTACGATGAGCCTTACATGCTGCTCCAAAACCACGAAGGGCTTTTCTACCAAATGGTACAGCAGACAGGCCAAGCAGAGGCTGCCTCACTTCTGAACGCCGCCAAACAGGTAACAATACAGTACACTATTTCCATACAAAAAAACATCCGCTAAAGTATCATGATATTTGCACAATATTTTCCCTATATTAAGAATACAATAGTGTGGAACCTTGGTAAAAATGAATTTGACTCAGCCATTAATTTAGCATACATCCAGAACATTTTTTTTAAAGTTGTGTAAAAGGGGTTCAACAGTTGACAAGGTCTATTCCACGGTACAAGCTTTTACGAACAACTCAAGCCAATAACCCTCTCGGTCTGCTCGGCAACACCTGGGCATCAGTGTTCACAATTGTGTCTGTCATATTCTGTTGCATGTTTTTGTTAGTATGTTTTAAAATTCTTATTTTGGGGGGAAAAAAAAAAGACTATCCAGGCAACATTTTTTTGAGAATGTAGGGTGAAAGCTGCAGCTGAATACTAGTGAATGGGTTGCAGCAACGAGGAAGTGTTTAATAGCGTTTCAGCAACCTATTAAAAGAAATAACGATGAAGTAGCTCATTTCGGGAATGGTGAACTGAAATTAGTTCACATCGAAAATTAACTTTCCCGGCACTGCTCGGTGTATCACATCCTATCGAATGTCAGACCTTCAAAACAAAAGCGGACCGTATAACAACACAGTTTAAGCACATCCACTTTGGCCACATGGTGGATTAATTAGCAGTCGAGTGTGGTTGCTAAATAAAGCTAGCACGACACTTATTAGATTTTTGTGCTTTTATTTTAAAGGGCTGACCTTTGAAAAAAAAAATATATATATATTTTTGAGCACGGCGGCTCAGAGTTCCCGGGTTCAATCCCGGACCTGCCTGTGTGGATTTTGCGTGTTCTCCCTGTGCCAACGTGGGTTTTCTCCGGGCGCTCCGGTCTCCTCCCGCGTCCCAAAATCACGCAACATTAATCGGACACTCTAAATTTCCCCAAGGTGTGATTATCTCAACGTGCCCTGCGATTGGCTGGCGACCAGTTCAGGGTGTACCCCGCCTCCTGCCCGTTGACTGCTGGGATAGGTTCCCTGCTACCCCGGTGAGGATAAGCAGCAAATAAAATACTTGATCCTAGTGCACTCATATTAGAAGTAATAGAATAATTTGATGGATCAATAATTTTGTCCCACCAGGCTTCAGGCACCAAACCGGTCTCACAATGATAAACAGTGAAGCAAAAGCCCCTGACTATCATTTTCTTTTAAGTACTACAGCCGCACCAGAACATTAATTTCAAGAGAAATGGTCCCTTTGTAGATTTGTCATCGTCAGATATTATCACACACAAAAAAAAAAGTCCCCAAGTAATCTTCCTCCCTACACATAATTTTGAGATCATTTTACAGATGATTCCTGAAGAAATATCGAGTTTAACTCGGTGGCGATTGGGGACAAAACTTTCTATGGGGATTACTGTAAAAGAGAACGTCCATATTTTTCCCTGTGAAATTCATTTGTGATGTATTCCCCCCCCCTTCGGAGACCGCCGAGCGATAAGCGCGACGGGCCCGTCATTGTTCGCCGCCGTTCTCCGCGCATCTGTCTGGGGCCGCAGATAGCGTTGCATTGCAACTTCAAACGGGGGCCTTTGTGCAACGAGGGGGGGGAAAAAAAAAGTGGGCATCATTTCATTTTCTCACAAGTTTATCAGCGCCGGTCCATCTCGTCAAGCCAGAGGAGTGAAATGAGTAAAATGGCGATTTGAAAGAGTCAGCACACTGCGCTATTATTTGCTGTGCTGTTAGCTTGCACGCCGCTCCGCTGGCGGCGGCGTATTGTTCGAGCCTTTCCCCTTTTTCCTTTCCCGCATTGTACGGCGCCCCCCCTTTCATCAGATTACTGTCTAGCACCACTTTTACATTAAATACTGAAATGTTGTGTGACAAGTTTCTATAGTTGTCACTCAAGTTTATACACGTTCAATAATCTGATATCAACCTCTCGCGGCTTTTGTCCGCGTTGAAAGAGGCTCTCCCGGGTCTGTCTCCGGATATCGCGCGTTGTGGATTTCCTGTTTGTGGCTCTTTTTTTTTTTTTTTTTTTTTTTCCAAACTTTCCCCCGCTGGTGAATGGCGTCCTGCTTTCACAAGAATTTAATAGAAAAGCGCACAAAAACCTAAGCGCTGCATTACGTTTTCCTCATTTTATTCAAGCTTTTCAACACGAGCTACTCCACAAACACGGCAGACAATCTAGGATATAGTCGGCAATCCGGGCTTATTCTGTTCAGGTTCGCAAGCGGCCGGAGTCTCTCGCCGCTGACTTGAGGCGAAAGGCAAACCAGGCCCTGGATTGGCCGCTAGTCAGTCAGATCGAACCCGCGTTGCAAGTCAGACGAGTAAACAGTTAGCGATATTTTGTTTGTATTATCGTGGGGAAGACATACAGTCAAAGTCAAGCAAAATCTGACACTGATCTACATTACAGGAAATAATGTTTCCATCCATTTTCTTAGCCGCTTATCCTCACGAGGGTTGCATGAGGCGGGGTATACCCTCAACTGGTTCCCAGCCAATCGCAGGGCACATCGAGAAAAAACACCGCACTCACAATCACACCTACGGGCAATTTAGAGTGTCCAATGTTGCATGTTTTTGGGGATGTGGGAGGAAATCGGAGTGCCCGGAGGAAACCCACGCAGGCACGGGGAGAACATGCAAACTCCACGCAGACGTGTCCGTGATTGAACCTGGAAGCTCAGAGCAGTGAGGCCAACGCTTTCCAGCTGCGCCACCGTGCCGCCAAAAATAATGTAAAAACTGTTAATTAGTACCAGGCTACAAACGTCAGAAAGTTTCAAGACACACAACGTTATAAATAACTTTGTAACATTTCTGTAGTACAAGTGTTAAGACAAATTAACCACTGTAACAAAACAAAAAAGTACTTGACGCTTTGAAGACAAAGTGGAGATTTAAGAAAATAGTACAAATGTCATCCAAGCACTCGGTGAACATGCAAACTACGAGATTCGAACCCAGGACCTCTCACCTGCTAGGCAGACCGCCTACACACTATTTCTGTGTCCTCCCCATAGCGAATCATTGGACTTTTGGAGGATATTTTTCACTGTCACATGGTTATAGGTCACGTAATATGTACCCTGTTTTGAGAATGTGATGTGATTAAATCCTCTCTCATTTAATAGTGTTTTGAAAAGATTTTTAATCGACAATTACGGATTTTCAGGGGCGCTGCCATTTTCGCGAGTCACATGAGCTACATGGGCGGATATGACGTGTTACGTGGGGTTCCAAACGCTCGATTACATTGTGCCCAGCGCTGATTTCTCAGATTTATTCTCATCTGATGAAGAAATAGCAGTATCGGGAAGACGGAGTAATACTTCCATGCGGATTTGAACTTGTGGCTGTAAATAATGTTGAATATTCGCATGGTTCTTCGGGCGGAATGACGTGGAGTCTGAGTGGCGGACCGACCTCCCCGGCGAGCCTCGGTGATCACTCGCTGGCCGAGCGGCAGAATAGTGAGCTCGCTCGGCCTGGGAGCGTGCTCCGGGGCAGAATGACGCGGAGTTTGACGAGTTTGAAGAACTCGCTCCCCCCGAGCGGCAGAGTCGTGAGCTCGGTCCCCGCCGAGCCCAGGAGCTCGCCCGGCCAGGGAGCGAGCTCCGGGGCTCCGCCGCTCGGCAGAGCGAGCTCGTCAGACTCCGCATCCTTCCGGCCAAAGAACCATCCAAATATTCAACATTATTTACAGCTGAGCGGTGGAGCTCGCTCTGGGGCTATCATGGGAGCTCGGCGAGCTCACAGCTCCGCCGCTTGGCGGCATTATTTACAGCCATAGGTTCAAATCCGTATGGAAGTATTCTTCAGTCTTCCCGATCAACCGATACTGCTATTTCTTCATCGGATGAGGATAAATCAGAGAAATCAGCGCTGGGCATAAATGGTGTCCCAAGTAATCGAGCGTTTGGAACGGCATGTAACGCGTCACATCCGCCCACGTAGCATATGTGGCTCGCGAAAATGGCAGCGCCCCTGAAAATCTGCAATTGTGGGTATAAATCTTCTCAAAACACTATTAAACGAGAGAGGATTTAACATCACAATGTCAAGATAGAGTACATATTACATGACTTATTGGACATATTGTTAATGCAAACCATCAGAATTCCCCTTTAATGATAACATGTTTGAAAACAATATTCTCCCTGCGATATGTTTGACTAACAGTAAGGTAAAAATACGGTCATATTTAAGGTAAGGTAATATGGTCTTCATCGCAGTTGTTCAGTTCCTGCCCATTTGTCGAAGGAATTTGAGGCTTCCGAGATAAATAGTTCCCGACTATCAGCAGGACTGAAGGTTTTCCCCCGTTAAATAAGCCACTCTGGCATGCTCGAGCGGCTGACAAATCCCTTCAAGCCGACGCCGACCGCAGCTGTCACGAACGCGGCGGCCGCCGACAGATCGTCGGCCGCGATTGTGCAGCCCGCATTCCGTGACGCCGCTTCCACCCCCCCGACCCCCGTCTTGCTTTGCAGGTGCACGAGAACAAAAAGCGGGAGCCGCGCCACCTCCAGGACGTCGTCTTCGAGACGTCGCTCTGACACCTCGGAGAGCGGCTCCGACCGCCGTCGCCGACCAAGCCCTCCCTCGGAAGTATTTATTTTTTTATTCGACTGTACATCATAATGTCCATTTTAGTGTGTATGTGTGCCTTCAATGATTGCACAACTGTTTAGCGGCGGCGTCTTGCTATGTGGATGTTTGTGCACTTGTGGGCCTTTTGCGGGGAAGTCAATCCTGTGCCGGTGCTTGAAAGTGCACGCACTGAATGTATTCACTCTGTTGCACTTAAATGAATGATTGGTGAGCTCGCGAAGAATTGTGTGCCTTCTTCTTGGGTTTGCAATTTTTTTATTTTTTTTTTCTTATGAGTCCACCTGCTGCACTTTGAACACTGTCGACCTCAGCTCAGGACACAGCAGGATGTGTGAAATGCAGCAATCATTTGACATTTAGGCAACAACACCAACATAAAAAAAGTCTTGTCAGTATTAATTCTTACTGGAAGGACACTTTTGCAAGATTTCTGTTTTTTTTTCCATTGAAAATGTCATCATGAACGCTGTAACGTGCTAATATGTTTTTTTTTATAAGTTAAAATGTTTTTTTTTTGCTGACAACACCTCCACTCAAGTGTATATCAGTCTCTTTTTTTGGGGGGGTGCTGCTCTTTTGTCACTTGACTGTGGGCATGATATTTTCATAACAGTTTACGAAGGAGTATCAGGGCAACACAGGAAAAAATAAGAGACATTGGGAGAGTAAAGCAAATTTTTGGGGGGGGAAATTGAGGAAATGTTCCAACAAAAAATATGTTTTTATTTAAATAAAGTAATCTAATGAGAAGAAAGTTTCATCTTGAAGGTAATTTTAGCGCAATATTGTGATAATAAAGCTTTGTTTTTACAAAAATAAAAGTAATTAACGGACTACTGTTTTTTTTTTTTTTACTTCACTAAAAGTGAGACTTAAAAAAGTAAAATGAAAACTGGCATATTTTTCAGAATAATGTCATGTCGTTATCCAAGCCGCTTATCCTCACAAGGGTTGCGGGGAAAGCTGGAGCCTATTCCAGCGAGCTTCGGGCGAAAGGCGGCCTACACCCCGAACTGGTCGCCAGTCAGTCGCATGCCAGATGTCGACACCATCACTGAGCGAGAATCGATCCCACGCTGCCTGCACCAAAGGCAGTTGTGTGTACCACTACACCATCAGTGACATTTTTCAGAATATTATGTAATATTTTTAGGAGAAGGCGGGATGGTGGATCAGCTGGTAAAGCGTTGGGCTCACAGTTCTGAGGACCCGGGTTCAATCCCAGGCCAACCTGTTCTGGGTTTGATCCGGCCACTCCGGTTTCCTCCCACATCCCAAAAATATGCAACATTAATTAGACGCTCTAAATTCCCCGTAGGTGTGATTGTGAGTGCGGCTGTTTGTCTCTATGTGCCCTACGATTGGCTGGCGACCAGTTCAGGGTGTACCCCGCCTCCTGCTGGTTGACAGTTGGGATAGGCTCCACTCCCCGTGACCCTAGTGAGGCTAAGCGGCAAAGGAAATGGATGGATGGATTTTTAGGAGAAATAAAGTCAAAGTGGTACCTTGAGATACGAGCCATCGATCCGTGTAATTTTTGCGGACGTCTCAGAAAGACGAACACAGCGAACGTACATATATGTGTGTGTGTGTGTATATATATATATATATATATATATATATATTTTTTTTTTTTTTTTTAAATCAAATTTTGTTTTCATGTTGGGGTTAGGTCATAACGTATGTTAGCTCCCTCTATGCAGAAGAAGGGGAACTATGACACCGGGAGATTTCTGATTAAGCATCTGCTACGTACCCAGAGTTCCCCTGTCAGTAACGCATGCGCGTGAATCACAAGGAGACTTTTCAGCACGGGGGGAGCGCTCAGACCGTCACACCGGTACACCCTTGTTGCTACACACGTTGCCAGGCCTGCTGGCATCTTCCACCCTGTTGTGTAAGGGGCTTCTTCACCCTGGGGTCCCGCCTGATGCGGTACACCCCAAGCGTTTTTGATCTCGTGTTCAGGTTCTGTTCTTGCGCTGCCGTGAAAAGTGCCTCAGCGCTGTCTTTCAGTCTTTCAGACCCGCCTTTCCAAGCCACTGGTGTGTTTTCTCTAGGACGGCCACATCTGGTACATGCGCCGTGCAGAGGCTTGTCCTTCAATGACAGCCCATCTACCTCCTCCTTACTGGGCTTCTCTCTCTTTCTTTCTCCATCTCTCTCTATGTCTTTGTATATCTAAGAATTGTAATGTACATCCAATAAAACTCCTTCCTTGACTCGTCCTTGTGTCTTTCCTGCCTCCCCGCCATCGAGCGACTCCGGCGACGCCTTTTGAGCGCACCGCGCGGCGTCTTTCCTTAATTTAACATGTCAGCAGTACAATAACGACGGCACCCAATTACAATGTGATTTTCGTCATTAGCGGCTCAATTAGCAAGCGGGGGTGACGTGGGGGGGGGCATAGCTGCGGATGGCGGGAAGAGCTGAGAACGGATGAGCCGCGCTTAGAAAAAGCTGCACATTTGGCTAGTGGAGTGTTAAGACGCACACGCGGGAGATTTAGACAATTCATTAAAGCCAGCGAGTGTCGAGCCAGCGTCATATTAAATGGTTACTTACTCTCAAAGAGCCCCCCCCCCCACCCCCGGGAGTTGAATTGTTGCCTTGCAAATAGATTAAAGTTTACATTGAAAACGAGAAATGGAATTGGGTTGGTGGGTCGGGGAGGGGGGGGTTAATCAATAGCATAATGGGCCAGTAGGAAGGGGCGGCCTGCTGTCTCAAATGAAATTACCATATTTTTAATCTTAATTTTCCACTCTGTTTATCTGACAGTGAGGATGTGCAATCCAAACAGATAATGAGACAGTCAGATATTGACAGAAGGGGGAGTGGGGGGAGTTTGGGTGGGGTGGGGTGGGGGGCGGGGTTGACGGGCACTCTGGAGTGCTTGTTTCAGTGATTAAACGGCGTGATCGGTGATTACTTTGTGTCGCCGTGTCAGGATGGCGGTCAGGGGGACCCCGTGGCAGCTGGAGCACCTGATGCATTGACATCAGGTCGGGTGAGAGGGTGAGGGGGGGGTCCTAAACAATGGAGGAGGGGGGGTGGTGGTGTTCTGATGGCACTATCTACATCACAGTCAGCATATAATTCCTTCTGCTCCATGCCTGATAGCCGCCGCGCACACGATCGCACAATAAGTGTTATTGGGCTACAAGGATACCTCATAATAACAAGACGCCATTCGAAAGGCTGAATAGGTGTGCAAATATATGCACTTTTAATAGATACAGTCGGCACAATGCCTGAATAACAAACGACAAATCGTGTCACTTAAAGAGAGACTCCATTCACCGACACAGATAACGCAAACACACTCCACGATTGTTTAAGGTTTCGTCCCGAGCGTTAACTTCCCGCCGCGCCAGCGTTTCCTTTCTCTCGTTTTCTCCGTTTGGATAAACGGTTCGAAATGGAGCGAGCGCCTGAATGACGGCAAAGTTAGGGAGAAACCCGACCCCGCCGGTGGCGAATCGGGATCCCGCCGTCGAGAACTTGTTGAAGGGAGAGCGAGCGCGAGAGCGAGGGAGCCCGATTTCGACAGGCTGCGCTGAAATTAGGAGAATCGACTGTGGCAGCTTTGTTCCTGGCTGGTGACACGGGGGGGGCTTGTTAGACGGGGAAGCGTCCCACCCCCTAGAGACTTTGTCGTGCTCATTTTTTTTTTTTTTAAGTGACTACAAAGTAGATGTGTGACAAGTTCCCAAGGCCTGATGTTATGTGTGTGTGTAGCAAAGCCAAACAAACACTTCTTTAGAGGCGCCATGTGATGATGACGCTCGAAAATGTCAAATGTTAAAAATAGGACCGTGTTGATGCCAGTTTGCCAATTTCTAACTTTCTGATCACAAACTCTAAGCGGGCACATTATTTGGAATAAAAGGTAACTCCAGAATAAAATCTTTATTTATTTATTTATTTTTAACCAGGCATGCATCAGCCACAATGAGTCACAATGCATCTGCGGTTGAGTGACCCGGTCCACCCCAACAAATGGAACCTAAATAAAGTCACCAGAACTATTTACAAAGTTCAGTACGAGGATGGTGCTCGACCTCCATTTTGTCTGCTTTTCCCACAGGAAACAGAATAATAATAACTCAATATATCTCCATAATAAAATCATATATTTGAACTGAACAAGTAGTGTTCGACATAACATTGTACCGAAAATGCTCATTGGAATTGCTTGTACACAACGAGTCGGGTCACTAGTGCCTGCCAACGCCTCAAAAGTGAGTTGAGCCATTGAAAATTTTTGTCCGACGGTGACGTTGATAAATTTAAATAATACCACTAACGTAATTTTTTTCTTCCACCCGTGACATGATCGGCTCGGACTGGTGGAGATCCAGAGCCAGACCACTTTCACGACTCTGGTTTACGCTGGTTAAAATACGATCATGCAGAAACAACCACATATGCCATGTAAAAATAACAATAATGTTTTTTTTTTTTTTTTTTTAAAAATGCTAACCAGTATTTCTCCTCCAACATTAGAAACACAGAAAGGGAGATTTCTGAGATTTCACACAATGAGGGTACACCGGGTACACTGTAAATAGATTTTCTTCATTTATTATTATATAATTAAATTATTATTTATCAGTCAGGATTGAGACATTATTAGCATTGGGTTCCATTAGCTGTTAAATGATCATCTTTAACCAAAAAAAAAAAGAGGGAAATATACTGATGGACTTTGAAACCAAAACATTTGTGATCAAGGGCTGCATTTGTGTTTTAACTCTGAATAATAATTTTAAAAAATAAAATCGTGCAAATTAGATGTATTATTTATAATTCATTAACCCATGATTTCATAAAATCAATATATTAATTATTCAAAGAGCTTCAAAAAAAGAATGAATAAAAGGATTTTAAGGAAGGAACTTCTACTTTAATGTAACAATATATATTTTTTCAGACCTCTGGACAATTAAATGCTCAGCGGAGTCTCGCTAACATGATATATTAAATATGTTTATTACTGTTACTTTGCCGATAACCAGTTAATATGTTCCGAGACTTTCACCTCACTTTTATATACAAACCAAACGATCTTCGCTGGCTTAGTCTAAACTTCCAAATGCATGAAACGGGTCCATAAAAAAATAAAAAATAATTAAAAAAAAAAAAAGAACCTCTTTGCATACTTTCTACAGGCCTTAAGTCTCCGGCTCTGCTCCGTCACTCTCCAAAAGTGCCGCTTAAGAGGAAAAGTGTGTAGACAATGGCCCTTGGGGGGGCTCATCACATCAGTAAATAAGATTTATTGCTTAAAGGCCCTGTGCTTATTGGTGATGTCATCCCTTTGTGCGAGATTGATGAAGCTTGGGGACGGAGTGGCGGGGGGGGGTCCTACTTCGTGTGTGTGCTCGCGTGTGTGTGTGTGTGTGTGTGTGTGTGTGTTGGAGCTCCAAAGTTGCTAACTCCCCTGCAGACTTTTGATATCATTTCAAATGTATGACATTTTAACTGCGACATTTTAAATTGAGACTCCTTGGTGGCAAACTAACCGCAATGCACTTCAAAGTTCCATCGGGCTTGTGGGGAGGGGGGGCAGGTTTGATGTGTGTGCGTGTGTGTATGATGGGCTTTTATCTGAGGGGGGGGGGGCATGAGAGCGCTTCATGGTGTGTGCATGTAAACGTGCAGTTTTGGGTACAGGTTGCGACCATAAATATATATATATATATATATATGTGTGTGTGTGTGTGTGTGTGCGCCCCCCCCTCCGCATACTCACACACCACCACACCAAGCATTTCTTTCCCGCCTCAGCCTCCATTATTGTGCACTTGCATTTACGCGGGTCCAAGGCCCCAGTGTGTCTTTTCAGGTTACGTTCTCATCATTTCTCCTAATGTAGAGACCCACAGGCTTGGTGGCAAGCGCACAATGCGCCTGTTGTACGGTTACTGTCAGCTCCCTCAAATAAGGCTTCCTGTTCATTAGACTTCTTTTCACCTCGCCACAATGCGCCGGCTTTGCGGCAATGGCCAGTCGACGCCCATCTCTTCAATGCCGTGTGAATAGTTCCAAATAGTGTTTATGCAAGCCATTGTCGGCCATTGTGCGTCTGGTCTTAATGCGCAGCGATTTGCCTGCTTTCGCGGCCCCCGGAGACATGATCCAGCCCATGCGGCTTCAGATGCATGCCAGTAAACAGACGAAAAGTTAACTCCCAGGGGGACGCCGGCGCTGCTGTACGCCCGATAAAAGTGGGACACGCTAGAACAACGGGCGGCTTTCACGTTCCTCTGCAAATTGGACGGGATTTTGAAAACTCGCTCCTTGGTCTTTGAATTTCGTGACAATCGTGCATTGTTAAATAAACAAAAACAAACAAAGGTTCAATAAGGTCTGAGAATGTGGCAAACGTAAACCTGTGCATCCAACAACGCCGCAGCTCTGCTTAAGTTGAGTACACACATACTGGTTACTGGTGAAAACCAACACACAAAACAGACTATTGTAATTCCCAGTGTGACGGTCTGAGTGCTCCCCCGTGCTGAAAAGTCCCCTTATTGCGCATGCGTGTAGAATTTTTTGAATTTTCCTACTTTTTCTACTGCCGTGCCAGTCTGAAACTTCCCCATCCATCCTTCTTCCGCGTGTTCATTTTTGCTCCCCGTGCATTTCGCTACGGACGTCTCACAAAGCCGAACACAGCGAGTGAAAGAATACAGAAACAAATGCAAACGTATTGTTTGTTATTTATCAACTGGAAAGCACGTTCCAGCATTCAACAAGAATCAACAGAGGATTGTTCGGGCTCAGTCATTAAAGCAGATTTGGGATAGTGAAAATAAGTGTCATTTCATTTTCACGCGCTGAAATTAATTACCTTATACTGTCAGCACCATGCAGAGCTTTCAAGCATGCTTTCAAGAAGCGTGGATGGGGAAGTTTCAGCCTGGCAAGGAAGTAGAAAAAGTAGAACAATTCCAAAAATTAATCCCAGGGGACTTTATAGCACGGGGGAACGCTCAGACCTACAGAGCACACCTGGTTATAAGCCTCACCCAGGACATTTGTAAAGGAAATACCATTTGGTACACACATACGCCGCAGCTCTGTAAAAGCTGCAGCTGCCCACATTGAAACACGAGTTAATGCTAGCGCCATGCTAACAGGGCTGGTTAAAAAAAAAAACCTACCGGTAAAAATCACTGAGACACGGCAGTAAAACGCTAACGCAGCGCTAACAGGGCCGGACCAGTAAAAGTCACTTCCACGGCACATATATTCCACCGGTATCACTTTTACCTTAACCGCTTGAGTGCCCCCTTGCGGCCGTTGGAAAAAATGTAGAAGTTAGCTGCATCACCGCATAAACCGCAGGGTTGAAAGCGTGTGGAAAAAAGTCACGGCTTATAGGCCGGAAATTGCGGTATATTCTTGTAGTGAGTTGAGTACTCAAGGACACCAAAACAGCACATGACACCCCCGCAATGAAATGTTTGATGTAATACCAACTCTGACCAGTGGGGAAGGGCAATATGGTGCTACAGGGCTTGCAGAACCACCAGAAAACACAAAGAGGAGGAAGAAAGATAAGGAACTAAAGAAAAAGTAATCGAAGCAGCTCGGCTAACCGTTAGCTTATCTTGTGATGACATTGCAATTGGAAACTACGCTCATCACTCCAAATGCAAGAAAATGTTATTTTTTTGTCATGCAAGTTTCCCAGCACTTAACACAAGCAACAAACATCTTCAATTCAAAGCGAGAGGCCTCATGTCGAATTTCAATCTCTTAAAAATCGAAACAATGAGAAATTGTTCGGCAACACGGTCGCAGAAATTCCAATTAAATCCATGGCTGCCGTCGTGCGTCCCGCGGTAACGCCACAGTTAAGTTGATGTGCCTGACGCGAGATTAGCCTGACGCTATCGGCCCCCCCCATCTGATGCGGAATGTCTCCTCGCCGGGCCGATTTATTTAAACGCTGTGTCTTTATTCTCGAACCCATCGGTGTGAAAATGAAAGCGCGGCTCGGCGGCTGACTCCGCTAATCTGACACACATCGCCGTCAAAGAATAAAAACTTGTAAATCTGGATGATAATGTCAAAAATGATCCCATGGAAAGTTTACGTGGCAGGAAGCCCGTCAGTTACTTTTCTGTTTTGTGACGTTTGGTTAGACGGATTTTAATTACAGCGTATTCATCTAACTTCATTTATTGACTAATACCAAAGCAACAGTTGGGAGGATCGGAACGTTACCAGTAAAGTGATCCACATACATATTGCAATTCATTCGTAATTAAATAAGCGTCGACTGAACATCAACTTGAAGCTAACGGAAACGGGCGTGACGACGTCGAGCTCACGAATGTCCATGCGAAACGCGGGCCGTTGCACACATAGACCCCAAAGTGGTGCTCAAGCACCTGTCTTTTCGACCTGGGTAGAAATAAAAAAGTGCTAGTTCATATTTAGTCTTTGTTGAGAAGATCTTGTCTTCCTTAATTTATTTGGAATTAATCTCTAAATGGTGGCAGGTTTGTGTTGACTCACATTTAACATGAGTTTGAATGGAATTGCTTCAATCTGAAATGTCAAACTGGGATTTGTGATACCACATCACTATCTTAAAGCTTAATTCATAGAGGACAAAATACATTTTTGTCTGTTTTTTTGAATATCACAGAAAAATTGTTTGAATAAGGCTGTGTATTATTGACTGTGTTCTTCATAGAAGTAAATACATCAATAATATACGGCACATACACTTTTTTTTCTTTAAACTATGAATAATTGTAGGGCGGCACGGTGGTGTAGCTGGAAAAGCGTTGGCCTCACAGTTTTGAGGACCCGGGTTCGATCCCGGCCACATCTGTGTGGAGTTTGCATGTTCTCCCCGTGCCTGTGGGGCTTTTCTCCGGGCACTCCGATTTCCTCCCACATCCCAAAAACATGCAACATTGATCAGACACTCTAAATTGTCCCTAGGTGTGATTGTGAGTGTGGCTGTTTGTCTCGATGTGCCCTGCGATTGGCTGGCAACCACTTCAGCGTGTACTACACCCTCCTGCCCGTTGACAGCTGGGATAGGCTCCACCACTCCCCGTGATCCTTGTGAGGATAAGCGGCAAATAAAATGGATGGATAGATGAATAATTTTGGCAACAGGTGCACTTTTTGTGGCTTGAACACCTATCCCCAAAATGCTCTGTACACGTGCCTGGTTGTAAACAAGAACATTTTCCAATGCGCACATTGTGTCATTTCCGGGTTTTGTCAGGGGCGTTCGAATCCCGATTTTCGTTCGAAAACAGAAGCAAATAAAAAAAAAAAAAAAACAGGGACGTTCAAGAACCGAGGCTTTACTGTACTTAGAATGTTTAAGAAATTAAAAAAAATGGTTGGGGGGGGATGAATGCAAGAACTAATATGCAGCGTTCATAAATGTTTTAAAGTGTTGGCATGTTCAGGTTCTGAAACAACAGTCGCATAAATGTCTTTTTCTTTTATTTTTTTAAACTCAAAACGTTTGCCACTTGCGTGGTCTTCCGCCGCTCATCCGCGCTTGCTCCCACGTTTGACCTCCATTAGCCCACCAGGTGCGTTTCACATTTGATTTAACGCGACGCAGTCACGAGGTAATTGGCCGTCCGGCGCCGTCCTTCCTCCGAGCCGCTTTTCCTTTCACGCCCGGCGCTGACTTGTATTGCTGCTGGCTGATATTTTCATTAGAGGCCTCCTTATCAAATAATGAAATAAAGAATCTGTGTTCGGGGGCTTGCCGCTATTACCTGCCGAGTCAAAAAAAAAAAAAAAAGGGGCTCCCCGTCTCATGTCTTGCCTTTCGCGCGCCTGTTAATTTCCTCGCCTGGTGCTACATATTAATGGCACTTTCGGGAGAATAATGGCTCACAATAAGCCTCTCGCTTCCCCCCTAATTAATAACAACAAAGACAAACTTAAAGTTAATTGAAATTTGAGCATCCCCTCGCTTGACTTTAGAATAACGCAATCGCTTGTTTTTGTTGTCAGACCGCTCTAATAACATATTCTCGTTTTGTCACGTTCACATCGATCTCTGGGGATGGCGAGGAAGTATAAAAGAATCCTCTTCGCTCGAGTAAACAGGAGGAAATACACCCCCCCCCCCCCCGGACATTGATTCAGACTCCCACATTAATATTAAAGCTCCTCCTCCAGATAATCACGGCAAGGTGCATGATTTGTTTTCATTGATTAAGTGACACCTCGCCGCACAGTTATTAATACAGTTTGCATTGATATTATTTGCGCGTTAACAACGCTTATGAGCGGGAGATTGCAGGCGAGATGCAAACGAGCGGCAAGCGAGCTCTAATCAGCGTCGCTTTTGATACAAAATCTTTACAAGTAATCAATCCGCGTGCAGGACATTTACAAACTTTTCAACGCCAACTCCCCCCCCCCTTCTTCTTTTTCTGACAAGGCTGCACCTTCCTGTCGGATGGCGTGTTTTGCAAATTAAAAAAAGCCTTCCAGGAATATGAATTAGGTCGCGCGAGCCCGACCGTCGCTGCTATTCATCGGCGGCGAACATTTCACTTAGGAGGAATTCTTCGCAGCTAATGCAATCGGCTCGACAATTCCCGCCTAGCGTGGGGCTGCGATGCGCACAAAAAGACAATCTGCCACCCCTGCATTCCATTTTTTTCCCCCCAAAATTATTTTTATTTCCATCACGGCTCTTTTGTCGCACGGGCCCGTGAACGGAAATAGCTGAACAAAATAAATAAACAGATAAACGGGAGGGCTGTCGCCGCAGCTTTTATGCGACGTTCTTCCGCCGCCAAGAACATTTCTGAAGTTAACGGTATTTATGCTCCAGCGGTGTTGGTCACAGTCTGTCACACTTTATTTGCATCTGCGTGTCCCATTACCAAATATGACATATTCCTAAGATCAGGCTCCTAGCGCTCCTTTACCACCCACTATGGCAATTAACTGTCTACTAAGCTAACAGGCGGAACACACATGCCTGACGCAAGCTCGTCACACACACACACATATCGAACTCCTCTCCTCCAGAGATGTCGTTTCCCTGGAAACGCAAGTTCGTAAAAACCGCCGAACGCATCCGTCCACTTTATGACGGGCTCGGGTGGGCTTTCTCAAACTTTGAAGTCAGTCAGAGCTTGCTATTGTTGTTTAGGAGCGGAAAGAAAATGCCCAAAACAAACGTGGCGGTACGCTTTGAGGATCTAACAAGGAACTCGCTTGTCATCCAATTTTTCACGGAAAGAGCACTGACAATTTGTTGGCGGGTGCGGGATACTTAAAGCCCAAGTGTCATCCCTATAAACATTCTAAAATAGATTTTGAAATGAAAAATACATAACATTATTCACTTCAATAGTCTATACGAAAAAATAAATGGGAGCGGAGAGCGCGTCATCCATGCGCAAAGTTGCGGAACTGTCATTCGACATCTAAGTGGTCGCCATATTGGCTGCATCTGCTGCCCCAGACATTCGCCATTGAAAACACGCTGGGCCCCCAACTGTGGGACACGCCCCTTCAGACACGGAAGCTCTTTTCAAAGAAGAGAACATCTCACAATCGAGTGAAGTGTCCGGGGCGATATTACCGCCGTATCGAGCCATATTTAGATGATATGCGGATCACTTCTAACTAACAACAGACTCCCAGACAGTGTGTATGAGCCAGCCCGGCCAAAGCCGTGCTTGGCGCTGATGGGTACATCGACACATTTAGCAACCCTGACTTATGGACGCGGATCTTTTATGTTCTGAAAGGATTACACCCCCCCCCCCCAACTATTGTTTTCTTTAGTAGCTGTATACGCACCTACCAGTCATTTGGAACCTATGAAGCTCTGGTCCTTTGCACCTGTGCAATCCATTTTCCACGACAAACCGGGTCTCTTGGAAACTTATGAAGGGTAAATCCATCCTCCCGAGTGTTGGAGCAATATCCAACAATGCAACAAGCCAACATTTTGGCTACCACGAAGGAACAAAGAACTGCCTTCCCGCAGATAAAACTAATAGAAACAAACGAGTCTGCTTGAGAGCGCTACTGCCCTTGACATCACTTCCTGCTTCTTGTCAAAAAACAAATCCCTCGAGAGGATTTTCATTGCGGGAGTTACAAAAAGCCGTATACGACAAAATCATCTTTTGTGGTGAAAAAAAAACGGATGAGTCCACGTCGGCTGCCGTTTTTTCATGAATAACATACTAAAAATCATCCATTTCATGACACTTGACCTTTAAGTTTACTTCTGAATAATATTTTGTGAGTTTTGATCGCATAGTAAGTGTTCTCAGGGTAAACGTTTAGGGGGAGTCTGTTGAGACCAAAATCAGTCGGATTTTGTACAAAATTTGGAAATTAATTTGAAATGACAAATCGACAGATTGATTAATTTTTTCATGCTTGTGTTTTTGGGGTGCTGTTTTTTTTAATGAATTACCGAAACAAGTCAAGCACCAAAATATGAATCCGTATCAGCGTGACGCGGCGCCGTTCCGCGATTGCGTCAATCAAAACGCATCATTGTCATCTTTGAGTCTTTGCGAGCTTCAAGATTTTCCCTTTCGCTCCGCCGCAAATAAGAACGGCAGATGTCACCTGGCTCGCCGCCGCCGTTTTCATTTTATCCCCGGCGTCATCTCAAGGTAGAGCGATTGTCACCAGACTAAACTATCGGTTCTGCCGCTTTAAACCACTGACCGGCGGGGCGTAGCCAATATGGAGGCTAATCCATTCTTGTGTCTATACGACGGGATGCTTATGGAGGCATATTTGCTTAGGGCAGCCATGCAAATTATTACTTACTGCCCCGTAAGCTGATAACGCAAATTAGACCCCCATTAAAGTTGAACAATGTATGTGAAATGAGAGGAGATGTGGCAAGCGATACCTTCCTTGAAGGGATGCTTAAGTCGCACGGCACTAAAATATGCCGGCGTGCCGGCAAACTTCAAAAGTGGGGAGATGTTTATCCTCGGGAATCGGAGGGTTCATAATGGTAATCTCCTGCGCACAGCGGCAGCTGCCAGGTGGAGGGTAGCGCGCCGCATGTTTATGAATGGAAATCATTACGGGGGTGTTGGGGGTGGGGGGGACCGGGGAGCGTACCAGCACGGACCAGCGATACAGAAACTTTTCTATCCGAGAGCTCTTCGAAAGTTTGGAGTGCAGGTCGCCGCCATTCACCGAGCTGAATGCGGGTCGCGTTTGAAAACAACGGTCTCGTTAATTCCGTCCCGCCGCCACCCGAGAGGCGCCCGAGGAGGGCGGCGGGGGCTGCTTCCGTGCGGCCCCCCCGCCACCGCCACCTTCGCCGGCCTTTTTCCGCTCTTGTCGGAGACGAGCCGCTTTAATTCGCGTGCCTTTCGCCGGTGCCGCCGCACAAGCTCGGCGGCTTTTTAAGAGCTGGAAGTGCTGCTCGGGGTGCGATAGACCAGAAAGGAAGTACTTTGGGGGCTCATTTCAACCTTTTACTTGTTGTCTTTGAGTCCCTTTCCCTTTTTAACTCCTCCGGCCGCCTGATAGGATTCATCTCAACCCCCGCGCCCCCTACCCCCGCTTTTGTCCGGCCGACCGTGCGGTCAGCGCTTGACACCCCCCCCCCCCCATGGACTGATGACTTTTACCGCTGGATGGTGAAAGAGATGAGGGCGAAACACAAAGGCAAATTAAGGGTACAAAAACACTCGCCATTGTCCCATTGTTGAGGGTCACAAATCGTCGAGTAAAAGCAACACAGCGGTGGTTGAAATGCATTCGCCTCCATCCCGTTGACCCCCAGCGGCCCCCCTTCCCAAACCCCCCCCCCCCGCCCCCACCCCTCTTATCCCAGCCTGCCTTCACCTTTCTTTATATTCATTAGATTCATTATAGGCCACAAAGGACTGCCAACAAAACAGCTTGTGATTTTGGTTGAATTCGTCCCCCTCGGAGGCCTGCAGGGAAATTAAAGTAGGTGACTATCACTGGTGCGGGGGGGGGGGGGGGGGGAGCAGGTTTGACACATCTGAAGCTTTCAGTGATGCTAATAGCCCAAGCGTATCCAAAATACACAGGAGCTGACCTCAAACAGATTGCGGGGGTTCGGAATCATTAGTTTGCAAATGAAGCGCGAGTACATTGCTTCAATGGCGGAATCATCCCACTCGCAACCTTTTTGATTAGTGTTTGTCAACTCCGCCTTTTTTTCCCCTCTCTCCCCTGTCGCACGCCCCCACCTTGCGCGCCAGAAATTAATAAAGCAGACATAGCGACACTTTGCAGTCTGGCGTCCTCCGAGCACCTGTTAGACAAATGCACTTAAGGCGGGAGTCGAAAAATCGCTGCCATGTTGAAATTGGTGTAAAATCTTCATTTAGATGACGTCCTCGGGGCCCCCGCTCATTACTTCAGATTTATATAGCATTAGTTCTGCCTCGCAAAATGTGCCGCGCGCCATTCCACCTCAGTGAAATATGAAGCGGTTTGATAAAAAGGCGACAACAGATTCTCTCATTTGAGAAGCGGAAAAAAAAAGAAGCAAAAACCTTTTAAGAGGGTTCATTAATTCAACTTGTGGCACGGCGGCAAGTTCTGTGGCCTGCGGCGCCCCGAACGCCGCACGCTGCCAGACGGCTGATCGGCGCACCGTCGGCCGCGCCGGTGAATTACGCGACACCGGCAGATGTTCACCTTCAAAGCCGGTAATGGAGGTCAAAAAAAAAAAAAAAAAAAAAAAAGATCTTGTCAAAACCTTGAACAGTATTCTTACAAATGCTGGAGTGTCCCCCCCCCCCCCACCAGTATGTATACATGCCACGTACCAGGAAGCTCTGATGTTTTAATTCCAATCTTTTTTCATACTCACGTCACACGTTTATGTATATGTAAATATAAAATGCGACCGTAATTTCCAACCTACAGAGCGCACCTGATTATAAGCCTCACCCAGTACATTTGTAAAGGAAATACCATTTGGTACATACATAAGCCGCAAGTGTCCACATTGAAACACGAGATATTTACTGTATAAAGAAAGACGCTACACAAAAACAGTTTTAATACCATATCTTAGCTTAACCCATTTGTGGGGAGCGTCCCATTTTTGGGACATCACGATTTTCACACATTATATCCTTCAGTATATCAAAATATTTAACTGTTTTAATCTGAAGCCATAATTTGGTATCAGGAGAGGATAACTCATCGTTATTTCCCCTTTCCTTCGTGACCCAACATGGCTGCCTCAAGTACACGTGGAGCGTTTTCCGAGAGAAGAAAGGGAGAAAGGTCAGTATGCGACCAAGTTTGTCATCAAAATGCTAATCCATCAGTATTATTAATGTGCAAGTGTCGTTCTAGAATAAGAATTGATTAATAAACATATCTCTAGTATATACCACTTCAAAGAACTGATAACATACATGAAAGGGTCCATCCTCTTGCCCTTTGTTTTATGCGTTAAACGAAAAAGTGTTGTTTCCTTGATTGTGGCCTGTTAGGAGACTTTTGCCTCAATAAGGCAAAAAATTGTTAACATAGCAACAACACGGTAGCACAAACAGGGCTGGTAAAAAATATATATATACCGGCAAAAAAAAGAAAAGAAAAACAGTCGCGGCAGCTACACAGTAGCACAACACTGACAGGGCCAGTTAAAAAAACAAAACAAAAAAACATACAGGTAAAACTCACTTCCTCGGTACATATATTCCACCCGTCTCACTCTTAACTTTTCCACTCGAGTGCCCCCTTGCGGCATAAATTATAGCATAAATTACCGGCATCACCGCATAAGTCGGAGGGTTGAAGGCGTGCGGAAAAAAAAAGTCGCGGCTCAAAGGCCGAAAATTACGGTAATTGCAACACGATGAGGAACAGGAAATGGAAATCAATGTTCTATATGAGGCGTGTCAAACTCATTTTTGTCACAGGTCACATTGTAGTTCCGGTTTCCCTCAGAGGGCCGTTATGACTGTGAAACCATAGAAATCGTTGATCGCCTCATCATATTTACACGTGAAATTCATGAATTACTTTTGGAATCAGAAATCAAGGGTAATGGGTTTTTTTTCCAACTATTGTTAATGTTTGGCAATGTAAAAATACTTGCAATACATTGACGTTATGATTTATCATATGACAATTTGAAATTTTGGTTCAGATTTGGTCAAGAATCACAGAAGTTGACAGACATGATTTGCCTTCGTGGGCCACATAAAATCCCCAAGAGGGCCGGATCTGGCCCCCGGGCCCTGAGTTTGACACCTGTGTTCTATATTAAATATTCTATGTCAACTGGTTACAGAACCCCTGGAGAGCGGGCAGCAACACGAATGGCTCTGTATTCAATATAAAATATATGGGGAGCTGTGGGGAGAGCAAAGGAACAGGAAGTAGAGTGGGTCAAAGGTCGAAGTGCAAAGTAGGATCGCGGCTCAGCGCTACAAAAGTCTATCAAAAATAAAACCTCAGAACGGGGAAACACAAGCATCACGTTGGTGTCTGGTCGGAAACTACGGCAAAGTTGAGGGAAACGGGCTGGGGGTTGAGGGGAGGGGGGGCCTTCTCGCAGCAGCCCCCCCCCCCCCCCCCCCCCCGTCGCGTTGGTCTGTTTCACCGGCCGATCCGTTTTGTTCTCCGTCCTTTTCAATTTGTTTACATTTGGCCCCCGGCAGAGAGGACAGTCTATTGATTTATTGTCCCCCCCCCCCCCCCCCCGCTTCCCGAAAGCGGTGTTAAGAGGGCACGGACATCCCCCCCCCCACAGGCAACCCTGAACTCCTTTTTTAGGCTATGACTGTGTGTCCTCAGAAGTTTGCTCTTTCCTACAAGATGAGTCGATGTCACCTCGTGCGAATAGGAAAATCTGTGGGACGTTTTTTTATTTTTGTACCCCCCCACCTTGCACATTTATACATCTGCTCGTAGTTTGTATTCACATTTTGTGACATCTCCCTTTGCAGATTGATATTCCTCTGAAGCGCCCGTCTGAAATTCCACGCCGCAATCATCAAAAAGAATCATTTGGGATGAAAGTTGAATTTTTTTTTTGTCAGGCGGCCTTTGGCTTCAGCCGGCTGGAAGATAAACAATTTCCCCGTGAATATACGGGCCGGCCTCACCCTATCTCGCCCATCGCCAAAAACCGGGACGCGTCCCCGTCCTGAGCCCATTGTAGTCCATTAAAAGAAATCCTTCCCTGTGGCAAGCGTTTTGCCGCTTTCAAGTAGATAAATGCCTTCCGAGAGGGATAAGAATGCATTTCTACAAAACTGCATTAAAGAGTAATGTTTGTCAGCGGCTCAGATAAAAACTTCACAATTCTGCCTCCCCTCCGCGGCCCCCCGGCCCCCCTCCATCTGCCCTCAGCGGCAGCCGCAAATGCATCGGCAATGCGTAAAGCTGATTGGGGGAAAGGCTGCCCACAGGTGAGCGGGGCCTCATTTCCAATCTGTGACAGCAATATGGTCCCGTCCGCATCGCCGGCGTCCCGACACCAGCCGCCGCGGTCACTCTATATATGGAAATCTCTGTCTTCGGGGCAGAATCCAAAAAAAAAAAAAAAAAAAAAAAAAAAAAAATTAATAAATAAAAAGAGCCGAGATTGGCACTTTAACCCCGCCGCCCTCCTGAAAATATGTTTTAGTCCCGATACATTATACTCGCGCGAATTATTTATCAAGACGATACAAGCTCGATATTTCCCCGAAATAATGAGATGTTGAGGTGGCAGCTGGAAGGTTCCGGTCCGGTGAGCAGCGTCTATGAATGGCGGGAAATGAAGTAAATATGGCGGCCTGGGACACAAACACCGGCTGAATGCGAACGAGACGGAACGCTTTGGTGGCACCGGACGGAATGGATTCTTTTCTTTTCATTTTTTTTTTTTTTTTTAACGGCTCTCCTTTTGTCATGAGGGGAGCAGCATCGCATCAGAAATCGTAAACGCTTTAATGCATGATATTAAAATGCTAAAATGCTACTCATTCGTTGGCAGGAAACGGATCTATTTCTTCAACAATGATACACGTCTATAAGAGGAGAGGGGAGTGCAAAACTGTTGAAAATATACTTTTTTTTTTAAAAAAAATGTGGCATTCTTGTACATCCCAAACAATTCTAATAAATCTTTAATCTGTAAAATTCTATACATATCTATATACTGGCAAACAATCCAAAACAATACATCAGGGGTGGAAGGTATTTTTCTAAGAAGACATAAACTGATTTTAAATAACAAACCACCTGTGGGAAACTAACATGCAATAACTTTATAAAGAAATCCTACTGTGGTTCTCTCTATATGTATATTATTCCTGTAACCTATTTTATTTATATTATCAAGTATGCACACATTGTATTGACGTGTTTACTTTTAAACAGTTTATGGCATGACCTTTTCAATAATTGTATTTCAGTGTCATAATTTCAATGTAAAGAATTTAATTGGCTACAATTCGCTGTCTAAAGTTCACCGTCTGTGCCACCAGGCAGGGTTACTTCAGGTCAGAACCAAACAGCCAGCCAATCCAGTTACGTTTTCTTCATCTGTGACGTCACGTGACAAAGAAAAATGACTGCGATTGGCTGCCTCTTTGGTTCTGACCTGAAGTAACCCTGACTGCTGGCACGGACGGTGAATTTTAGACAGCGAATTGTAGCCAGTTGAATTGTTAGCAGTGAAAAGTTACACTGAAATACAATTAATGAAAATGTGATCACTTTACATTTCAAACCCAAATCCCGGTGGCACATATTTACTTCCATAATTTTAGCATATTTGGATACTATGAAGTTGAATGTTTGGTATACGGCTCAGTATACTGGGGGGACACTTCATTAGGTACGACAGTTTAATAAACAAAACAAATGAAACCCTAACGCTCTGTTTTGACTCTGGTATTAATTTAACAAGGCGGCACGGCGGATCAGCTGGTAAAGCGTTGGCCTCACAGTTCTGAAGACTCTGGTTCGATCCCGGCCACACCTGTGTGGAGTTTGCATGTTCTCCCCGTGCCTGCGTGGATTTCCTCCGGGCACTCTGGTTCCCTCCCACATCCCAAAAACATGCAACATTAATTGGATATTCTAAATTGCCCCGAGGTGTGATTGTGAGTGCGACTATTGTCTGTCTCTCGATGTGCCCTGCGATTGACTGGCGACCAGTCCAGGGTGTACCCCGCCTCCTGCCCGTTGACATCTTGGATGGGCTCCAGCACTCCACACGACCCTTGTGAGGATAAGCGGTAAGAAAATGGATGGATGGAATAATTTAACAACAGCGTTTGTCGGGGTTTGCAGTGGTTTCAGCACATTGGGAACAACTTCCTGTTTTATAACAATTAACACATTAATGCGATGGTGTCAATCAAATCAGAGAATTTTTGGGACCGCATTTGTATGCTCGACACCCAGCGGCGTGTCTGGCAAGTGCGGCGCCGACAACTTCGCACTTTCCAAACTCTTTTCCTCGTCGTAGCCTTCAAGCATCTCACACGTCAAGAGTCTTTTAATCTCTCCCATACAAAAAAAAAATGATAATAATAATAAAACAAAACCCTATAAAAGGAGAGGACTGCTGCGCTAAGTTGAGTTGAAAGAGGCCACCTGTCGAGATGCCGCCTTCACGGAACAAATTCACACAGTTGGTGCAGTCAGACAAAGCGAACGGAGAGAAGAAGAAGAAGAAGAAGAAAAAAAATCATTTGCAGACGCTGAATGCAGCCGAGCTGCGTCGCTGGAGCTTTATCTCCGGCGGATGACTTGAAAGGAGGCCACGAGTGTTTTCATTTGACGCTTTTCACTCGTCAGGTCGCGCAATCAAGGTAAAATCATGACGAGCGCCATTATTTTACCCCGCCCCCGCCCCCGTTGCATAACAGACGCACAATGAACACGTTTTTTGACCGTTGTTGTTCGAGGATTTGAAGGAAAAAATACAATTCAGACTCGAATTGCCTTTTAAGATCAAAATGTGCTGGATTCATGCCTGAAGAATGAAATATGACACTTCGCATTGAAGGAAAAGTAGCTGGGGTGTCTTAAGATAGATTTAGAATGATGATTCATTGAACTAAATATCAACTAAATGAAGTGAAAACTTGTGTAAATTCCCCCCAATGCTGGACTCTCTGGATTCGGATCCAAATCAAAGTCCTCCAATTGAAGACCACCACTCTGAACAGATTTAAGCAAATAAGACATGATTTGCGGATATTCAAATACTTCTTTCTTCATTTATTTATTATTATTAATGTTACTCATTTTGATTTTCTGAATTCCGAGTTTTTTTTTCCCAGCTGAAATTGTCCTTTTTGTGAAGTGTGCAAATCCGTTGAGAAAATTTGTGGTGGGTAGGGGCGGTACGGCTGGACGCGGGGCGAGGCCGTGATAAAGACCGGCCGCCAAAAGTCTATCTGCAACGCTCGTCGTGAAATCAGCGGAAAACGGCATTGCTATCTGTTTGCATTAAATTTGGCGTTTATGATAACGACAACATTCCGATTTCCGGCAGCATTTTGGCGGAATTTTGTTGGGATTTTCACTCTGATGTAAACAGTTCGTAGAGAAGCATTCTGTTTACCACGACATAGATATAAGTTATAGACATACGTACGCACATGTTATCGAGCGGTCTCCACGTTTGCCAGTATGGCGAAAGTCTTGGGAGCGAAAAGATGAAGATCGTGCCGGGTTAAATTGATAAAAGCCACGGGGTAAAAAAACATATTTCAGATGGGCGTGGCTTGAAAAAAGTTTAACCGTCAAGAACGAAAACTATCAACATGTCTAACTGAACACGTACAAAAAGTGGACGTTCCCGGCAAAGTGCTGTGCACTCTGTGTTCCGATATGACCAATTGTGGAAGCCGGGGAGCAAAAAATATCCAGGAGCGTCTCCAAACCAGGAGACACAAAGGGAAGTTGGATGTAAATTTCTCAAATATTATAGAATTGACAACTGCTAATAAGATTAGGCCTATCTGTAGCCATATCTGATATAAATTTCACTCAAGTCAACATTTTTACATCTGAAGTTTGGCAAAATTATTTTGGTTGTTTAGGACTCATATTTGAAGTTTTCAAAATATTATGATTGCCCTGTATTTAACAGTGTGTTTTATAAAAAAAATATTATACATGAGGCAGAAATTTTCAGTGTTTTTCCAAATTGGTCATTCTCATCCCTGTGTCTATTTCAACTTGTTGACTGGGGGGGAAGAAAAAAAAAAAACGCCAAACTCTTTGTTGTATTGCATCCTCACATCATCCCAGTGTTTTTCAGGGCCTCCTTTGTTCTTGGTGAAGGGGTCTTTTATTTGGGGAGGGGGGGCGTGGGGGTAAATCTCCAATCTCAGACTAGCACTTTGCCTCGATGCAGATCTTCATTAATCTCGGGGGCCGCCGCGGGCACTCCGGCGGCCCGACGTTTTGACGGGAATTGAATTTGACGGCGCATTGTGACTGCTACGGAGGCCCACAATGGCCCGTGTTCCTTCCTGTGTCTGGCGCACAATCGGAGAGACCCAATTAAATAATTTGGCACAATGACGGAGAACAAAAGCGTACGCGGGCACAAAGTGAGGGCTCCGACGTTTGCATTCTACCTATTTCTATATCATGTTAATTAATTTGGGGTTGGAACCACAAGGGAAGTGAACGGGCGGGTGGGGGTGTGCGGTGGGGGGGCGGCACGGGGGCGGCGGCACCGCGCAAAAACACCGCGGCTCGTTTCATCAGTGTTTGCGACGACGCTCTGTATTCACGCGGCGTGCCAAATCGACATTTTATAATAGCGCAAATCCGCTGGAGAGTGGGAGATGATTAAGGCTGACTTTTATTTATTATTTCTATATTTTGCCACTTAACTCCACAGCAGGTTTTCAATTACATTATTTATATATATATATATATATTTTTTTTTTTTTTGTCATTTTTTAAATGGTTTGAGGGTGACTTCCAAACAGCGGGTTGAAAAAAGAAAAAAATGATAAAAATGAATTGAACGTTTAAAGTCACCCAGCTCATTTAACAACAAAGAGCCGATTGCGCTCTGCGTAAACGCTTTTGTTGACGGCAATATGTCACATTGTTTTGTTTGTTTTCGTTTTTTTTTTTTTTTCCCCTTTCAATTCCCTTTACCCACGAGTGGGTGGGTGATAAGCAGTGATGGGACCCATATGGGGCTGTCAGCGGACCGCTGGTGGGCTCTCTCGCCTGGTCCAGCTGCTGTAATTGAAAGAAATGAGCCATGGAGCTGACACATTAGCGGGTCCCTGGAGATGCGCGCACACACACACACACACACACACACACACACACACACACACACACACACACACACACGTGTGCGCATGCACACGCACGCACACACTCTTTAAACATTCCAACTTTATCTGGCTGCAAGTGTAACCCCGGCATACACCCGCGCACGCCGTTGAAAGCGACAACAGGACGGGCCCCGTCACTAAGGTGGGGGGAGTCGGGGATGAGAAATTGTCCCCGCGGTGAGTTAATCAGCTCATTGCTCCGCCGGCACCGCCGTTTATCCGCCATTTAACCCGGAGAGGGGTGGGGGGGGGTGGGCCGCCTGTCTGCGAGGTGGCACCTGCAGCTCGCCCCGACGCTTGATTTAGAGCGCCGCGTGCGGCAGATCACGGCAAACGGCGATGAGAAACTCATTTGCGGCCAAACGGAGGCAAACGGCGACGCCCGCGCCCCGTCGTGCAACTGACCGGTCGTTGGCGGTTGTCCTCTAGTGTAGACACGATATCGAATCCTGACTGAGGTATAAATTCGTTGCTTCTCGGATGAGGAACTACGAAATCTGCGACATACTTTAAATAAACTTGCCTGGCTATCTTTTACTGCAGGGGTGTCAAACTCATTTTTCTCGCGGGCCACATTGTTGTTCCGGTTTCCCTCAGAGGGGCGTTATGACCGTTCGAACAAAAATATTTAATCATCTTGTCATATTTACATCATCAATTTATGAATTGGTTTTGGAATCAGAAATCAAGGGTAGTGTGTTTTTCAACTATTTGTGTTTGGTAACAAAACATGCTTGTAATACCTCAACTTTATCATTTATGACAATTTGAAATTTTGGGACAGATTTTTACAAGAATCATGGAAATTGACACTATAGATTTGGCGTTGCGGGCCACATAAAATCATGTGGCAGGCCAGATCTGGCCCCCAGGCCTTGAGTTTGACACCTGTGTTTTACTGCATAAAAGACAAACTGTATTTGAATAAATATGCCTCAAAAGCCTCACCAAAAAGTGACATCAGCATATTTTCCAGGACTTATGCTCAATGATCAATATCTATCGATAATATCAGCTGTGTTTCGAGACCTTAGAAATGTGAAAAGAATCACCTTGCAGCCACACAGAAATGCAAAACTAGGCCATTCAGTCCATATAAAAGGGAAATATAGCCAGTCCTACTCTATGACGGGCAACTTCCAGGTTAGAGAGGAACACTACGGCTATGGAAAAACTCAAAGCACCTTGAGACCAAACATCAATCCAAAATTAGAACTCATTTAAAAGCTACATTCCAAAATGGCAGAAATGCCATATTGAAAACTTTTCTCCCTCAATATACAGACTACACAATGGTACCGCCATGTTTTTAACATTATTTTTTCTTTTTCAAATCGTTAACATTGTTTGGTTGGTGTTTTACTGGCAGTCTGGAACGGATTGACGGCATTTCCATTCATTTCGATGGGGAATGATGATTTGAGATACAAGTGTTTTTGCGTTCCAAGCATTTTCTACTAATTACAACACGTGACGGACGTCACCATTACTATAACGACTCACAAGGAGTATGATTGATTTTACTGTAGTTCAAATTTTTATGCTGACATGAAAATCTAGATGACCACTTGCATTGCCACGAGCCTCCTATAACGGTTTAAGATCTAGTACCAAAGTTGCCCATTCAGGTCCCAATGACGTTAGCTCAAAAAAAGAATGTACAACAAAACACTATTTTAGTGCATGTTGAAGGCGGCACGGTGGAATCAGCTGGTAAAGCGTTGGCCTCACAGTTCTGAGGACCTGGGTTCGATCCCAGCCCCGCCTGTGTGGACTTTGCATATTCTCTCCGTGCCTGCGTGGGTTTCCTCCGGGTACTCCGGTTTCCTCCCACATCCCCACAAACATGCAACATTAATTGGGCACTCTAAATTGCCCGTAGGTGTGATTGTGAGTGCTGCTGTTTGTCTCTATGTGCCCTGCGATTGACTGGCGACCAGTTCAGGGTGCACCCCGCCTCCCGCCCGTTGACAGCTGGGATAGGCTCCAGCACTCCCCGTGACCCTCGTGAGGATAAGCGACAAAGAAAATGGATGGTGCATGGTGATAATCTTGTGTCGTTATTAACATTTAACGTGAACCAAATTAAAGTGAAGGCAAGTCGGATTATGATCGGTTCCGAAGCTCAAACCGAATGAAAAAGCACCCGATCTGCTTTGTCTGAGCGGCCCACGTTTTTATTTTTTTTCGGGGGGGGGGGGGGGGGGGTCGACACTTACAACGTTCTAAACGCGACGTGAGGCCCGTTTGCTGCGGCGCTCGAGTGCGTGGCGGATACATGAAAGGAGGATTTACGGCGAGAGGAAACTATACAGTAAGGATGGAAAAGCGACGGCCATAATGGGGGAGGCTTTTCTCTCGGAGAGCTTCCTTTCTTCCGAACAACCTTCCTCTCTTTGCCGCCGGAGCGCCTCGTCGTTAAATGCATCCGCGCGTCCTGAAAGGGGCTTTTAATTTCGAGTGGCGCTCAAACAAAAAGGGAGGAGAGCCGAGGCTGCGCCGACTCAATGTTTATAACCTTGCCGTAGACAATTTAAGGATGTCCAGTAAATGAATGACGCGGGCTTTAAAGCGAAACTTATTTGCATTCATTATTTTGTTTTGTCCGACCCCCCCGCCCGGACGCTCGATTGCTTTTGTGAGATGTTTCGGAATAATCTCCATCTCCGGTGTCCTCATTGTTGCGGGGGGGAGAACGCGCCGGGGAACTCGAGTTGCTGAAAGAAACGCACTTTTAATGGAAGAAGGGGATTGTATATTTTATTGATTTCGAGAGGCTTAAAAATATGCATCTTGAAGATGAATGCACACTTACGATAAGATGCAAAGAACATTTTTTTTCCCCGAGCTGTCAGGCGCTGCAGCCGCCCCTCCCTCGCTCTTGGTTTTGCTAACTGGTGCTCGAAGCTGACCAAGAATCGGCTCCCCCCCCCCCCCCCCCCCCCGTGCTGATAAATAGGCCTTTTCAATTGATGGCAAGCTGGAGGAAAAAAAAAAAAAAAAAAAAAAGAGATAATCCCAGATAATGTGGACACAGTTTTCATTTCTTGTCACCCAATTAAACTGCAATTATCCCGAGTGCAGGAGAGGAGAAAAGTGGAAAGAATGGCCAAAGAATGGGAGAGCGGGGCTCCCTGGGACACTCTCTAGCAGACACATTAGCCCAGATTCGCTCCGTCCCGATAAAAGAGAGCCCCCTTTTCTTGCACTTGGCAGCGCGCGGTGAGAGGCAGGCCAGCTGCAACCTGGGGCTGCACACAAGAATGCCTGTACGATGTTTGTGCACCCCCCCCCCCCCCCAAAAAAAAAATACCCCGAAAGACCCAAATGTACACAGGTCGTCACCCCGCGTTTGTGCGATGCTCCTAAGCGTCAGTTGAGCGCATAAAGGTTTGATACGTGTAGATTTTCTCGTTATTCTCATGCTAATGGGCGGGGGGCAAAAAAGTGGATATTTTGTGAAACCTTTGTCAGATGACTGGTCAGTGGAAGAACCCACGGAGCGTACCACGCACAGAGAGGGGGGGGGGGGGTCAAAAAGCAGCACACAATGCCTGCAGCAGAGCCAAAAAGTGCTCGAGGGCATCCGCAGTCACTCAAGGGAACGCTTCCATGAACGCAGTTAAAAAAAAGAAAAAAATGTTTTGCATAAATAGAATACTGCATGAATAGAAAAAGTACAGTCATGAAAATGTGCTTATCCGCATGCAACACACTTTTGAAGACCCTCCGTGTGTCAAAGTTTAGATTCTGCCGGGTGACTGGGGCGATTATACGAAAAAGGAAGGATCATTATTTTGCCTGATACGGCCCAAACCAAAAAAAAGTATTCACCTCCCAAAACTGACCTTCAAATAACTTCATGCAATAAGCGGGAAAAAGTAAACATAATATATTTTTTAAAAATGACAAAAAAATCTTAAATAATAATACAGCTATAGTTGAAAACATTGGGAAGCTGTAGTCTCTACTATATATGATTGTTATTTTAAAAAAATAAATAAATCCTCAATATTCTGGCACCTAGCAAATACAAAATGAAGTTGGTAATCCTAAATGACCCAAATCAGGAATAAGAAACAAGAACTTTTTATTCAAAGCCATGACTGCTGTTCCTCCTCTATGCACCCTGGCCTCTTGGGGGCAGTGTGGTGCGATGCATGCATGGAGCTGCATATTACAGTAAGATTTAACCAAAAAAAAAGTTGAAAACGAAAGTCAAACATTTTTGACAGATTAGGGAGAATATATGCCTGGGAGAATTGTTGTATTGTCTGTCTGTATTTGTTACTACTGCATTTGTGTGTAAATATTCGTTATTTGAAGGTGAATCCCTCCCGTGATCTAATGCTAATGTTAGCTAGCCGGTCAAAAAAAAAGGAAAAGCTTGCCCGTCATTCGGGTTTTCCCATTGACCGATACAATGCGCGTCTTGTATTTAAATATTCAATGAGGGTAATTCTTATTGCCGCGCGTTTAGTTTTACAGTAAACTCCAACTTGGGTGTCAATAAACAACACAGCACTACCAACCACAATTAATCGTCTTTCTTGAATTTTAACTTTTAATTGTTCGAAGCCAAAAGTGAAATCACGAGGAAATTATGATTCATCTCCCAGCCTTTCAACAGGTGAGGCTGGGGGACGCCACCTCATCCTCACGCACCATCAGCACCGGAGCACCCCAAGGTTGTGTCCTCTCACCTCTACCCTTCTCGCTCTACACGACTGCACCTCGTGGCATCCCACTGTCTTAACTGCCGAAGTTTGCAGATGACGCCACGGACATCGGCCTCATCAAAGACGGCGACGGGTCTGCATATTGACAGGAAGTGGCGAGACTGGAGCTTTGGTGTGGTCAACACAATCTGGCGTTGAACACTCTAAAGAGTATAGAGATGATTGTGGACTTCAGGAGGCAACTTTCACCACAGCTGCCCCTGACGCTGTCCAACTGTCTTGTGAAAACTGTCGAGACCTTCAAGTTCTTGGGAATTACAGTCTCAAAGAACCTGAGGTGGGAGACGAACATCAACTCCACCCTCAAAAAAAGCCCAACAAAGGTTATATTTCTTGTGGCTTCTGAGGAAGCACGGTCTGTCACGTGAGTCAGTTCTACACAGCGATCATCCAATCAGTACTGTGTACCTCCATCAGTCTGGTTTGGGGCCGCCACGACAAAAGGACAAAAGGGCTGAACGGATTATCGGAACCACTCAACCCGGAGGACTTACATGCAACGTGAACTAGGTCCAGAGCTGGCAGAATTCTTTCAGATCCTTCACATCCTGGCCACCAGCTCTTCCAATCTGATTCTGATATAGCTCACGATAGCAAATGAAGTACTCAAAAACAGAAAGTATTGCCTAAATTACATTTGGGTCCTTAAACCTGCGGCGTTAGTGAAGCTGAAGTAACGTGAATGACTTTGGACCCAAGAGAGAGTCCGATACTGTTACGTAAGCAACGCATTGGAAGGCATCGTCGGGTTGACGACCAAGTTCCGATGTAACCCCAATTTTAGCGCCCATCGCTAATATTTGTCTTCGTCAAGTCAATCACAGTACATATTGATATGAAAAACACTTCAAGCCCAAAAATACAAAACAGTTCAATGCAGAAACAGGAAGGAACCAAAGAAGGGAACCATCGTAAACCAGAACAACATTCCTCAGATCACGCGTGCAGACCTGACAAATCTTGACGGAAATTCATTTTTGTTTGATAGTAGTCAGACAAAAATGATGGTTTTCAATAACTTTGTGTTGAAAGTAGTGGTGTCATGTCCCTGAAAAGAAAAACCGGCAGACACTTTTAGCCTGGCTCGCTCGGACTTCCGTGGCACAAAATCTAAGAGGTGGATTCATGTCTTTTGTAATTACAGTTCCTCTTAGCAATTATCACTCGGGACAATTTATGGATTGACCGTATTGATTTCACTTGACTCCTGGCGGGACTTCATTTGAGCAGAGAAGATACTTTCTAATGGGATGCAAACAGCCCCCTCGAGGGCGACGGGGCCTTCGAGGGAGGGGTGGGGGTCTGCTTGGGCAGCGTTCCCTTGGAAGGCGTTGTGACACTTGCACCAACTTGTGGGGCGATCTATGTTTTCCGGGCGTCTTCGCCCGGGTATTGACATTCACCACATAACAAAAAGTGCAAACTGAAGGAACATTTTTTTTTATTTTTTTTTTTTTTTGCCCAAATTTACGAATCTTCATGGCGCCGATCAGCGCTTTGATGTGTGATTTTGAGCAGGCACGTTCCTCCCTTTGCTTTGCTTAGATAAACGAGGGCGGAGGAGAAGTGGGGGCAGGTTGAGGGGGGGAATAAACAGATTACTTCAAATCATTAGACAAACATCTTAACGCCTGCTTTGCCGATAAGTGGAAGTCGGCGGCGGCGGCTTTCGAGCTGTCGCGCGGGCACCGGCGCGGCGATGTTGCTGATGACAGCGAGGTGGGAATACTCTGTCAACATTTGATCAATACCCTTTGCTGGCGATTACCCCCCCCCCCCCATTTCCCTCACTCACTCAATTGAGTAATGGGCGACTGGGGCGAGTGACACCGGAGATGTTAGCGTGGCTGCAGTCGCCGTGCTGATGCCGTGTTCATCAAAGTAATGAAATAACCATAGATGGCCATCGACCGCCCCCCTCCTCCTCTCGCTCTGCGCAACCGGGCTCGCGCTGACAGGACTTTTGGCCTTTCATCGATCGCGCCGTCATTCAGAAACGCGCACATCTACGCCGCCGACATCGCCGGGCTTCGGGCGAGGCCGTGTTTGGCTCTTCGCATTATTCCACCATCCGCAGCTACTTCTCGGATGTTCAAACGCAGGACCCGCCATGCCCGCTTAATCCCCTTAAATAAAATTAATTCCGCCTTTCTCCCGACACGCCGAAGCCGCGAGGAAAGCCAGAAGTGGTCTTGGGCCCCACGTAGGCCGAGAGACCCGATCGAACGCCGCCGAAAGAAACAATCTGTGACCTTCTGTGTTCTTATCAGAAAACAACGATTTGCGACCCCGCATGCTGTGCAGCGGAACCTCAGTTTGTCCGACGTTCCTCGTTCATGTTCGGACGTCTGCTCGCAGTTGGCCCAGCTACCCATTTCTCGGAATCCATGCGCTTGCTCAACTTTACGGCGCGTTTTCAAGTCGATGTCACCCCGCACCTTCTACAGAAGTATTTTGAAAAGCTTTTCAAGCTTATTTTTAGCGTGTGAGCTTTCGGTAAGCCGACGCAGGGCCAAAGAAAATTCAGAGTGTTGAGACGAGAAGCTCAGTAGAATTCACCAGCGAAATTGTTCAAGCAATCAATTCATACTGTGTCATTTCAAATATGAAACCCTTCCCCCTCCCTGTCCCCACTTTTCAATCTTTTATACACCCACAAGAATCGCTGATAAAAGTTAGTGATTTTTTTTTAAATGTCTATTCCGATTTATCCATTCCGTGAGTCATTTATATTGATTTCGTGTTAAGATATCGTTTCTCTCTAAAATTTCTTTTTTTTGAATGAATTAATATTTTTGGATACCTGGAAGAAATTAAATGGACGTACATCATTTCACATGGGAAACACTCCAATTGTAATTGGATTTTAGTCAGATATTGCTAAATGAATTCATCAAGCAAATAATTATTTGCAATTCAACCACAAACAGTGCAAGTATCAAAGAAGACAGGAATTATCGCAGCTGCTGTTTCTTTGTAATAATACAAACAAACTCAACTGATGGGGATTAAAGAGTGTGAGAGTTATAAATGGAAAGAAGCTGTTCAAGGGTCAAACTGTGCCAATCATAAAATCTTTACTAAGTGTATGAACATTGGAATGTTCTTAAAGGTCAAGTGTCATGCCTATAAACATTCTAAAACAGATATTGTAATGAAAAATACATAATATTTCACTTCACTTTCACGTCAATGTTCATACGAAAAAATAAATATGAGCGGAGAGCGCGCCTCATCCATGCGCAGAGTTGCAGAAGTGTCATTGGACGACATCCAAGTGGTCGCCATATTGCTGCATCCTCTGCTCATTACGTCACGCTGCGACATTCGCCATTGAAAACATGCTGTGCCATCTACGATTGGACACGGAAGCTCTTGTCAAAGAAGAGAACATCTCACAATCGCGTGAAGTGACCGGGGCAATGTTACCCTATCGTTTCGAGCCATATTTAGATGATATGCGGATCACTTCTAACTAACAACAGACTCCCAGACAGTACGTATGAGCCAGGCCGGCCGAAGCCGTGCCTCGTCCGCGGCCGTGAATCCATCCTACTGAGTGTTCGAACAAAATCCAGCAATACAACGAGCCAGCATTTTGGCTAACACGAAAGATCTACGAAGAGCTACCTTCCAGCAAGTAAAACTAGTAGAAACATACGAGACCGCCTGAGTGGGCGTCTGCTACGAACGTCATTTCCTGCTTCTTCTCGAAAACAAATCCCTCGAGAGGATTTCCGTGGCGGGAGTGGCACAAAGCCATATACGTCAAAATCATGTCGTGTGGTGAAAAAACAGATGGGTCCATTCCGGCTGCCTTCCCCCCCCCATCAATAATATACTAAAAATCATGCATTTCATGACAGAGCACTTTTCGCAGCAATACAAGTGTAAAACTATCGAGTCAAGCATTTTGTTCATGTTTCACATGGCAACAATTTGAAGATTTGTTTCCCCGTGAAAACGTCTAAAGCGGATCACCTTTGAGCGCTCCCATTAAGATCATCCATTGTGGCGCGACCAATGAAAATGTTCCGAATCAAACGACACGTGAAGAAATGCGGCAAATGAATCCCGAGTCGCCCGGGCGGCATACAATTTACGAGGCTAATTCTAAAAGCGAAACAAAGACTGCGTGGAAGCGAGTTAACATCCTTCAGCGTGATATTGGAACTTTTGTTGTGCTCATTTATGTGAACGTCACCCCGAGTCAGGGCTGCAATTTTCCTCCGAGTTTGATTAAATGACATCCTTCTCATTTCTCCTGCGCACGGCAACCGATTTGGTCTTTTCACTCCGTTCTTTCTGTAGTCATGAGCATTCTTGACCCCGCACGGCGGTTATTAAAACCCATGCGTCGTTTCAACGCAGAAACCCACAAAGGATCGGTGCCTCAGTCGTCTATTCGCCGAGACGAGGGGAAACTCGGAGGTCAGCGGCGGCTAATAAGATGGCCGCGCTTTCCCCGGCGACTTGCCGCTCGAAGGCCGACGTGAAAGCCGAAGCGACGAGTTTGTGCGGCGCCGCCACGGGTTCAAGGAGATCGGATCGGGTTTTGTCTGCGCCACCGCCTCGATTCAGCCTCGCCATAAAGGGAGAGGAGAGGCGGGACCGAGGTGGCGGAGGAAAAAAAAAAAAAAACAACAAAAAAAAAGCTTTAGTGCATCGCTTTGCTCTCATCCCCCAGCTGCAAGTGTACATGGACGGCAGAGATGCGCACCACAAACGGGTCTTTTCATCCCCGGGTCGCCGCGACGAGTTAGCGAGGCCCGCGGTGATAAAAAGCCGACAGGAGAGGGGCTCGCTATCGGGTGGCGGCGGGTAATTACAACTCTCTATTTGGGGCTTCGCTGCGATGCCGAGGTGATAAGAGCGGGGGCCGATATAATGACGAAGAAAGGGCCCGGTGATAATGTATCTGCTAAACGCTTCCAAATAGTCTATCATAGGAAAAGTCACAGCCCTGCAGGGAGGCGGATCTCAACTCCCGATACGTACCGACTCAACATCCAGCCCGCGGGCCTCGCTCGCTATAATCTCACATCAAAAAAAAGAATCTGACTTTTCACCAATACAAGGCAGGTTGACTCCCCCTTTAATTTATTTGTTGTTGTTTTGTTGTTTCAAGTGATCTAGGATGTTAGCTTCCATTTCGTTTTCGCGCTCGCCGCCCCCCCCCGGGACAGCGGCGATATCGAAGCCAGGTAAGATTACGTTTAAACACGATGCCAGGCGGCGGTTTTGAAGGCGAAGGCGTTATCGAGCTCGCGTGGAGCCATTCCCCCTTCCGATAATGCGCTTTCAAAGTTTCGCGTGCGCGGCGGCTCAGGAGGAAACGCCGATCAATCCTCTTTAGCGGCACATCACGAGCGCTGACACCGCTCGCTGGCTCCTCGGGGCCATTTTCGGCAGCGCTGCCGCATTGTGACGCGCCGGGCGCGCACACACGCGACATGACCACCGTCAATAGTATTTACACTAATGTGATTAAGTTAATACTGCGGTCTATGAGCGGATTATTTTCTGAATTCCTCCTGATATGCGTAATATTTAGGCTGCGGTTGAGTAAATATTTTGGTTCTTCACCAAAATGATTCCCACGTAGACAAAGACGCGAAAGTCTGCCCCGGGGAGCAATAAAGGCTGTATAATTAGAATGATTAAAGAGCTGCACAACTAATTTGGCACCCGTTGAATGTGTTTGGAGAACACGACTATTCAAAATAGGTCACGTCTTGAAACGGCGGGGGGAAAACACAAACTTTATTCACGTGAATCGCGGACGTGTGACTCATTTGAGGTTGACGCCGAAGCCGACATTGTCTCCTCGGCGAGCCGATCGTTATTTTTGTTGGCTTCGGCGCCGCGGGGAAATCTCCTGAAGCAAAAAAAAAAAAAAAAAAAAAAAAAAAAAAACGCCTTCTAATCTAAAGGCGGCCATCTTTAAATAGCAATCTATCGGCTCCATTTACACGTTTAAACGACTCGTCATTAGCACTTTATCAAAGGCTCACCGAAGATAAGATTCTGGAGCTAATAGGATGTGCTGGGGACTAATTGACTGTCGATACTCATCACGTCATGCAAAGAACACCTTTGTGCAACATTTAGGCCTTTTTTTTTTTTGGGGTGGAAGAAAAATATTTCCAATTTTCCCATTTTGTGCTCTTTATACAAATCTAATTTTACCAAATAGATGCTTTATTGATGATGCTCTTATTATCGCGATTCAACCTATTTTCTGAGGTAATTATAAAGCTGCCCGAAATGTTTGAAACAATGCACAGCATGTTTGTAATTACATTTCTTTGCATAATTAGCCACACTTTGAACACGGAAATCTGTCCTGATCTGAAATTCTAAAATAGATATTTTGTAAAAGTGGGGCGTCGGTTTGAGAGGTGGCTAAAGAGGAAACGTCGCGTACCTGCTGTGTACCGCGTGGCCTGCGTGGGAGGAGGAGGAGGAAGATGCAGGCGGGAGGGAGATGTCGGGAACTAAAGGAGGAAGCCGCGTAGTTACCAACGTGAGGCAGATGCCGGCAGATAAAGGTGGAGGCAATCGATGGCGCGACGAGGCACGCGGTTAAAGGGGAAGCGACGGGAATTTAGCAGAGGAGGAAGAAGAAGAAGCTGATGATGATGATGATGTCAGCCACCGAAGTTGAGGGTGGAGGCGGAAGAAGTGGAAGGCCGACGCCAACTTCCGCCAAAGACGGAGGACGGCGCAGGAAGTCGAAGGGGCTGCAGCCCACCTGCGCACGTTTCCTTCACCGGCCTCCTCCCGGCTTCGGGCGCGTGCCAACCCCCCCTGCAAACCTTCCACTTCCCGCATCTCTCCTCCATCATCGCCGCAGTCCGTCCTCCTCCATCATCCCATTTCGACTTACGGGACCTTCCTCTTTCAAGTGCAATGCAGCATCTCCCGCTTCCACTACTTGCATCTTCCTCGTTCGACGTCCATTATCTCATTGGACAGCCCGCATCTCTCTTCCATCAAAGGAAGAAGGCGAAGATGGGTGAGGGCGCACGCTCGAGGAAGAAGATGAACTCACAAAAGCAATCACCGCAAAAAAAACTTTGAAAGTAAACAAAACAGTCAACAATGTGTTTGTTTCTTTAAGCGCATCCGATTCCGAGAGGCCAGTTAACGGTTCGGTTTTAACGTGTAAATTAAAATACATCAAATGCAAAATGGAATAAAAAAAATTAAGTATTGAAGAAATGAATTATTTTGAGATCCTCCACATGCCAGCTGCCTGCCAAGTGTTGGCTGGTATGCGGTGTTGGCGGAAGAAAGTGTTTTAGGTGCGATCACGGAGATCCTCGCGCATCCTGGGGCTGCTCCAGTTTTTGCTTTAGTTTTTTTTTTTTAAAGAGTGACAGCTTAGTCAAATGCATGCAATCTTCTCTCTGGGTAGAGAAGAACGTCAACCACGGGTCTGTTGTTGCCGCCCTCTCCTATTTTATTTGCGTGCTTTTTATTATTATTATTATTATTTGCAAGCCTTATCGTGCTGTGTGCGCTCCGAGGTGGCTCACACGATGTGGAGCCGAGCAGGTAAAATTCTCCTCGCACTCGCCGACTCGTCTTAAATTATTCAAGTGTTATTTCCGGCTTGACAACAATGATTGGAAGACCGCGAGTGAGAGGAGGGTTTAGGTTAGATTTTTGCTTTTTTTTTTTTTTTTTAACCTATTCAATTAGTATGAGCAGATCCTAATTAAAATCCTCCAAAGTGTGGACATGTGTGTGTGTGCGACAGAACCACACATATCTATTTTGTGGTGTTCAATTTTAAAAATATAATAATAATAAAAAAAAGGGTTGGCTGAATTGGCCTAAAAGTCCAATATAATAAAAAATGAAGTGTGAAATGAATTGCGTCAAATTCAGAAATGGAATTTGAACATGTGTGTGTCTGTGTGTATGTGTGTGAAATGAAAAGAATAATCAAAAAATAGATAACGATAGAAAAAGAATTGTCTCCTGTGGGGTAGTAAAAAGTATTACCCATCATCTGGTAAGAATTTATAAATAATTCATTGCAATATTTCCTGTTTTGTGTCATCCTGTGGGGGGAAATGAAGCGACTCATTGCAGGAATTCTACCGTGGGTGTGTGTGTGGTGTGTGTGTGTGTGTGTGTGTGTGTCTAACCTGCACTTCCCACGAAAGTGATCACCCTCCCCTGTTGAGACAAAAATAATTAATCACAATGAAAAGTAAGACCTTTGGAGAGCCATCGTTAAAATAATTTCTAGCAATCAAGAGGATTAAATATTGGCATGTGATTTAAGAAAAATCCACCTACAAATTTGCATCACTTGTATAATGATTTTATCACAAAAATTCAATATTTGAATTAAAAAAGGGGGGTGGGAATAACTGTAAAGGAATGAATCAATTCTATATTTAAATATCCCACCTCTAGCCATAGCTAGTTCGTATTGTTCAACACCGCTGTTATATTCCCATATTTATTATTATTATTTTTGCACACAATAATGATAATAATACAAAGCGCGCGCGTGCAGAAGAGCAAACCACTCCAACCAACAATTTACTCCACAAGTCCGAGCTGATAAGTGTAATAATTGCGAAGTTGTGAATCGGCTGACTGCCCTTGGGAGGGTCTTTTGAAGTCAAAAGAAGGGGAAGTAAAAGGGGTTGGAGGCTGGGTTGGTGGGTGTGTGGGTTTGGGGGGGAGGGCTGCCGGTTTTGAGGAAAGTAATTAATTTCACCGAGCACGATTAGAAACACTTCAGACCTCCTCGGTGGCTCAATTCTCTCGCCAAATATGACATTATTAAACAATAAGGGGTTTATTATTATTTTAAAGATGTTCCTGTGGGGGGGGGTGCAGGTGAGACCATGCAAGGTGCAAAAAAAAAAAAAACAAAAAAAACAAAAAAAACATTCCTAAAGGACGATTATGTGCATTGCATTAATAGAAATAAAAAGGAGGCTTTTACAAGGGAATCAGGTATTGGGGTAACACTGCGAGTATTTAACATCTCTTTTAAAAAAAAAAAAAAAAAGAGGATGGGAATTCACAGGGAAGAATAGAGGAGGAAGAGGAGGGGGGGGGGCGTATGTTTGTCGCCGGTGGCTGTGCATTGCGCATGCGTCGGTGGGCACTTTCGCTACCTGCCACACGCGCAGTATTTCACACGCGGCCACGGAGGCTCGTCACCCACTTGCGTGCGCGCCGCCGCCGACGCTGGATGACACTCGGGCCGGGAGCGCCGGAGAACGCTGCGCGGTTTTCCACCCACTTGTTGTTGTTTGTTGTTATTTATTATGACTTAGCGTGGACGCCAGGATGAATAGGAGAATACAACAATTATAAGGAGCGCAGTTTTCTTTTTTTTCTTCTTCTTTTTCTTTTTTTTTTTTTTTTTTTGATTGCAGAAGATAATCGCGGGAGGGATGAAGAAATAAAGTCCCAAGTAAGTAGACGCCTCGCGAGGCACACCGTGCACTTTGTTTTTTGTTCAATCCCCCCCCCCCCCCTCCTCCTCCTCTCTTGACGTGTACGCAATTTGTGGATTGTTGTCGCACGCACACACGCAGAGTCTGGAGCTCAGAGTATGTCCAAACCGATGGATCACGTCAAGCGCCCGATGAACGCCTTCATGGTGTGGTCTCGAGCCCAGAGGAGGAAAATGGCCCAGGAGAACCCCAAAATGCACAACTCGGAGATCAGCAAACGTCTGGGCGCGGAGTGGAAACTTCTGAGCGAGGCGGAGAAGAGGCCGTTCATCGACGAAGCCAAGCGGCTGCGGGCCATGCACATGAAGGAGCACCCCGACTACAAGTACCGACCCCGGCGGAAGCCCAAGACCCTCATGAAGAAGGACAAGTTCGCCTTCCCGGTGCCCTACAACCTCGGGGAACACGACGCGCTCAAAGTGGGCGGCCTGTCTGCGGGAGCGCTGCCCGAAAGTCTCATCGGCAACCCGGACAAGGCGGCGGCTGCGGCCGCGGCGGCTGCGGCCCGGGTCTTTTTCAACCCGTCCGTGTCCACGAACCCTTACTCCTTTTTCGACCTGGGCTCCAAGATGAGCGAGCTCTCGCCGCACTCCTTCCCCTACGCGTCGCCGCTGGGCTACCCGCCGAGCGCCGCCGGTGCTTTCGCGGGGACCGGCGGCGTGGGCGGCGGCGGCCCCGGTGCGCACACCCACTCCCACCCGTCCCCCGGCAACCCCGGCTACATGATCCCCTGCAACTGCACGGCCTGGCCCTCCGCCGGCCTGCAGCCGCCGCTCGCCTACATCCTGCTCCCCGGGATGGGGAAGCCTCAACTCGAACCTTACCCCGCCTACGCGGCGGCCTTATGATCCGCCCCCGCACGCCGCCATTCAAACCCACGAAAAAAAAAAAAAAAAAAACCAACTATTAATGCATTATTTTGACTTATGCATGCACGGTGACGTGTGCAAATAGCACATGTATATGGATGAACGCCCTGACTTCAGGTCTCCGTGAGAACTCGCCAAACTTTTGCCAATTACCCACGAGAGAGGGGGAAGCGGGGATACTCACTTGAGCCAGGCGGAACCCGGATTGCCCGACGGTTCCGTGGGTACACCGTGGGATCCTCGTGACACACCTGCAAGACAACAACAAAAAAAACGTATAAAAAAAAAAGCCATCTTATTTAGAGTTCCCGGGAACCCACGCAGGAACGTTTCACTAGCATTATGTGTACATTTAGAGCAAGGGTGGGGAACCTTTGCAGTTTTTCCATCAAGTCCTCCAGTACCATATTTCATTTATGAAAAAATACAACGAAACATATGTTTAATACGGTATATTCTGCACATTTCAGGGGATTTTTTTCCTTCCTTCTTCTCACGGTTCCTCTGCACGTTTCGAGAATTGCGTGGCCGGCCCGATCCGATGCTCCCACGCGCGGACGGCCCACGGGCCTTGGGTTCCCCACCCCTGTTTTAGAGTTTCTAAAACCTTTTTTTTTTAGATGTCTGTAATATTTATTGTTTTAGTGGAATTTATGGTGAGCAAATAAAAAGGACAAGACTGCATTTGCGCACGAGACGTCTGAAGAGGATGTAATTTATTTTTAGCCCGTTTCAGACATTGCAAAATTAAAATCACCCCCACCCGGAAAAAAATCAAAAAACAATTTCCTCTTGTGTGATTTGCAGGGATTTTTTTTTTTTTTAAAGAAACTAACTCTCCTGGAAATTTGTACGTTTGTGTTTTCTTTAATGTGCTTGTCACCTGTTGAGAAACGGACCACGGGAATAATAATCAAAATAATAATCGCCATCTGAACAATAAAACTATTTGGATTTAAAAACTAATCGAATTACAGTTTTTGATGCGATGAACGCGATGTTTTTGTTTTTTTTAAATCCCCCCCTTCGCCCCAAGTCCGCGTCTGTCCGTATAGGGTGTATTTATTGAAAGTGCATTTATAATCTGAATTAAACAGGGACGTGCACAACCTGCTGATCACCTGTCACGCGTGTTCTCAACTTTGTATTGTGTGTGTGTGTTGAATTTCACAAAAGCCACCCCCCCCCCTTGCTAGATTACACTGGGAGATTAATTCATAAGGATCGGTGCGATTATGCAAAACTAATTTGGACAGTCCAGGGATAATTATCTCCGTCGCGGTTAATTAAACCCTTTGAGTGGAGCTCTGAGTTTGCAACACCCGTGGAACTTCCTGCTTGGAGGGGGTGAGGGGGGAAAAGGGTGTGTGTGTGGGGGGGGGGTCAGCCCACCCATCCCACTTCAAACGAACCAGCAAAATTGACCTCGTGGTGCGTTTGCAACAAAAATGGAAAATATAATCCAAATGATTTTAAAAAAATCATAATCAAAATGACATTGAATCGACCACGGTGATTTCAAATGACCTGGATTATTAATCGAATGTATTTACAAGCATGCTATTAAATTATTGAAATTATTTCCATGCAAATTGCATTTGAAATCCTGTTTTTCCCACGCATCGCTTCCGGCTTCTAAAAAATGTTATCTTTCAAAGGAAAAGAAACGTGAAAGTCCGCCCCCCTCCCTCCCTGCCCTGCAACACCCCCTCGCATTCTCTCTTCTCCGGGAGCGTTTAGAGTCTGTCGAGGAGGTTTTGTTTGCGCACAAAACGCCGGTTGGGAGGTTTTGTGCGAGCCTTGTTTGTTGAAGTGGAGCCCGCAGAAAAGCGGCCGCTCTCGCTCATTGTGACCGACGCAATCAGCGGTATTTGGAAAACTGTTAGCATTGTGCACTTCTTCTGTGCCCATTGTGCAGGATTTCTTTTCACAAGGTTTTTGCGCCCCCCCCCCTCCCCTTTCCCGACCCTCACCCCCCCTCTTCTCAAGCGATCCAGCTGGACGGAGTGAATAGCGGTGCAATGTGTACACGCTTTGTCCCCGCGAGCCCTTCAAGTAGCCCACAGTGAATGGAGTGAGTTGACACTGCATGACAGTGAAACAACATAATAAAAAATACATGAGCGCATGAATGGGAGCAGGCGCATAAATAAATCAAATGGGTGGCCCGAACTGGCTAAACTCAATGACAAAACGGCACCAAAAAAAAAGATATTTAACACGCTAGATTAGCATTAGAATGCCATCTCCAGACCAGAACAATTGATGAATGGCTTTACCGGCCAAGAAAGAAATGGACTAAATGCCTTTTGAATGGATAGCCCGTGTTTTTCTCTGTCTATGACGTGGGGTGCAGAAAGGGGAAAGGTGGAGGATGCAACTCAGGAAAGAAATGAGAGAAGAAAAAGGGCCTTCCTATTAAAATGTTTTCCAGCCTTGTCTCCAAGGTCTTCAAGCGAACGAGAGGGAGGGAGGGGGGCAAGGTGTCGTGCATCTGCATCCCACCGTACGTGTGTGTGGGGGGGGGGCTATTCTTGGAGGTAAAGTTGCAATGATCAAGTGTAATTTAGTGGGGGGAGCGGCGGCAATGTCATAACGTGACAGGAACAAACTTGGAAGGGGATCAGAATAAATTGGTAGTGTTACTTCAGTTAAATAATGAGAGGGAAAACATACATTTGTAGTATTTTCACGAGCAAAAGATAGCAACAAAAAAAGCTATCTTTGATGACGTCACAATAAAGTTATGCAGGTGGGCAAATGTGTCACGAAAAAAAATAAGTTGCAATATGACCTGGTTAAAAAAAAGAAAAGTTCCAGGACTGGTGTCACAAAAGATCCATCAAATCCAAATTTTCTGCAATTTCCCAGCATTCTCTGCCACACCTTCATGCGGGTCGTTAACACGGGTCGCCTCGATGACGCCCGATGTTCTCCTCGGCCAGGAAGTGTCTGATGCTCACGAAAAGGTGAGAGTTTGTCACGGTGAAGCAGCCAAGAGTTTTTCCCCGGCGCATCGCTCGCATCTTCTCGCGCACTGAACAGAGCAAATCTCGTTGCGGCCAGCTTGCGGCTCCGTCGTTTGGGTTTGAAATATGTTTTTTGCCGACGGCCGTCCTGCAACGTTTCTCATGCAGAAAGTTGCGATATCGCGACAAAGAGGAAGGAAGTAAAGGTGGAATATTACAAGGAAAAAGTGGTACTTGTGAGGATAAAATCCTATTGCATGAGCATAATGTAAGGAGTGTCTTATGAAAATGAAACGTGCCTATCACAAGAATGAAGTAGTATAAATTATTTAGAAAAAAAACATTGTATTTCATGGGCGAAAAGTCAAGTTTTCGGAAATAAGTTGGTCAAGCGTGAAGTAATTTTAGCGAGATGAAGTTCTACTTATGCAGGAATAAAGGGGCATTTTTCAAAAAATAAACTCATAATATGACAGCGTAACAAAGAATTATAATATTGCATAAAAGAATTCATGAGGTAAAGTCAGGGAGAAAAGTTGTGGCATTAGCAGAAAAAAAAGTTGTAGTCATAAAATGTCATCGTGCGATTATGCCATCACATCACACTATTACACAAATTTGAAAAGGCAACGTTGAGAGGAAAATGTCATTTAGTTGCTAGGTAACGTGAAAAAAAATCATTTGATGAGAATTAAGTTCCAGCGTTACTTGGAAAAACAGGGCGCAAGAATATGGGTGGAATTTTAGAGATTATTATTATTTTTCTTTTTTAGGGAGGAGAAATAAAATAATCACCATACAAGCAAAATAACGTTAGGAGGAAAAAAAGGGGCAACATTATTAGAATAACTATCAGATATTGACACACACACACACACACCACACACACACACACACACACACACACACACACACAATCTTGTTTAAGATAATAGATGAATAAAACATTTTGGGGAGGGAAAACTGCAACGTTATAGGCATGAAAAAAAAAATCACAAACTTGTACAAGAAGCTGGGAGGGACAAAAGTCAATTTCAAAAGATAAACGTTACTTTACAAAAATAAAGTCTGCACAGTGTCGCAGGATAAAGTGTGAATATTACATGAAAATAGTTGTCGCGGTACAATAAATTTGTACTATTACAGCAGTAAAGGTGGAAAAAATGGAATGTTACAATTACACAATTGTAATCTTATATTAAAAAATGGAAATGATAAAAGTTATGTTGCATCTAATAAATTCATAATGTGATCATAAAAAGTTGGAAGGAAATATTAAGTATCAAGTCAAAGTAACGTTACAAGAAAATTCCTCAAAGTTACAATGATGATGGACATAAGAAAAGAAAGTTGTAGTATTTGAAAAAAAATCCCAATATTACAAGTTGTGCAAAATAATTTTTTCCGAACGTAAACGTGATTAATGCAAAAAAAAAATCTTACGACTGCAAAATCTCAAGCGAATGCCAACAAAGTCGTGAATCATGGCAGACAATTACCGGGGCGGATGAATTTTATTATTATACTTTTATAAAGGATCGTGATGTATGAAGTCAAATGTGTAGTGGGAAAACAAATACATTTTTTGGAAGAAACAATCAGATGACAAAAGTGGGAGCTGCGTTCTTTGGAAATTGAACTCAAAAAGAGCAATGTTCATTGTACTAAATTAGTATTTTGCTTTGGGGGGGGGGGGTAAGAAGGATGTTTCAAGAATAAGGTCGTGTTTTTTGTTTGGAAAACACAAAATAAAAATGTAAGGTTACATAAATCCATTTGGATTCCAGGAAAAAAAAATTCACCTTTTTAAGCACAACACTGCGAACATTGGCCATTGCAGCTGTACGTTTTATACATTTACGATCATTTTACAACGATGACAATTTCATCTCACTGGTACTGTTTTCTTATTTTTGCTTTTTTTTTTTTCTCGCCAGTGCGGTTGCAATAATTTCATCACATCCGACAAAAAGGCACACTCAAAATGATTTTGACATCACTTTTCACTCACCTTCAGCCCTAGTAGAATCCATTCAGATCTTTTTTTTTTAATGTTTTATGTTTTTTTAGAAAAGGGAAAATAAAGGATTGAATAGATTTTTTTTCCCTTTTCCTTCAGCACACTAAATCATTTCTTTGTGTACGTTTGTGAATGGGCAACTGGCCCTGATGCGAAGATGCCGAACGTCGGAGGAGCTCAAGTGCTCGCGCTACACCGGACGGAAATGATTCATTTTTTTTTTTTTTTTTAACTATTCAAAGTCTCATTTTTCTGCCTTAACCTCACATCATGGAGTGCATTTGCTTTCCTTGCACCGGAGAAAGCGTCAAGGCTGCATGCAGAGAGGATGGGGAGGGGGTGGGGGGCAAATACATTCAGTCAAGTCACCTGAGATGGAGGAGTAATAATTTTTTTTTTTTAATTTTTATTTTGCCGGTAAGTTCTATTTAATTCATGAGTCACTCGGAGGTTCAACGCCCTTTAGATTTGTCATCATTCAAATGGGAAAAAAAAACATTTAAAAATAATGTCATCCTTTTGACTGGGCACCACCATTCGTACACCTAGCAAAATCCAATCGACGGCTGTCTTTTAAAAATTCAGCTTTTAATAAAATAAAGCCCAGTTTTTATGAGTGAAAAATGTTTTTTTTTCCCTCCCTCCACCTAAGTTTTGTTGACCTTATTCAGCTAGATGAAGAGGTTAGGAAATCAGGAAAGTTCGCAATATGATGGAGTACAGTTCCTAGGTCTGCCTAGCCATGCAATTCTAAAAAATAAAATTAAAAAAAAAAAAAAAAAAAAAAAGATCATGACGAAATATCATCATTTGTTTGATCATTGAACTGTGTATTCTTAAAAAAAAAAAAAAAGAAAAAAAAAACCTTTAGGAATCCAAAATGGTCTGATCGGAAAAAAGGTTAAATGGATGGCTGACTTAGTGCCTTGGCGCCAAGACAAGTCAAATATTCTTATTTTGTTATCAATCCAAATGTGATAGAAAAGGCTCTCCGTGTATGAATTATCCAAATAATAATAATAATGATGATGATAAAAAGCTCCCATTCCGATGCCCTGATACGCGCCGGAGTTAAAGCCTCACACGCCTGCGAGACATTTGTAGAAGTGAGATTAAGCAAATGAACATAAATATGTATCAGGGGTTCAAGCGCGTTGACCTCAGACGGGAGCACAATGGCGCCCCCCGTTCCTTAATGCGCCCCAGGGCCGCCCTACCAGCATGTAGATTATCACCTGACTTCAATGGCTTCAGATGGATCATTTTACCATTTTCTTGTCCCCACCCCCCACCCCTTTTTATCTCCACGGCCATGAATAAAACATCAATGTAAGTCTATTTCTTCTATTTGTTTGTGCACGCTCACCTGGTTGTCACTGTGTGTGTGTGTGTGTGAGACTCTCGGGAAGCTCAAAGAGTGTGTGTGATCACTGACTTCATCCGGCTCATTTTAGGCAAATCAAAGTGTGAAAAGTCTCTCCTGCAGCAATATCTCCATCATCGACTCGGGTCAAGAATGTTTATGAAGCCTGTGTGTCATATAACCTGTAATCTCCACGCTGTGGACTGTCATATTTTCGACTTTTCCGCGCTCCAGGAGGGAAGGAGGAAAAGGCGGTAGGGGAAGGACGGGGGGGGGGGGCGCTAAAAAAAAAAAAAAAAAAAAAAAAAGCCAAAAATTATCTTGCATTGCACCTTTTCCGCGCCGGCCCCAACGTGGCAAATCGAAGCCCGCCAACGGTACGTGTCGCTGTGCCCAAGGTCACAGGTAGAAATGAGAAATGTCTGTGTACTCTACAGGAACCCCCATCCCCTATAAACATGGCGCACAGCCTCTGAAGTCTGACTCTGCCTCCAAGAAGTTCGTTTAAAAGTCGCTCGGCAGAGTTCCGAGAGGGGGACGCCTGACTTTGGATGGGTCCACGGGGTCGCTCCTGACACAGACGACGTGACCGCAATCTCGGAGTCGAAACGTCCGGCAGTCCATCGCCAAACGGACACTAACACATCCATTTTCTTCACCGCTTATCCTCATGAGGGTCGCGGGGAGCGCTGGAGCCTATCCCAGCTCTCAACAGGCAGGAGGCGGGGTACACCCTCAACTGCCAGCCAATTGCAGGTCACATCGAAACAAACAGTCGCACTTACAATCACACCTACGGGCAATTTTAGAGTGTCCAGTTAATGTTGCATGTTTTTGGAATGTGGGAGGAAAGCGGAGTGCCCGGAGGAAAACCCACGCAGGCACGGGGAGAACATGCAAACTCCACACAGGCGGGTCCGGGATTGAACCCGGGGCCTTAGAACTGTGAGGCCGAGGCTTTACCAGCTGAACCACCGTGCCGCCGACACTAACACAGTCGCGTGATAATTGCAGCAAAGATTTGTATTCAAAATTTTTTTTACAATGACCAAAAACTAAGCACAGCGGTAACTGAGCGCGTCTAAAACTGACGGTATCCTTACACTCCTGCACAAACTAGTTCCTTTCAGCTTGTTTGCGATTTTTAATCTTGTACTTGAAGACTGTCTTAAACTGAGGTGGTGAATTTACGTACGGTATATTATTCAAATATTTTGGAACGTTGACGTCGACGACAATCCACCTGAATATAAATTGATCGGTGTGTTTTTCTTTTTTTGTCTCCGGAGGAAAGAAATGGAAATAAGAATCATCTGTCACAGAGTAAAAAGCGATCATGTGGGATCTCGGTCTACTAAGGTTACAAAATTTGCCAAGAACTAGTTTTCAGAGAAGAGGAATAACATGTCGTCATGTGGCACAAAAAGTTTTTTTTTTTTTTTTTCCAATTTCATCGTTTTGTCCTTCAGGGTGTTTCATGCAAATATCTTCTGTAATTACGACTTAATGATTATGGTAGTGACATTTTACTGCACGACTAAAGGATAGGTAGTCAGACAGCACAAAACGGCACACTCAGTTATTGGCATACATGCAATTTTCCCCCATTTGGGTCAGTATTCGGGCCGGACTGATCCATCAATAGCCCTTTTTTAAAATACTCATATGATGACATGTGGTCACTTTTTGATGAAACAGTGAATTCCGTTCAGTGTTGGACAAATTCAGGTTATTTTGGCACCATATGAACAGAACTTAGTTATCAATCGAGAACTGCATTTACTGGCGTTAGTAATAATTTTAAATTTTTTTGACTCATCTACTGTATGTGTAAAAATGTCTTCACATATCTGGATATTTAGATGGGGGGGGTGCCTAAACTCAGACGATTGAACGAGAGAAAGTCCCTGAGGATAAACGTTCCTCTGTACATATTGTTATTTTAATATAATTGTTCACTCAGCCCGATCGTAATGAGACGCTCGGACAGAGAGAGGCATGTGGCACGATAGACCAAGCACGTGGCTAATTTGCATAAAACCAAGTCGACATTTTTTTTTTTTCACGAGTAGGGACGCGGACCAGATGATGAGGATCCATTATTTTTTCCTGTTAGTCCCTAAAACAACATCCATCCATTTTCTGACGAGGGACGCTGGGAATGCTGGAAACGGCAGGAGGCGGGGTACACCCGGAACTGGTCGCCAGCCAGTCACGGGCAAGACAAACAACAGTCACACTCAGAATCACATCAATGTCTCCAACGAATTCATGTTTTTGGGATGCGGGAGGAAACTGGAGTGCACGGAGAAAAGTCACGCAGGCACGGGAGAACATGCAAACTCCACACGTGTGGGGCCGGGATTTGAACCCCCGGTCCTCAGATCTACGAGGCCACAGCTCTTACCGTTTGCAACACCGTGCCACCCCTATAAGCACATTTTTAGATGAAAAATAACATGCCAATCTTAAATGTTTTCAAAACACATTCACAAGCTTTTTGTAAATATAACTGGATTTATGATGATTATTTAAATTCAATATCTTAGTCATACATATTAGTAATATGCACAAGGGAGTTTGGTATTCCACAGAAATCATCATCTATTGATGATAACATTGAGTTATTAACAACACTAATCGTCAATAAGAAGTCAAGCACAGTAATAAGACAGTAATAAGCGAATAAGTCTGGGAAGACGCTATAGCGCCCACTGCTGTCAAAAAGTGCTCACTACAGAAATATCTTGATAGATAACTGCATATCTATTCAGCCAGTGTCTCAAGGATTATTAAAAGACACCAATGCCTTTTGATACACCGCGCTACATAGTTAAAAAATAAAAATGAAGGGGAAAAAGTACACTGAGGGCTTCAATGGAATATTTTGACAAGAGTTTATGAAAAGACCGTTCGGCTTCTTGATAGTCACTCAAATCATGAAGTTAATAAGCCAAAAAGAGAGAGTCACAGGATTATTCTGCGAAGCTGTCAATAAATTAGAATAATGTCATGCGAGAAGACCTAAAAAAAAAAAAAAAAAAAAAAAAATGTTCTTTAAACTGAAGTGACATTTTTTTTGTTCCATTTCCAAATGACCGCTGGCAGAGATTGCCAGCCTGGGTATTAATTCTCAGGTTTTCGAGGAGGAGGAGGAGGAGGAGGAGGAGGAGGAGAAGGAGGAAGAGGAGGGGGTATTTAAATATATATATATTTATCACCAGGCGAAATAATGAAGTTGAAGAGCCGATGCCCCGAGGAGCAGTCGCAAAGAATTATATCTTTCTTTAACACAGGACACAGGCAAAAAGATAAGTACCTGTCAGTTGGCATACTTCTCTGCGACGTGTGCCTATCAAAGCGGGAGATTATTTTGCCCATTACGGCAAAAAAGATCTGGGGAGGGTGGTGGTGGTGGGGGGGCTCTCCGAGACGACACCTTTAATGACAACACATCACCGAGCGAGCCCCTCACGCCAGCGGTTGTGTCGGCTCCCCCTCGCGCACGCCTCAAAGAGGAAACCATTGCCAACATTCATTCACAGGGATTATTTATTTGCTTTTAACAGGATTACAGGAGTGCAGCGCACGCATTGTAATATCGCACTTTAGCAGTTAAATGCTCGCAGACTTGTTGTAATTAACAGAATAGGCGATTGCCAAATGATATGTCGGAGTGTGCCGACTAATCTTCGGAGGGGCCGGTCTTACTCGCCGCCTCTTTGCGGGAGTCGGTCCTAAACTTTGCGTCGGAACGACTGAAATGACAAATTAAAACCATTACGTACAACCGCGCGAGTCAACGAGGGCCAACGGAAGAACGGTAGCAAAAAATTCTGGCCATAACGATAACAGTCACTCACTTTTGAAAAATGTACAGGTGTGGTTAGTCATGCCCACAGATATAAAGTTGCAGGTGTGATTAGGGATGGAATCTAATGACCTTAAAATAACTTACTGAGTTGTTATATATCCTCACAAATTAGTGATTGACTTAATTCTAAAATTGTGTAATAGCATGAGATCCACTTTTTTACTAACAGGTTAGTTTAACTGGCCAACTCTTTTAAGACGTCAGATAAGTTAAAATGAGACATGATTATAAGATTGGCTTTTATGACTGTGAGAGTCTTGACAAAATACTCGAAATATAATCACAATGGAAAACAACCAGCTCCACAGAAAGGACTGCATTGCCCTTTGTTAGTTCAACAGATGACGCACAGTAGAAGTGAGCGTGCTCACCTCAAATAGTGTCCTAGAGTCAACAAAAAAAAAATCATTCACGGTGGCAGCTTATCAAATTTGAAAGCAAATCCTGCACGTGCATTATCTCAGAACATGAAATGCGCCATTAGTTCTCCAGATGAGCGAGCATGACTTCATACCTTGATTGGGAGCTAATGCGAAGTGTCCTCAGAACCAATCTATTATGGACGGTCCGAGCCGACATCACAAGCGGATACCTCGACAGTTTACGCATTCCCTTCGCCCAACTTGTCCGTGTTGTGTAACGGAATTCTTTGTCGGACAAAGTGAGGTTCCAATGAGGGCGTGTGGGCCACCGTTGTCAAATATGCGTGACGAGTGTGCTTATAAAAAAGGACTGAGGGCGATCAAAGTTTGGCTTTCAGTCGTGCAAGGTCGCTAAAGTCTGACTAGAAGTGACTTGTCAACTAAAATGTTTTATTTTACCCAAAATGTACTGGATAATTTCTCTAAGTAGAAACTCTGACATCCCAAACAAGGTGAATAAACTCAGAGATTTCTTATTGAGTGCGCTGTCAACAACTAATCAATCCATCCATCCCTCCATTTTCTTCCGCTTATCCGAGGTCAGGTTGCGGGGGGTGTAACTTTAGCAGCTTTCCTCAACCACTTCATCCAGCTCTTCCGAAGGGAACCCGAGGCGTTCCCAGGCCAGCCGAGAGACGTAGTCTCTCCAGCGTGTCCTGGGTCGTCCCCGGGGTCTCTTTCCGGTGGGACGTGCCCGGAGGCGTACGGGTGGCGTCCGGATCAGATGGTCCAGGCACCTCATCTGGGTCCTCTCAATGCGGAGGAGCAGCGATTGGATATCGAGCTTCTCACCCTATCTTTAAGGAGGAGCCCAGACACTCTGCGGAGGAAACTCATTGCGGGTGCTTGTAAAAACAACCGTTAAGATTTTAAATGGATAGATATTTTTCTTTTCCTTTCGGCTTGTCCCGTTAGGGGTCTCCAGAGGGTGTCATCTTTTTTGATCGAAGCCTATTTTGTGCATCTTGTCCTCCCTCCCAACATCCATCCACCTTTTCTTTAGTCTTCCTCTCGCTCTCTTCCCTGGGAGCTTCATCCTCATCACCCTTCTACTAATACACTCACTCTCTCACCTTTGGATATGTCCAAACCACTGAAGTCTGCTCTCTCGAACCCTGTATCCAAAACATCGAACTTTGGCTGTCCCTCTAACGAGTTCATTCGTAATCCTATCCAACCTGAACCTCAACATTTTCATTTCTGCCACCTCCACTTCTGCTTCCTGTTGTTTCTTCAGAGCCACCGTCTCTAATCCGTACCATCATGGCGGGCCTCACCAATGTTTTTCACACTTTTCCCTTCATCTTAGCAGAGACTCTTCTGTCACATAGAACACCAGACACCTTCCACCAGCTGTTCCTCCAACCTGCTTGGACCCGTTTCTTCACTTCCTTACCACACTCTCCATTGCTCTGGATTGTTGACCCCAAGTATTTGAAGTCTTCCACCCTCGCTATCTCTTCTCCCTGGAGCTTCAAGAACATATATTCTGTTTTACTTTGGCTAATCTTCATTCCTCTCCTTTCCAGTGCGTTCCTCCATCTTTCTAATTGTTCCTCCGCCTGATTCCTGCTTTCACTGCAGATCACAATATCATCTGCAAACATCATGGTCCAAGGGGATTCCAGTCTAACCTCATCTGTTAGCCTATCCATTACCACAGCAAACAGGAAGGGACTCAGCGCAGAAACCCTGATGCAGTCCCACCTTCACCTTAAATTCATCTGACACACCTACTGCCCATCTCACCACTGTTCTGCTCCCCTCATACAGGTCTTGTACTATTCTAACATACTTCTCCGCCACACCAGACTTGCGCATGCAGTACCACAGTTCCTCTCTTGGTACTCTGTCATGGGCTTTTTCTGACCTTCTCTGTACTTTTCCACAAGCATCCTCTAGGCAAATAATGGATCTGTGGTACTCTTTCTAGGCATTAAACCATACTGTTGCCCGCAGATACTTACTTCTGTCCTGAGTCTAACCTCCACTACTCTTTCCCAGAACTTCATTGTATGGCTCATCATCTTTATTCCTCTAATTTCAATTTTAATGGATAGATAATGGTATCTATCCATACCGTCGTACAATTGATGAACTGATACCTACAAGAAAGGTCGAACAAGTCAGAAAATCAAAAATATTTGGGAAAACTGGCTCTCGAAAATCGCACGCAAACCTGGAGATCGCCACGTTTCTGACTTTCCCTGGACGGAATTGTGTTGCACCTTTTGGGTTCCGCCAAATGACCCCAAAATGTCTGACATTCCTCAGGTCAAAGGACTGCGAGTTACTGTACAGGTTTGTGAACAGCAATTATAGGCGAGCTGGGGTCAAAGACTAGAAACTCTTTAGCTATAGTTATATTGTGCATGAGAAACACTGTTTATTTAGCCTGTGCTTTGTTGAAGCAAGTAATACAAGAGTATCGCAAACTGTACAAAAAACTTTTTGGGGCTGCTATCATACGGCGCATGTTGACAGCTCAAGCGCTTTTTAGCAGGTTAACTGGGGCACATTTAAAATGGGGCAAGTGGAACTACAACTACCATAGCGGCATATTTTTCTCCGTGCTCCAAAGAGACGGGGCGCCATAAAAGCTCTCCGAAGAGACACAAATGGACTTGAATGGCAAAAAAAAAAAAAAAAAGCAAACAGACGTCAATAACAAGGCAGTGAGGTGTAAAAATATACACAAGCGAAAAAAGAGATTTATGTATGTAGGGCGCTGAAAGAGAGACACAGCCGACGCCTGGTGCTGTCAGGCTCGTTTCGGTGTTGCGTCATTCACCGCGGCGGCGCGCGGCGAGGCCAAATATGGCAGAGGGCTCCGTTTTGCGCCGTGATCCCTTGTCACGCAAACAGATGTTGGAATTGTTGGATGTTTGTAAACAAGTTGAAAATATTCCCCCCTTCTTAATTTGATCCTCAATGCATCCCGACAGCTAATTCCATTCAGGCGGCGTTAAGATCACGTGTCACACGTCAGCCCCTTTTCAGCACAAATGGGTGAAGTTCGTCGACTAGCGAGGCGCTAATAAGTCTGCTTCGCGTCTTGCCGGGGTGTAATAGTATCGCCTGGCTCTGACCCAATCTCACCTTTTAGCCGTGGAGCCGGTACGCCGGGCGCTGATAAAACACCACGCGTCAACGGAGAGTGCGGCGCGCGGCGGGGGCCGGCAGCGCTTCGAGCGAGGTAACGCGAACGCTTGGAAGGGACACTGAGACAAAGCTCATTGTGCCTCCTAAATTGCTCAACGGCTCCGGGGGCTGACATTCAAAAACACGACACAAAAACGCGACACGTTAAATCCAGAAAAGCCAAGCAGGTGGCTGAGAGCGAAACCTGAAATTCAAGTTCCTGGCGACGGCGACTGACCCAAATTTCCTGGGCCCCCTTCTTCTCCTTAACCGCGTTTGTGCGAGCCCGGGGCCCCCGGGGGGGTGACATATCCCTTACACGGGGATTGCCAGTGCATTTACATGCGAGCGTGCTTAATGAGAGATCAACAGCAGCGAAAGCGCCTTGAATAGAAAGCTTTCTTGTCAAAATAATGAGCGAGCGATTGATCCGTACTCAAACAAGCCGGTTTGCTGAGCTAATACCAAAGGCAGATTACAGCCCCCCCCACCCCCCCTTGCCAAAAGTGCCCTGGTGTGCAACGCCTTTCGCTTGCAGGGTCCCCAAATTTGTCATCACATTAGCACATGGTCAAGGAGTACATCCGAGCACTAATCTGCTTTCCTGCGCAATTAGTCTTCTTGAAGAAGGCTGGAGACTGACATCCAGCAGTGGGGGCGAGGGGGGGGGGGGTAACAGGAAAAAAAAAAAAAAAAAAAAAAATCACCGAATTTCACGTAAAACGGAAGGATTTTTACAGCCAAGTCCAATGTAACAGTTCCAAGGTTAGTCCCTTTGCCCCTCACCTTCTAATGCCCCCGCATTGGACTCTTGCACTGCTTTTAGCGTGCATTGATAAAGGCTCACAAAAGAGGTTTCAGTGGCGGGGGCCAGGGAGGGGTGAGGGGGGGTGTCACTCACAGCCACCGCTGTCAATGTGTTTTAACTGAGAAGAGCCGAAGATGGAGGACAGGCAAGTCCCCCCCCCCCCCGAAGAAAACATTAGATAATTCCATTTGAAACTATGGGCAGAGAGGGAGAACAAAATAGCAGCAGGGATGGAGAAAGGGAGTATTTTTTTTCTTTTTTTATGTGCATAGAATAAGAAGAATTCAGCGCCGCTTCTTGCGAGGGGAAAAAGAATATAAAAAAAAAAAAAAACATTGATGACACCCAGTTCCATTCTTCCAGTCTCCCCTTTCTCTGCTCCTCGCCTCGCAGCACGGCGGGCTAAGCTGGGAGCTGTAATGTCATTAAATTGCAAATGCTTTTTTTTTTTTTTTTTTTTCATTTCCGACACACACTGTTTACTTATCTGGCAAAAACATATGTTGGAAGGAATCCGTTAAATTCTGCCCATTGCCTTGGGTGAAAGTGCAATAGAAACGGGCCCACTGAGCTCCTTCTGTCGTCTCCTTTTAGCACTTTGCCTTATCTACAAGGCTGCTTAGCAGCAAACTGGCGAGTTCAATGAAAAATGAAGATACAGAGCGAGATTGAGGAAGAACAGTAAAGGGGGGAAGAAAAAAAAATGCTTGGAGAGAGGGTCATCCCATTTTTCTCCATCTGCATAAATGACTATTTTTAAGGCATCTCGGGCGTCTGTATATTTTTCTCACTCTGCCACACATTTAATTTCACGCCCCGTGTTCTGAATATGCTTAAATGCATATCTCTGATGCACCTTTAAGCCAGAGGAAAGAGGTTGGGGTGGTGGGGAGAGGGGGGGGGGTAGTGAGGGGGGGGGGGTACGAAAGCAAAATTAAAGATAAAATGGTGTGATTTGCACTACAAGTCTATTACTTTATGGCATTTACATATAGTTTACCTCTGCAATTCCAAGATTTTTCAACCCCCCCCCAACACGCCACTTTCCTATCAGTATAGCTGGGCTTGTATAAATATGTATAAATCTTTGTTAAGAGCGGGGGCAGGGGGAATAGAAAGTTTCAAGGGTGCACTTTCTTGCCACAACTTCCTCCCATTGGCGCGGCGAAGCTGTCAACAGAGCCGCCGGGAGTGTTCTGCCCCAACAAAGACGCGGGAGGCGTCGAGGACTTTGTGCACCGTGATCCACCCCCCCCCCCCCCCCCCCCTCCGAGGAGGAAGTGAGGGGTTGGGTGGGGAAGACTTTTTCCCCTATCAGGCTTTGGATGCGGATGTTGCACAATGACAGAAAAAAAGATGATGCTACCATTGAACAATTGTTCAATTATCATCCATTTTTAGCATATATGGGTTACATGTTTTCATCGTGGTTGCGATTTTACAGTCGCATAGCGGCGGTCGAACGATTCCCAATTGGCCGCCCACCTCTGCCGCAGAGGAAGCGCTTCAGCGTGCACGTGCGTGAAACCCTGTAGCGCAGGCACGTAGTGCAGATAGGCCCGCCGAGTCCTGGGATGAAAAGCGTCTGGGGGTCTACCATCAGGTGGGGGGGGGGGGTTTCGTTCAAACCCCGCCCCTTTCAAGGATGAGGATTGGCCGGGAGGAGAGTAGAAAAAGGACAGAGAGAGCGAGAGAGAAAGAGAGAGAGAGAGAGAGAGAGAGACTATTCAGGGCACGATTCCTTCCCCTCATTGTCTCCCCGCCTCGATTTGAATGCGCCTCACTCAAAAGCGGACGAGGGAAGCGCTTCAGTCCGCCGCATTGTTGCCTTTCTCTCTGCGCTCTTTTCTATTTGCAATTAAATGCATTTCAAATGGAACAACTGTACAGAGAGCGTTGCAGATAAGGAGTAGAGAGGGGGGGGGGGGGGAAGAGGAATTCCATTGCTTTTAACCTCGTTTGTAATGCCTTTGCAAATTTCGAGTGCTCTTATTGTGAAAAGTAGGCAATCAAAAACAGAGAATTTGAATAGAAAAACGCCGCACAGCTGAGAGCATTGCTTCGATGAAAAAATTAAATTGCTTTTACAATTCTCTCTTTAAAAAAAAAAAAAAGGCAATCTTGGTGTTTCGGTTCAAGGGCTTTATGTGCGACATTGTGCTCGGGCGGGGACATCACACACAAACAGGGGTCCCGAGCATGGGATGAGATCAGTCAATTAGAATTAATGTCATCTGGTCATTTACAGCTAAACACCCTCAACATTGCATTGTGTTTGCTTTGTGTGCGCCGCGGCGTCGACTGCGAAAACCAATCTCATCCCGCAGACATGGCATTTTTCTTTTTTTTCTTTTTTTTGAAGGATTTCAACGCTGTAAATAACTCCCGAGCCCTCTCTTACGAGGTTTACCCCTGCAGCACTTTGTAACTTATCAGGGCCTCCTTGTGCTTCCTCTAATGCCGGCATTATGCTCAAATGTAAATGGGGAAAGCTGCCAGGGAGGTGGGCGGGAATCACCGAAGAAAGACTCACTCAAAGGGGTCTAGCCAAATATTCTGATCGGGGCGCAGAGAAAAAAAAAAAACATACAAACAAGGAACGCACACTAAGGTTTTATGTTATAAAGACGACATACATTCTGTTCTAATCTCTTTTGTTCTATAGTGTCGCACAATGTTTTTTTTTTTGTATTCAAATAACGCGACAAGAGATGGGCGTAATCGGTCAATTCATCTGGCATCGATTGCATGGAATTGATTTATCGATTGTGTCTCAAAGCCATTGAGACGAGATTGGGTGCACTACTTTGGTTGTGACCAGCAGAGGCGCAATTGGGCCACTGTTAACTCGTTTTTGGGTTGTTTTCACTGACATCACATTTTTTGCTGAATTACGCATAAACCACTGCGCGCCGCCATTTAACCTCTCTACCTAATGCGTACCCAGTGTGGAAGTCTACGGAATACTCTCGGTTACTATTTGCGTTTTTGTGTTTCACGGGCGTCTCGGGACTCAAGTACACAAGAGAGGACTTGCTAACCATCAGAGAGCCGTCTTATGACCTTTTTTCGACAACTCTCATCAATTCTCTGAAGCATTTTCCAGAGTTTCTCGTCAGCGCGGTCTTCAAAGCCTCGCAATCCGGTACACAAGTCCGGCTGCCTAAGCGGGGACATCGTCTAGCGCTTCCGACGAAAGACTTTGGACGTTCTGCGGCTCTGCACTTCGTGGAGACTCGGCTTTGTGGACGATTTCCTGACGCTGCTATCCCGCTGCCCCATCTCAACCTCCATCGTGCTGATGTGCCGCCGAGCTAACCAGCTCAATCGAGACTGAAGTCTATTTTACTTTTATTGTACTTTCATTACTTGCTTAAATATATGACCTTATACGTTTAATCAACAGATAAGGCGTTGTCAATTTGCTAATCATACGAGAATGTTTTGTGCAACGTGGCGGTTGTCCTTGATCTTAGTACGCAGAAACCAGCTGGTGACATCCTCCTCATCCAGGTGTTGCCGTGGAGACGAACAACACCATATAAGGAGTGGAAAGTTACTATCCCGGCTTGGGGCCAGACCTGGGCGGCAGCCACTCCTACCATAGACCCATACATATAAAAAACCTTGTGTTACCGGGCAACTTTGTCTTCCTCTTAGGCTATCACGTCTCGTGTGCGGCAGAAACCTAACTAAGACCCGGACATCTGTATTGCACAATACTTTGTAATAAATCCATTTGCTGTTAACCCGTCTGATCATTGGGTCAGGGTCCAACTCGCAAATCCCTACAATACTCTTTTCAGAAGGACAACATTACAGTTAAGATCCTTTTTTGTTAGCCACTTGAAAGATTCGAGAATTTTGTGAAAAACTGGACTTGTTTATTCTTTTGTCTTTCTGCCATTGTCATCAAATTTTAAACAAATAAATATTTCGCTTTGCTTTCAGTGAACTAATATACAGGTTTAACGTTTTTTTTTTTTTTTTTTTAAATGGATAAATGGAGTTTGCCTCAATATTAAAAAATAATATTCCACCGCTTTTCGTTTTCCGTGTTAGCATACAGGTAAGTGCTCTTCCTTCGTGATTTCTGTCACATAGAGTAAAAAAAAAAAATCTAGGGAACAATACTGCGCCTTTGTGACGCAGTCCTGAGTCCCGTGATCAGTGTATGCCAAGTAGCCTATTAGTCAGTCTGGTCTTGATGTGCTGTCGGTCGCGTCTTTAAAAAATGCGGTTAGAAACATAATGTCGTCCACCTTGCTTATGCATGAGTAACGGGAGGTCAGGGATCGAAAATGTCCGCCGTTCGAGGCAGCCCGAAGGGTGACGTCGTGTGAAAACAACCAGTAGGATTACAGTACTTTGAGACGCTGGCACAAAAACGGGACCTCAGAATAGTCAGGAACTATCATAAAACATTCGATTAATCTTGGTCTAGTCAAACAAAAACAAATTTGAGTTGGAGTAAAGACATTTTAAATATTGAAATATGTGCCATCTAATTAAATTATAAAATTCATTTTGAAATAATTACTGATTATTAGATTATTTTTTTCCAAATTTAAAGAACCAGATTTAGTTCAATGGCCATTTTATAACAGTTTTGTGGGTAGGTGCAAAATTGTTGCTGCTAGAAATAAAATATAGAAAAGGATGAACTCTCTCAGTAGTATTTTCTGGCATTTTAAATGAACAACTATCCTTTTAAATTAAATGCAAAAATAAAAAAAAAAATAGCGCTTGATGCATGCAAATGTATAAATATTTGAGGTTGACATTAAAAATGTGACTCTTGGACTAATATTCATGTGGGACAACAAAATGCATCTGAATCAAAAACATATTGCAAATGTTCCAACCGATCAAACGTTCACCCTCACTTGCGACAAAGTTCCGAGGGTGGCCGCGTCCAGAACGCCGCACCCGACTCAAGTAAACTCGAGTAATCCCAAGTGAATGAGGCCCGAGGCAGCGTTTTGTACTTGTAATTTCCATCTCTAATGGTACAAGAGTATGATTAGTAATTAGGACGGCCTCATTTAAATGCATGTAATTAGCATTCTGGGTTTCCGTTCTACTCGTGAGTCGGGATAGCATCTCGGCGTTGTTGGATTTTGAACGCATATTGACCTCTAACGACTCAGCCCTTCATGTCCTTGGAATCGGCTCCGTGGCATAACGACTTTATCGCGGGATCGCTCGAATAATTGACCTCGAGCGCGTTTCCCCGGCATAACTAATAATCTTATTTTCCAGTGAATAATTTGAGAAGTGGCTCCCCCGCGCGAGGATGTGTGGCCCCTAGATATTAATTTGGAGATGGATAGGAGTCTTAAAGAGGATTAAAACTCTATACAGGCGACTCATTTCACATGGCCGCCTACCAGCCGGGGCCACTGTGTTGCGCTCTCAGACGCCGCTCGGCACGGTGGACATTTTAAATGGTGACAGTTAAAGTACAAAGATGTCCAATCCCAGACTATTTCATGGCATATTTGGCCCGGGCGTCCTGAAGGAAATTCAAACTTGTCAGGCACGACCACCTGATACGCCAACACTGCCCTCCTCCTGTCGCCCGCCGCAACTGCACCAGCCTCCCTGCCTTCTTCATTCTCTCCCTTCGCAGGGCTCACAAAGGAAAATTTGTTCGGACGCCTATGCCGGGTTGTTTCAATTTGAACAATGTTTAACAATATTTCACATCCTTGCAGTATAAAAATGACTATAATAAAAAAAAATTGTATTATTCTCCTATGTTTCATGAATACTAATATAATTCATTGAGTATTACCTTTATAAAACCTGAAATGTTCATTTGCTTGTCTACAGATTGTACAGTAGTCATAATTTCAAGATTTTTTTTAACATTTTACACGAGTCATCATCGCAATATCCGTAATAACACAAATGAGCAATTGCTTGTTATTTTTCAAATGTTGCTGCATGATTTCTGTAGTCTGTTTTTAATGTTAACTTTGGAGACCTATATTGACCTATAATTTTGATTTAATTCTATTTATTTAAGACTAACGTAGTGTACAAGGCGGCACGGTGGATCAGCTGGTAAAGCATTGGCCTCACAGTTCTGAGGACCCGGGTTGAATCCCGGCCCCGCCTGTGTGGAGTTTGCATGTTCTCCCCCGTGCCTGCGTGGGTTTTGTCCGGGCACTCCGGTTTCCTCCCACATCCCAAAAACATGCAACATTTGGACACTCTAAATTGCCCCAAGGTGTGATTGTGAGTGCGGCTGTTTGTCTCCATGTGCCCTACGATTGGCTGGAAACCAGTTTAGGGTGTACCCCTGCCCGTTGACAGCTAGGATAGGCTCCACCACGCCCCGCGACGCTCCTGAGGATAAGCGGCAAAGAAAACGGATGGATGGATGGATGGATGGATGGTAGCGTACAGTCCGCCTTTTGCCCGAAGTTAGCTGGGATAGGCTCCAGCACTCGACTTCGACCCTTGTGGGGATAAGCAGCTAGGAAAATGGATGGATGGTAGCGTAAAGATTTTTGCCCAAGTTTTAAGGCCAAAAGTTTCATTTTGTGTCAAATTCCCGAGTCAAACGTTGTTGCTCCGCAGCTCTTTGGCACCATCCTGTGTTTATAGAGGATAAAGTTTACTGTTAAAATTATGTACAACGGCACATTGGTCTTTTATAGCAGATTTAGTTTTGAATGTCTTACTCAGCAATTAAAGGCAACTGTTTTTAAAAAAAAAAATGTATATTTTTTTTACTGAATCAAAATTAGAGCAACAGCACTGACTTTCTCACATTTTAAAAGGAGTACGGTTTCTTTTTATATCGAAAGGTTATAATGTATTTCTTTCCTTGACCATCACACGCGAACATACACACACAAAAAGGTTTAAAACGCTCGCTTTAATTATCTTTTCTATATCACTCATCCAGCACATCTTCAAACACGCAACCATTTATTAGCTCATATGTCCCCTAAATGTTTCATTTTAAACGCTGCCTATCTTTCAACCCGCACACCGGGGGGCACACTTTGAGGAGGACAAACAATCCGTCCGTCGCAGGGGTGAGCTGCAAACGTGTGACCAATCCAAATCACAATCGCAATCGCGCTTCAGTTTGCCACCGTCGGAGCGTCTTTGGGCTTCAAGAACACTCGATGCCGTTCCGATATTCCGGTTGACTCCGGGCAGGAATTCTTTTAATCCCCATCGGTTCGCTGAAACTCACGAGGCCTCTTGTGTAAAAGACTCGGCGGTTGCGCCAGCATTCCCGTGCCGCCATCATGTTGTAGTATCACTACCTCCTGAGATGATGATTAACTTCTTACCGTTGACATTATTAACTGTATTTGGTATAATGCGTGAAAATAATAGAAAACAATCAAGAGTGAAAAGGATATTTGTATCAAACTGCGACTATCACCTTTTATTCACACTGATTTGGTCATTATTGCAGTATTGTTGTCAAAGAGACGCGCATAAAAACAAATGATGACATCAATTGCAATGAAACGTGGGCGGATGTGTCTTTGCTGTCACAAAAAAAAATAATATGAAAAAAAAAAAAAAGCAACACACCAAACATCCACACAATTCTCTCCTTTATGCGGCGCGGTGGAGTCGCGCTCCGACACAGAATTCCATACGCTGACTTAAAGCGTCAGCAGTCACAAGACCCACGGGCGGAATGCACCGAGCGGGATTGCGGCTGAAAGAGACAAGCCCCCCCCCCGGCAGTCATGCGTCTCCAGCCGGGGCCGAACTTTGATGCTTCCGTCAGTCGGAATGCGGTCACAAGTGCAACGGGAGGGACGCTCGAGAGAGCCTCGTGATACGCAAAACGCCCGACGCCAAAAAAAAAAAAAAAAAAAAAAACACTGGCTCAAACACGGTTTGCGGTGCAGGGAACATTTTAGGACTTATTTGACATACATTTGGCACGTAGTGAAAATCATGCATATAAATTAAGCATGGCCAACGATGGATATGAAAAATGTTCTGTTCTTCAAACAATTTGCGGCACGACAAGTATGCAAATAAAGTCGATATGTTAGATCAGGGGTGTCAAACTAATTTTTCTCGCGGGCCACATTGTCGTTCCGGTTTCCCTCGGAGGGCCGTTACGACTGTGGAACAAAAATATTTAATCGTCTCATCATATTTACGTCATCAATTTATGAACTAGTTTTGGAATCAGAAATCAAGGGTAGTGTGTTTTTCAACTATTCTCATTTGCTAACACAAAAATGCTTGTAATATCTCAACTTTATCATTTATGATATATGACATTTTGGGACAGATTTTACAAGAATCATGGAAATTGACACTCTAGATTTGGCTTTCACATAAAATCATGTGGCGAGCCAGATCTGGCCCCAAGGACTTCAGTTTGACACCCGCGTGTTAGATGCTTTCAACACCTTTTTAATAGCTAATTTCAAATTTTTTAATTCTTTAAACTGATTATCAGACTGTAGATTCTCAGTCATACGAGTCGAGGTAATCGGCAAAGGTTAAATGGACGCAACTGGACTTTACTTGTTTGCTGAAGAGGTTTCACATAAAAATCCATCCATCCATGATCTACCGCTTTATCGGGTCAGGTCATGGGGGAAGTAGCTTCAGCAGGGATTCCCAAACTTCCCTTTTCCCAGCCACTTCTTCCAGCTCTTCCGGAGGGATCCCGAGGCATTCCCAAGCCAGCCGAGAGACAGTCTCTCCAGTGTGTCCTGCGACTGAGACAGCTCGGGGTCTCTTTTCAGTGGGACATGCCCGGAACACCTCACCAGGGAGGGGGTTAGGAGGCATCGGAATCATATGCCCCAGCCACCTCATCTGGCTCCTCTCAATGCGGAGGAGTAGTGGCTCAACACTGAGCCCCTCCCGGATGACCAAGTTTCTCACCCGATCTCTAAGGGAGAGCCCGGACACCCTGCGGAGGAAACTCATTTCGGCCGCTTGTATCCGGGATCTTGTTCTTTCGGTCACGACCCACAGCTCATGCCCACAGGTGAGGGTAGGAACGTAGATCGACTGGTAAATTGAGAGCTTCGCTTTCCGACTTGGCTCCCTCTTTAACACAACGGCCCGATACAAAGTCCGCGTCACTGCAGACGCTGCACCGATCCGATTGTCGATCTCCCGCTCCATTCTTCACTCACTCGTGAACAAGACCCCAAGATACTTGAACTCCTCCACTTGGGGCAGGATCTCAGAGAGGAGAGGGCAACGTCACCCTTTTCCAACTGAGGACCACAGTCTCGGAGTTGGGGGTGCTGATTCTCATCCCAGCCACTTCACACTCAGCTGTGAATCGATCCAGCGAGAGTTGGAGATCACATGATGAAGCCAACAGAATCACATCATCTGCAAAAAGCAGAGATCCGACGCCACCACCAAACCGGACACCCTCTACGCCTCGGCTGCGCCTCGAAATTCTGTCCATAAAAGTTATGAACAAAATCGGTGACAAAGGGCAGCCTTGGTGGAGTCCAACTCTCACCGGAAACAAGTCCGAGTTATTGCCGGCAATGCGGACCAAACTCCGAACAGCTCATAAAAACAATGAAATTAACTCAAGTATTATAACTGACACTTATGGCAGCTTCATTCCCACCAAATCACAGCTGATTTCTCTAATGAACTCAAATAAGGAGTCATGTCAGGACTGCTTTTTAGAGTAACTCATAATTGTTGCATTCTCAAACCTCCCCACATGTTTCAAGATGGCTTCTTTTACGCCGCTTCTCGTCAAAGATTTGGACGTAGTTTGCCTCAAAGAAATGTCGCTTCTCTATGAGAGGCAAATGAAGTGCGGACTCATGAGTCAAAGAAGCTACTCGCCGATGTTGGGCCGCGTGCTCGTGTAGCGGCTGCTCGGCCTCTCCCAGGTCCACGTCTTCGTATTCCAGCACCGCAAAAGCAACTTCGGGCCTCAGGATTTTGTCCTCGGGGGCGAACCGGCTTTTGTCGGAGGGTGTTAGCGGGTTTGAAAATGCATCGGTATGTTATGTTTGGAGAAAATCCATCTGCGTTTGAGATTAACGGTCAGTACAACTGCTTTATGCACACATACGAAAGAGGCCTGCGTTGGGTATGGGGTAAAAAAAAAATAAAACAAATCATAATCTTGCTGCTCACAGACATAAATCAGAAAAGAAAAAATAATTAACCTGCAGTGAGAATAGAATCTAGGTATACATGATAGATATAGATAGAGTTGCATACATGTTGCTATCATGTGACATGAGTCAATTCTGTACTTGCTCTACACTAGGGGTATCAAACTCGTTTTTGTCGCCGGCTCCATTGAAGTTCCGGTTTCCCTATGAGGGCTGATTCTGCCACACCAAAAAAAAAAAAAATGAAGTGCTATGTTTCATGTTATAATATAGATGTTTCACGTTATGTGGTTATTACATGTTATAACAATTCATTTCATGTTATAACATGTAATTTATCACATTATAACATGAAACATATCACGGTAAAACCTAATAAGTTCTACGTTAAAACCTGAAAAGTTGGCCTCAACTTGTTGCGGCCCTGTGGTCACTCACATCCTTCCAAGATGCCATACAGGAAGACACACCTAGAAGTGGACTCATTGCACAAAACATGGATTTGGTGAGCTTTTTATGGAGTTGTGGTGTACCCGAAGATTACGCATGGAGCAAGAACATCTAGTAATGTAGTAAAACTGGAAGTAATTGCCTTTTGGCGGGTGGCGGGGGGAGAAGGGTGAAATTTATTTATTTGTTATTTTTTAGGTTATAACGTGAAATGTATCTACTTTATAACATGAAATGAATTACGTTATAATGTAGAGCATATCATGTGAATGTGTCACATTATAACATGAAATGAATTACACTGTCACGTGAAACTTTTCACGTGATATAATGAAATGATTCACATTATAATGTATAATTAACCACAATATAACATGAAACATCCACATTATAACATGATAGCGACCTTTTTTTTTGGTGTGGTATCAACATGCTTCCGTAACATTATGAATTATGATGTGACAATTTAAAATTTTGGAACACATATGAACAAGAATCACAGAAGTTGACATAGATGATCTGCCTTTGCGGGCCACATAGAATCATGTGGTGGGCCGGATCTGGGCCCCTGACCTTGAGTTTGACACCAGCGCTCGACACACTCAACCCACCGTAATCTAATCCAAACAAGCACTGAAAATGTTTCTGTTGGGCCTGGGCTGCTTATCGGTTTCAAGGTATACGGCGGTTTGAAAATGTTACAGTTTCAAAAACACTAAAACTGTTCCTGAGGCGGGGGCGGGGGTCAGTACAGGCGTGACCCCGTCTGCCTCTCGTCACTGAGGTTGTTGCCATTTACTTGCCTGGATCTCATGAAATCAACGCTGACGTGCTGATCGTTTCATTGATGAACTATCGTTACCATTGGCAAAATATTGCAATTAATTATTGCAAGCGACGGAGAATGCCAGCCCCGGCTCCAAACACTACAGGAAAGTGTTCCATTGAGGTTAGAGCGGCATTGTCACGTAGCGATCACATGAATTGCGCGATATGCCTCGTGCATCATCGAAAAACAAAGGAAAGATTCACATAAAAGTCTCTCCTGGCCCGAAGATATCGTGGTGGTTTTTCTATGAATTGACAACAGTTGCTCATAAAATTATGCCGTTGTTTTTGTGCGGAAGAATATGAATGGATGTGGCTAGTTATGTTGTTTTGTGCACTTATGCTAACCCACTTAATGTTATATTTTGCAAGCTAAAACCATAATCTGCTTCAAATTCCCAGAGAACCTAATGAATATAGTCTTGATGGAGTGAATTAAAGTCTTAGGCCTAACGCCCCCCCCCCTCCGGGCAAACATGTTTCTCGGTTCACCTCTCAAGTCCGGCCTCTCGACTCGGCTGTCAGGTGATAGTCACAAGACCGGCTGGCCTAATCCCCACCCAGCTCTACTAAAAGCCACAACACAAAACAGCGCCGTCCTTAATGTGCGTGAAACCGACTGGAACACAAGATGATTTGACTTCAAGTGCCATTCCCACCAACTTTCTCTGTATCTAATTTCAAAATACACACAGACAGGAAGGGAGGAACGAAATTACCCGTTCATCGACGAGACGATTTTTCGCCACTGACCGGAATAAACAAGCGGGTGGAAAATGACGAACATACTACTTTTCAGCGTTTTTTGCTTATTTCTGCGACCTGGGGAGGCTCAGTTCCCGCGAGCGTGCTGCACCGTGGAGGGGATCCTGTCCAAGCAGTGCTGCCCTGCCTTGGGTTCCGATCCTGCAAACGTATGCGGCACCCTGACGGGGAGAGGAAACTGCACCGCAGTCCGGGTCGACACCAAACCTTGGGGAGGACCGTATAGGCTCAGGAACGTCGATGACCGGGAGAGGTGGCCCACCAAATTCTTCAACCAGACTTGCAGGTGTAGTGGTGAGTCGTGTACAGTGGCAACTATTTGACGAAGCCAATCAGACCAGAACCACGGGTAGCTAACTCGATCTGCGTTTTAGGTAACTTTGCGGGCTACGACTGCGGGAGGTGCAAATTTGGTTGGACCGGACCAAACTGCAACCAGAGAAAAGCTCCCGTCATCCGAAAGGACATCCACACGCTGACCTCTGTGGAGCTGCAGGAGTTCTTGGACGCCCTGCAACTGGCTAAAACCACCATCCACCCAGATTACATGATCGCCACGCAGCACTGGCTGGGCCTCCTGGGACCAAACGGAACCGAGCCCCAGTTTGCCAACATCTCCATCTACGACTTCTTCGTGTGGCAGCACTACTACTCTGTCCGAGATACTCTACTTGGTAAAGCGTCGTAAAGAGTCATCCTTCACGTCGGAATGCTTAAGTTTAAAAACATTGATGAGATAAATTATGCAATGATTATGGGATGATTAGCTAGCCAGAGCAAGATAGTCCATAAAAATTGAATGAACAGTTACTGAACTTCTTGGTTTGTGAAGCTCCAATAACATTTCTGTTATCTTTATGAAAATTAGTAAATGGTGATGGAAGGAGGTCCTTTTGGGGTCCTTCCGCGTGTTCGTCCAATTCCAGGTTCGGTCAATAATTGAACTCCAAAGGTGTGAAATGTGACAAACACTTCGAAGTTTAATGAACAGAGCACTCTCTGACACACAGTGTGACACAGGCAAAGGCTGTAGTCCGACACAGAGTGTGTGTGTGTGTGTGTGTGTGTGTGTGTGTGTGAAAGCAGAAAAGATTATTTTGGCAATGTTGGAAAGCCGTCGTTGACGGACAAATCTTAAAACAGGATCTAACTGATGTGACTAGACACCCAAGGCTGTTGAGTCTGCTGAGAACCACCCCTGTTCTGACTGGACACTCAAGACAGGTGACTGCTAAAAAACAACAACTCCGTTTTGGCTAGTCACACAAGACTGAACCCTGGTAGAAAAACAACTCAATTTAAGGCAGTTCCTGGAACCGGGTATTAGCGCAGGTTGCTGTCCTAACATAAACCTTTCAATCGATGTGTCGATTGCAACAAATAAGTAAGCGTAATAAGTGATTACGATTAAACCGTTCTTGGCCATTGGTTAGATTAATATCGATTCGTTTCTGAGCACAGAAACCAAGGAGCTAATGTCAGCGTTGAAATTTTGAATTACATTTCATCGCCATCGGTTTTTATAATAACTTTTTTTTAAAATCCTATTAATTCCGAATATGTCACTTTAAAAAAAGTCTTTCCTAATAGGTCCCGGTCGCCCATTCAAAGCCATTGATTTCTCACACAAAGGACCTGCGTTCATCACCTGGCACAGGTACCACCTCCTCAGTTTGGAAAGAGACCTTCAGGTATGCGGCCCATCTAAATAAGAAACAAACACAAAAGATACGTAGTATCTGCTCCTTCTACAATAATCCTAACAATCCCAATAAATGTCCGTTTCCCATAGAGGTTGACCGGCAATGAGAACTTTGCAGTCCCTTACTGGAACTTCGCCACGGGGCAAACCGATTGCGACGTGTGCACAGACGCTCTGCTGGGAGGCCGAAACCCAGACAACCCCTCCCTCATCAGTAACCAATCCAGATTCTCCAACTGGGGGGTGGTGTGTAACAGGTCTGTCGAGGAAGGGGGGGGGGGGTGTAAATGCGGCGTGGTTGCCAGAATTGTGCTCCTCGTTCTAGTTTGGATGACTACAACCGCCTGGTGACGCTTTGCAACGGCACCAACGAGGGTTTGATTCAGAGGGGGGCGATGAGAGGCGCCAACATGACTTTGCCCACCATGAGCGATGTTCGCAGCTGCCTCGGCATCCGAGACTTTGACAGCCCTCCGTATTTCACCAACTCTTCCTTCAGTTTTCGGTAGACCACATTTTAACCATACGCGACTGCGCGGCACGTCGTTCACCAACGGTTTACCTGCACAGAAACGCCTTGGAAGGCTACGATAAACCAGACGGCGAACTGGATGAAACGGTCAATAATCTTCACAACCTGGTCCACGCCTTGCTTAACGGCACCAGCTCGTTGCCTCACTCCGCAGCCAACGACCCGATCTTCCTGGTAGGGGTCGAATTTCACAAGTTCCAACCAAAACGCGAACTCTCGGGTGTTTTGAATTCTGATTATTTTCCCTTTCAGGTTCTCCACGCATTCACTGATGCCATTTTCGACGAGTGGATGAGGAGGTTCGTCCCATCCAACGCCAGCTTCCCAGATGAAATGGCCCCCATCGGTCACAACCGGGACTACAACATGGTTCCGTTCTTTCCCCCAATCACCAATGAGGAGCTCTACATTACATCAGAGCAACTTGGGTATTCCTACGCCGTTGCCTTTGAAGGTAAGACAGTGGTCAATGCCCGAGTTTAAATCCATCCATCGTCCATCCATGTTCTTTGCCGCTTATCCTCACGAGGGTCGCGGGGAGTGCTGGAGCCTATCCCAGCTGTCAACGGGCAGGAAGCGGGGTTTGGCCTGAACTGGTAGCCAGACAATCGCAGGGCACGTTGAGACAAACAGCCCCACTCAAAATCACACCTCGGGGCAATTTAGAGTGTCCGATTAATGTTGCATGTTTTTGGGGTGTGGGAGGAAACTGGAGTGCCCGAAGAAAACCCACGCAGGCGCGGTGAGAACATGCAAAAACTCCACACAGGCGGGTCCAGGATGGAACCCGTGACCTCAGAACTGTGAGGCCAAAACTTTGCCATCTTATCCACCGTGCATCGCTACTAAGGATGTATTTTTTATTTCATAATTATTTGACTCATAAGAAATCAAACTGACAGATACAAGTGGAGTGAGATACTTGCTTTATGTCATGCATCGTCCCTTTTACTCAGGTGCAAAAAGTTCAAAATAATAAATTATAACCTGACATAAAGATCAGATTTTAGGGAGTTGGATCGGAACATGGATGTCATGTCATTACATTATTTTATTATTGTTGCAACTCGGATAAATGCATGCCACTTTTCACGAAACCTAGCTAAAAACATTTCTGTAGAACTTTAGGACCCAAGTCCTATAGAATTTCTATAGAAAATTACAGCCAAATTCTATAGATTTCTATAGAAATATATATTGCCAACATATAGATTTCTATAGAATTTCATGGATTTTTTTTTTTTTAACCAGGGAATTGGTATTTTAAACAACATACAACACAAAAATAAAAATTGATGCACGCTGACCTGAAGTATCACGATATATGCGGTTGTAATTCATAACTGCATAAAAGTTCGATCGACATGTTAATCTCATCAGTGCAAGCCGTAATGCACAGGTGTCAAAATTAAGGCCCGCAGACCAAATTTAGCCTGCCATCTCATTTTTATTGGTTTTTTTTTTTTTTTTTTTTTTTTTGCCTAAAAACGCTTGCTACAATTGTTACTCGATTACTTTTCATAACTAACTGCACGGGGAATTGTGTAAAATGATGAGAAGTACTGGACACTTAATCGGTGCAGCTCACCTGCTGGCGAGCAAATCACATGGCGAACCATATATGACAGCTGAAATACATTTTAAAAATTAGATTGAAGAAAGAAAACGCACTTTTGCTTAAAGTGTTTGATTAAAACCGTTCTGTTGTTTTACTGTTGCACTAAAAACCACTTATTTGCCAAAAAAAAAAAAAAAATGACTGGTGAAGTTTGATTTTCTGAAAATAAATAAATAAAAAGGCGGGGGGTGGGTATTTTAATTTTTGTTATTTTAACCTGCTTACATAAAATCCAAGCATTTATTATGCGTTTTCTTACTGTACCGTAAAAATAAATAAAAAAAAAAAAGATACGTGCAACACTTTTCTCATTTTTTTTTTTTTTGACACGCACTCCACGAAGCGTCGTGATGACGTTACACATTACAAAGAATATAAACTATATAAACCACTTCCTACCGTGCATAAATGCTTGACAAGTTTCCCGGGAGCAGCCACGTGCAGGTATATCCACTGGTGCAGTCAGGGAGTTCGAACCAACATCCATTAGCGTTGGACAATCTCCCAAGTCTCGTTTCCACTTGTGGACATAGATATGAAAGGCCGTCGTGCTAAGCAACCTGGTTGTGCAACGTGCCTACAACGCGGCCATGTTGGAGAGGTCGTTCCATGTTTTCTCAAACATTTGGTTGTTCACATACATCCACTACAAAAACTGTTACAAAAGCGACTCTCTGTCTCTCTTACACTTTCTGAATCCAGTACAATTTTTAGCTGTAGTTGTCACTTCTTGGTCATATGAGGTTATTATAATTTGTGTCTGACTATGAGAGAAAAAATATTAGACACCATGCTATAGTGCGATGCAATTCTCAAGCGACAATGATACGCTTTACAAAACAAATGTGCTGTATATGTCCAAAAGAAGGAGTCCTGGCGGGCAAGGTCAGTGATGAGATCCTGCCCCAGTTGGAGGAGTTCAAGTATCTTGGGGGTCTTGTTCACGAGTGAGGGAAAAACAGAGCGGGAGGTCGACAGATGGATCGGTGCGGCGTCTGCAGCGATGCGGGCTTTCTATCGGTCCGTTGTGGTAAAGAGGGAGCTAAGTCGAAAGGCAGAGCTCTCAATTTACCAGTCGATCTACGTTGCTACCCTCACCTGTGGGCATGAGCTGTGGGTCTTGACCGAAAGAACAAGATCCCGGATACGAGCGCTCGAAATGAGTTTCCTCCACAGGGTATCTGGATCTCCCTGAGAGATAGGGTGAGAAGCTCAGTCATCAGGGAGGGGATCAGTGTCGAGTCGCTGCTCCTCCGCATTGAGAGGAGCCAGATGAGGTGGCTGGGGAATCTGATCCGGATGCCTTCCTGGTGAGGTGTTCCGGGCATTTCCCACCTGATAGAGACCCCGAGGACGACCCAGGACACGTTTGAGAGAGAATGTCTCTCGGCTAGTTTGGGAACGCCTCTGGATCCCTCCGGAAGAGCTCGAAGAAGTGGCTGGGGAAAGGGAAGTGTGGGTACCCCTGCTAAAGCTACTTCCCCCACGAAAAAGCGGTAGATCATGGATGGATGGATATGTCCATCCTTTGTCTGTAATGCTTGTCGGCGTTAGTATAGTTGGTGAGCTGAAGTTTATTAAAGCTGATCGGGCGAGAGTAAATCCTGGAACAGATTTCACAGACGCCTAACGCCTGACCTCAGAACTGTCGGGCAAACATTCAAACCACTAACTACTGCGATTTGCTGGTGACCAGTCCAGGGTGTACCCCGTCGACGACCCCATCAGGACATGGAACAAACACAATTTTCAGCATGAAATTTCCATTGATATAAAGTTTGTCTTGTCCTTTGTCTTCCAGATGCGGGAGGATCGTCCGTGTTTGTGCTGGGATCCACCCTCGGGGGAGTCTTCATCGGGCTCATGGCGCTCCTACTTATCTTCGTGCTCTACCTACGACAGCGTAGAAACACGGGCTTTGAACCCCTGATAAAAGCAGACTTCACACATCGGAAGTACACAGAGGAAGCTTAGATCCCTATTGGGTTGCAGGGCCGCAGTGAAATGAAACCCGTGTTATCGAGGCCTGCACGAAACAAGGAAGTATTAATCGTGTCCATCGGGAATGGGGAACCTCAGTCATCGGGGCTGTGTTTTAGGCCAGAAAGACCACTTGATCCGGCGCTAAAATATTACCGGCAGATAAAATTGCAATAAATGCACCCTTGCCTGATAGGAACAAGGTTCCCAAACCCTGTTGCAGATCAATGTCACAAAATACTAAAATCCATATTGTAAATGTACTCACAAATTGATTTAGACGGTGTGAGATCTGGGCCTGTTGAATTGAACTAAAAGCTCTTATTCTATTGCATAAATGCCTATGGTGGTGATTTGCGCTTTCCGCCATCTTTTGGAAGAACGTTTAATTATTCTGCCTGTCAACGTACATCAGGGGTGTCAAACTCATTTTTTTGTCGCGGGCCACATTGTAGTTACGATTTCTCTCGGAGGGCCGTTATGAAAATCTTTGGCCTCATGATATTTACAGATGAAATTTATGAACCAGTTTTGAACCAGAATTCAAGCGGAATGGATTTTTCAAATATTGCTCATGTTTGGTAACACAAAAATGCTTGCAATATCTCAACTTTATCATGTATGATATGACAATTTGAAATTTTGTTACAGATTATCACAAAAGTCATGGAAATTGATATACACGATTCGCCTTCGCGGGCCACATAAAACCACACAGCAGAGCAGATCTGGCCCCCGGGCCTTGAGTTTGACACCTGTGACATACATCATCGACTATTTGGAAAAGAAGTTTGTCATCCCAGTCACGACAAATGAGATGCTATTGTATTGTTTTTTTTTAACAAATATTTATTCTTAAGAACAGTACAAAAAAAAACATTGACTGCAATCGGCTTTAGTTGCATTGTAAGGCATATTTTCTCATCTGCTTGAAATCAAATTCAAACCAAGTTCATTTGAAAGTTTGTTCATACAACAATGCAGTGATGGAAAGTAAAATAAAAAAGCGACTTGAAGCATTTCAACCCCCCCCCCAATACCATTTTATTGCAAAAGTATTACCATTAAAAGTTTGACGATACAAAACATAAGAGCACTGTTCATTATACAATTTTGAATTGCAGAGTGTACAAGTCCTTGCTGATATGTTTTGAAATGAATAACACGAGCTTTCAGAGGCCGCTTTTGCCCCCGACCGAGCCCCTCGGCAATCCGCTCCGTCGCCGAGACGCATTCAGGCCTGTCCGCTTTCCACTCTCCACGGATTCTCATTTCACAGGTGACTGTGGTCGCCAATCCAGGCCGCCTGCGCGCCGACGTTCGGGCTCCGCAAAACGCGTTCGGGGGTTGGGGGGGGGGTCGTCTTTTCTTTGCATTTTGACGCACACGCGCTCTCCTTAATAATCCCCCTCACATTATTGTGCAAGGGCGGCTATAGAAATGGCACACTTTCAGAATTCATAAAGTACTTTTGTGATTTTTTTTTTTTTTTTTTCCCAGGGGGCATTTTTGTGACTTTTACTTATAGATCCGGATATGGTCATTTATGGACACAATGCTTGTACTTTTGATACAAATACACTAACAACAGTTGGGCTTGTGAACAAATCCAAAATGCCAGTGGTGGCACATCTGCTCTCCTCTCCACATTGCTAATATTAAAACATTATAAAGCATTTTGCAGAACATTAATTAATCTGTCGCGAGGCAAATGAAAGCATACAATATCTTTTTTTCCCCCCATTTTAAATGATTAGTCAGCATGAGGACTGACTATGACTATTAAGACATAATTGAAATTATTGTAAGAATATGATAGATGAATATTAAAAAAAAAGAGCAATTAAGTAACATGAAAAAAAAAAACATTAGTACTGATGATTTTCTGGCAAATTAAGTTACAAGTTAAACTCTATGCCCCTGTCGGGTCTTCCATTAATTCCTTTGAATTAGATTCGAACATTACATTTAACATAATTGTACCACTTATGAGTCATCAATAAGGATATTTTAAAGGAATTGATGAACTTGCGCGCGCACACAGACGCACACAATCACACACACACACACACACACACACACACACACACACACCACACACACACACACATTTTTCATGAACACAAACTGTCAAAACAATCAAAAGTGCGTGCTATATTCTTGCACATGGTGACAGGCATGACTGCCTGACATATGTGCAAAGTTATTATTATTTTTTTTTTTGTTTGATAAAAATAGTTTTAATCTCTCCAGCAGAGTTCATAGGGTCGGACAGAGGAACGATGCGGTGAAGTATCACGTCAGTGGATGTGCATTCTTTGGGAAGGTGGGAAAAATCGACGCGTGACTGACTTTGACCTCGTCAGCCTGAATAGTGTCCGGCGACGCTCACCCCTGAGCCGCTTTCCCCTGCATTATCTCCGCTGTACCTGGAGCAGCACAGCCGAGAGGGCCAAAGCGGTCACAAGGCCCGCGTGGGCCTCGGGGGGTGAAGAAGCGCCGTCCACCGGACCCCTGCGGTCGGCCTCCACGACCGGGGCTTCGGGGGCGGCCTCGTCCGCCTCCGTGGGGCAGGCCTCCGTGCAGCCGCTTCCGCTGCCTGAACCGCTGCCCTCATCGCCTAAACACGAGGGGGTTCATAAATCATGCTATAATCAACACCAAAAAAATGTACATGTTCTCCTTGTCCCTGTCTGGGTATTCCGGTTTCCCGCCACATCTAAAAAAATTGCAATGATTGAAGACTCTAAATTGCTCGTAGGTGTGATTGCAAGTGGTGTCTGTCTCCATGTGCCCTGCGATTGGCTGGCAACCAGTTCAAGGGTGTTCCCCGCCTCCTGCCCTCAAATAGCTGGGATTAGCTACATCACTCTCGCGACTCTTGTGAGGATAAGCCGCTCATACAGTATAATGGATGGATGGCTATTTCGATGTGCGGCAACATTCCAATAACCCGGTGGGTGCCCAGACTTTTTTTTACCCCAAGATCTACTTTTCAAGCAGCCAATGGCGGGTGATGATGATGATGATGATGCTCCCAGACCATTTTATCCCAATCATGGCAATTTTTTGCCCAATTGAGATAAAAGTCTCCTAACAGGCCAGAATCAAGGAAATAAGACTTCTTTTTCGTTTATGGTTAAGTTATATGATAAGTAAAGTTAAGTTGATTTATAATCTTGTCCCAAAAATCTAACCGCTAACTTTGACCGATGAGTTATCCTCTCCTGATACGAAGTTAAGGCTTCAAATTAAAACACTTAGATATTGTGATATACTGAAGGACGTAATGCGTAAAAAATCCCAAAAATGGGACGCTGCCCACGAATGGGTTAAAATGCTTTTTCCTCCTATATTTAAAATACAGAATTGGCTTTTTTATGCACTGTATCGTCCGTGCTTTCATCCTGGATCAGGCTGTGCCAAGGTGGAATTTTAACATTACACACCATCTCATCCTGCACGTTCTACGTTGACTTCAGACCAGACCTTTCCCACTCGGAAAAGAGAAAATCTCATCCAGTTAACCACTTTTTCTTCAATTATTCACATTCTCCGACAGCCACTGCATCTTTAAACAATAGCATTTCTTTTTTTTTTTGTTAACTTTCTCCATTAAGATCAAAAGTAAACATAAGCAGCATGTCTAGTTTGTCTTTGCTCTACGTTGCCCAGACTGTGTTGCTAACCAAAGCAGAGGGGGTGGACGTTGTCATTATAAAACACATTGATGGGCTGCGTAAGTACTGTAACATGTGGAATTATGAGTGTATGTCATTAGGGGTGGGGGGGGGGGGTAAGGTAAGCTAGGAATGGAGCAGCAGTTGTTAAAGTTCCGTGCACAATTGCGCACGTGAACAGTTTAGAGGGAACATTGGCTGACGCCATTTTTTTTGGCACGCCGTCCTGCGATCGACCAAGACTGCTTCGCGATTGACCAGTCAACCGCGATCGACGTATTGAGCACCCCTGATTTAGACAAAGATAATGATAACGATAAAACGCATTTGACGTATTGATTTCTACAACAATTGAAAGGGTTCAGTGTACGCTGTTATATGATATGATTATGTCCAACGAGTCTGCCTGCACCTTGATGAAATAAAAAAAAAACAAAAAACGCATTTGCCCAGCGCTCTACCATGCGCCAAATATCTACCACTCTTCTCGCCACAACTCACAGGCGAACGACATCCTGACTCGCTGCGATGATGTCACAGGATTGACGTAGTTGACTCAGCTGTACGCCTCCTGCGTACGCAACCCGCGGTGGAAGCCTGATCACGAATTATGGATTGACGTATTGAGCACCCCTGATTTAGACAAAGATAGTGATAACGATAAAACGCATTCGACGTATTGATTTCTACAACAATTGAAAGGGTTCAGTGTACGCTGTTATATGATATAATATAACATAAATAATAATATAAAAGTAAACAAAAGCAGCATGTCTAGCTCATCTTTGCTCTACGTTGCCCGGACTGTGTTGCTAACTAAAGCAGCGGTGGTGGACGCTGTCATTATAAAACACATTGATGGCCTGTGTACAGTAAGTACTGTAACATTTGGAATTATGAGTGTCTGTCTTTAAGAGGGGGGGGTGTAAAATAAATTAGGAAAAAAAAAGTGTGGCGGAGCAGTGGTCGACGTTAGAGAAACTTCCGTGTGCTGCCTAAAAGAAACCAGTGGCTTCTTCTTTTCATTTTTTTTACAGTACGTATGTGAATTGTGCCATTGGATGTAAGAACAAGTCATCCCACACTCGTTGAATAACATTGCAAAATGCCACAAACTGAATAGTGGTATGTTCTACTTTCAATTTGCATTGGATTATTACTTTTTTTTGCGCGCAACGCAGAGTATATGCGAAGAGACTGCATGAGCGGAGCACAATTACACACGCTTGCAGTTTAGAGGGAACATTGGCTGACGTCTTTTTTTTCCGCACGCCGTCCCGCGATCGATCAAGGCTGCCTCGCATTGAGCACTCCTGCGCGGAATGGTAACAAGTCGAGGGTGTACCCTGCCTCTCATCCAAAGTCAGCTCGAATAGGTTGCAGCTCACACTGAACGATACAAACTGATGGATGGATGCAGAGATGAGCTGCCGGCTTCAACCTTAACATTCTGTAATCAATACTTGCAATTACACTACCAGCGCTATTAGTCCCTCACCGGTATTTAATTTTAAAATTGGCAACGTGCCACGACCGCGAGCAATGTAGGAAAGAAAACTTACCAGCTAATAACAAAAACTGCCCAAAGGCAAACCTACGTGTGTACGGTAAAATAGGAGCAGCGTTAATGAGCTGAGAAAGGAAAAAAAAAAAAAAAAAACACAATCCATAACTCACTTGAGTCCTGAAAGTAGATATCGTTGCCGTTGTAGGCGTTCTTCAGCTTGTTGGTCATGACTCGGAGAGCCATAATCTGCTGGCGGATGAGCGTGTCCGGACGGGTGATGTCCACGTTGACCTCGGGGTTGTTGACCTGGTTGGTCAGTCCGTCCATCACCACTTCCGGGAAATACCTTTTTGGGAAGGATAAAACAAACCGGGTGTGCGTCTTCCTCAGGGGGGGCAAAGCATATTTTCCAGTCGTCGTGCGCAGTCTAGACAGACGTATCGCTCTCGAACGCACAAAGACGTCTTGCGAAAGCTGAACGAGAAAGAGGAGAGCATTATCTCGTGATGAGCCAATCTCACACAAGTTGCTTCTGTGTCTGAAGATAAAGGATGGCAACAACATTCCATCCAATCAATAAAAAAATAAAATAAATAACATTCAGAACTTCAGACAGCTGCTGGCTTTTTGATAAAGTGGTAGTCTGCGCGTGTTTTTTTTTTTTGGGGTGCGATTCATTGCACTTCTTTCTTGTCAGAACAGCATTTGTTCCCCTGCGGAAGAGCACCCAGGTCAGACGGGATAATAAACACAAATGACAGCTTGGATGGCGTCGGTAATTGGTTTAGAAATTGAGGGTGATTGTTGCGAGATGAAAATGTTCATATATCACAAAAACGTTTTACATACTATTACAGATACAATACATGCACTGAATGCAATGTTTCATTTTGAATATAAAATAATACAAGCCGTGCTAGCTAACGCATGTTTCGCCTGTGCGAGATTAAGCTTGGCAGTGAAGCTTACATGCTACATCGCCAAATTCTGAAGATATGACCTGCATACCATAATTTCTGGCCTACAGGCCGCGACTTTTTTCACATGCTTTCAACCCTGCGGTTTATGCGGCGCTAGCGTTAGCACCCCTGGTTGTAAGCCTCGGTATACAAAAAGAGTTTAACGCAGGGGTGCTCAATGCGTCGATCGTAGGACGGCGTGCCAAAAAAACGTCAGTCAATGTTCCCTCTAAATTGCGCGTGTGCGCAATTGTGCACCGCTGATGCAGTCTCTTCGCAGATATTCTGCGTCGCGTGCAAAAAAATAATAATCCAATGCAAATTTAAAGTATAACATACAGCTATTCAGTTTGTGGTATTTTTGAGTGAGGGATGACTGGTTGTTACATCCAACGGCACAATTCACTGACGTACTGTAAAAAATGAAAAGAAGAAGCCACTGGTTTCTTTTAGGCAGCACACGGAACTTTCTCTAACAACGACCGCTGCTCCGCTACACTCTCTTTTTTCTAGTTTACCTTACACCCCCACCCGCTCTTAAAGATGTACAACTCGTAATTCCAAATGTTACAGTACTTACGCAGCCCATTAATGTGTTTTATAATGACAGCGTCAACCACCGCGCTTTTAGTTAGCAACACAGTCTGGGCAACGTAGAGCAAAGACGAGCTAAACGTGCTGCTTATGTTTACTTTCCATATTATTGGAGAAAGTTCAAAAAGAAATGCTGTTGTTTTAAGACGCAATGACTGCTGGGGTATGTGAATAATTGAAGAAAAAGTGGTTAAACTGGATGAGATTGGAAAGGTCTGGTCTGAACCCAAAGTAGAAAGTGCAGGATGAGATGGTGTGTCATTTTAAAATTCCACCTTGGCACAGCCTGATCCAGGATGAAAGCACAGACAGTGCAAAAAAAGCTAATTCTGTATTTGAAATATAGGAGGCAACATAACATTAACCTTAAAACGGTTTGGGAGCATCATCAACGCCCTCTTCCCACCCCTGTCGGAGGTAGCTCACGAGAGGCTGCCTGCTTGAAAAGTAGATCTTGGGATAAAAAACTCTGGGCACCCCTGGTCTAAATGATCTCACATGCTAGTAGAAATTAATGTATTGTTGTCATGTAATGTGTGAAGTTAAGGTAAAAAAAAGGAGGTTAAAAAGTCTGGGCACCCTTGGTTTAACGCTAGTGTTGCTAACGCTAACTTTTTGTGTACTGAGGCTTATAAGAAAGTGCGCTCTGTAGGCCGGGTATTACGGCAATCCAGTCCTCTGCAGAGAAACTCCGCTCACACCCTCATTTTCAGATTAACCAGATAACCGATGATAGAGTCGGTTGTTCAGAGTCGAATTTTGTTTGCAACCAATAAAATCATTGTGAAATGTAACTTTTAAAAAGTGACTGTTACTACTACTAAATTGGAAAAACAACAATAATGGAATTTGGACTTCATTCAGGATAAATGTTTTGAGGTTTAGGCCTCCAAGTGTGATATGTCCTACTAGTCTGCAGTGCTGAATGCAGCACGAATGGCGAAACTACAGACGCCGTCGCCCTGAGGGACACCTTTTACCTTCCCTTAGTGTGCCCATTCCAACACTGCTCATCGGAGGCGTTCCCAGCGGCCAGTCGGGTCTCCCTGCACATATCCTCAGGGAGACCGGACCAAAATCTCTTGGATTGCTTCAGTTTCTCCTTTATGTCAACAACCTAAAGGAGAGAGAAAGAGAGAGAGAATAAATGGCATGAAATAAAGAATTTAGTGTTGCCGGTGACAGTTAGTAGGTCATTACACACCGTCATGTGGCCCTTTGGAGTCTTGTACAATAACACTAAAATTTGAACTGGATTTTTGTTCATCGTTAACCTTTAAAGCTTGCCGTTTTCCCTTCCAACTTTTTCAGATAAAGGACAAAGTGATCAATTTTAAAAAAAAGAAGAAAAAAGGCCTATGGACTAAAAAAAAAAAAGTCAAGGAAAGAATGCAGCATTTTTGGTTGAGGTTTTCTGCCAAAATAAAAAGTACATGTACATTTATTAAGAAAGTTTGACTTCCTCGGGCGCCACGGTGGATCAGCTGGAAAGCATTGGCCTCACAGTTCTGAGGTCCCGCGTTCGATCCCGGACCCGCCTGTGTGGAGTTTGCATGTTCTCCCCGTGCTCCGGTTTCCTCCTAAATCCCCAAAACATGCAACATTAATTGAAGACTCTAAATTGCACCGAGGTGTGAGTGTGCGTGCGGCTGTTTGTCTCGATGTGCCCTGCGATTGGCTGGCAAGCAATTAGGGTGTAGCCCGCCTCCTGCCCGTTGACCGCTGTGATAGGCTCCATGACTCTTGTGAGGATAAGCGGGGTATTGTGGGCTAGGCAAAAAGAGAAAGAAAAGAAAAGATGCCCTGAGTTGAGCTCATCAGGATTTTTGCTTTTGTCCGAAAAAGGCGAAAATCCGGCCAGAAAGTGGGTTGGGCTAAGTCAAAATATGAATGTATGAGGCCAGGTAGGGTGGCAAAAATGAGGGGGGGAAAAAACTCCAAAACATTCTCACAGATCTGACTTTATTATGTGCTTTCTTACTTAAACGTGTTCAACTCCAAACTTTCATCAAGCACACAAAAATGTGACATATTTCGCGGGGGCTGAGGAGAACGCCTGATAAAAGCAGGCAGGCCCTATTATCTTCTTTTTTTTGGGGGGGGGGATTGCCTGGGTTGCAGGTTGGCTCATGTGAAATTGCGGCGAACCTGAGCGGAACATGAAAGGTGCTGCGCTGAGAGCGCCGCGCCGCTGTGGGCCTCCTCGGCGCTTTTGATGTGTTAATCCTGTCACAGCGATGCCAAGGCACCTCGGCGGCGCTGATGCTGCCCAGAGGGTCACCGCACTCCGCCGCCACACACTGACGATCGAGCGATGTTGGACTAACAAATCCTTTGCTCGCTCAGGATTATCTTAACGTCACTTGACATCTGCGGGGCGCGTGAAAAGATGTGGATTGAACCCAGAGTGAAAAGTTACATTTTACTGATGCAAATGTGCAGAAATATGTCAACTCCGCCCCGGCTCGGGATGTGTTTTTCCTCATTGTTGCTTCATTTGGATGATTGAGCCTCTGTGTAGACGCGTAAACACTCTAAATACTTAATGGGAATGCATTAACGTATTTGGTTTTAATCTGCTGCTGGAAGTAAGTACTCTGGAAGATTTTAATGAAGTCACAGAAAACTATTTGCCACATTAATGGCTTCAACATGCACCGTGAAGGCCCCTCTTGAAATTGCTTTGCTTCTTTGTCATCATTCTTTTATGCCCCTGAATTGTTTTTTGAAATATTCACACCCCGAAGCCATTTTTATCAGACATTTGATAGGCATGACTATCGTGAGGGCAGCAAGGTAGATCAGATGGAAAGTGTAGGCCTCACGGTTTTGAGGTCCCGGGTTCGATCCCGGTGTGAGGGTCTGAGCGCTTCCCCGTGCTGAAAAGTCTCCTTGTGACGAATACGCATGCGTTACTGACAGGAGAACTCTGGGTAGATAGACACTTATTGGGAAATCTCCCGGTCTCGTAGTTCCCCTTTTTCTACATAGAGGGAGATAACATACGTTATAACCTAACCAAACCTGAAAACAAAAGTTGATTTAAAAAAAAAAAAAAAAAATATACACATATGTGTAAATTCACTGTGTTTGTCTTTCTGAGACATCCAAGTTGTCAAATAGCACATGTTGAAGCATGGATGGGGATGTTTACAAAATATACGCGCATGCGCATTACTCATAAAGAGACTTTGCAGCACAGCACAGGGAGCGCTGAGGCCGTCACACCGGACCTGCCGGTGTAGAGTTTGCATGTTCTCCCCGTGCCTGTGTGGGTTTTCTCCGGTTTCCCCCCACGTCCCAAAAGCATGCAACATTAATTGGACACTCTAAATTGTCCCTAGGTGTGATTGTGAGTGTGGCTGTTTGTCTCGATGATGTGCGCTGCGATTGGCTGGCAACCAGTTCAGGGTGTACCCCGCCTCCTGCCTGTTGACAGCCAGGATAGGCTCCAGCGCTCCCTGCGACCCCTGTGAGGACAATCGGCTAAGAAAATTGACGGATGGACTATCATGAGTAGACGACCAAATAAGGCTCACGGATCCATGCTATGAAGACACAGGAAGTACTGTTTGCTAATTTGGCATGAAGCAACCATTTTAAGGATCATTTTGGCCATTCAAAATATGAATTTGCCTTACAGATTTTCTCCGATTATGAAATTTTGCCATACTAGACAGGAGCGATCGTCTTTGCCTGCAGGTCAGAGAACGACATTCTTGGAAATGTCAACCTCTCAAGTCTGTTGCACTTGGGAACGTGAAATTTAAAAGCCAAGTTTACCCTGAGCTGATTCTCAGAAAAATGAAAAATAGAAAACAATTCTCGGTAACCCTAAACCACATTTGCAATTTTGTCAGCCAAGTTTGGTGACTCAACGTAAAGTTTGGAACGCTAATAAGTTCCGTATTTCTTTGCGTTGGAATCATTTTACATGATTCAAGATTCAGATCAGATTCACACAAGATGAGGCCCTGCAGTGTGAGGTTATTATTGTTATTATTATTACTAGTGGCAATGGTAATTGTATTATTAGCAGTAATAGATTCAGTGTCTGGTGGCTGGGTGTAAAATTAAAGAGACAATACAAAAAAAAAAAAAACAACAAATGATTTCACTGTTTTAATTGGACTTCCTGCACTCTGATAAATCAAATTTCTTCCTTTTCTCGACATATTCCGAGTCGGATTAAGCGGCGAATAAATCAGGCGTTGAGGGAAAACGCTTATGCATCGGATGATTCATGGGGGACATTTATACGGGAGGGAAAACATTTTCACAGAACAATAAAGATGCTTCGGGGAAAGGTCAGCCTCCCTCCCTCTTTAGTGCACATTGCCCATAAATAAATAATAACAAGCGCGAGGCCAACTGATTGCAGCTACCGGGAATGTCCACTAGATGACACTGTGTCCTAGCGGAAAGCGGGGGTGTGCAGGACCGTGCAGGAGCACGGCTGCATTGGTTCTGGGTTCAAATCTCATCTGCGGCCCTCTTGTGCGGTTCACCCGTTTTGACAGCGTGCACCTCGTTTTCCCCCCTTTTCCTTTTCCATTTCCTCTGAAAACATGCGCCGTTATCTTAATTCAATCCCTCAAAATGTGAGCGTGAATGGCTTTTTTTTAATTTGCCCTGAATGGCTGGCGACAACTCTTGGGTGTTCCCGTTTTATTGTACAAAGTCAGCTGGGATGAGTTTCAGCTCATAATGAGGAGCAGTGACCTCAAACACCAAAAACAACAACAACAGGCTTGCTAGGGCACCGACAGCGACGGGTTCAATCATATTCGATCATAATTGCTTTTATGACCCACGAGCATTGTTCAAAGGCGGCGATTGACAGCAGTTATGCTTTCATCCAAAGAGCACATGAAAAAAGTCCAACTCCCACTCCGCCTTTGAGGTAAGAAAGAAAAAGTGCAGCAATTCCGTCACAAAGCGTCAACGGCTCTATTGTGTCTCGTCATCTCCTCTCTCTTTGCTCTTCGTCTCAGCGGCCCTCCGACCTAAGCGAAGGCGAAGGTTCCCGCAGCTTCGCGGCCTGTGATCTTCCGGCAAAAAAGCCTCTTATTCTAAGAAGAAATCTCTCTGCCTCTAATGTAACTGGAGTCTCAAAAAGTGGGGCACGGGTGTGATGCATCACTAATAAAGCTGCCCTGTTCTTTCTACGCGGCTTCCTGCTTCAAACTGTACGAGACAAGATGTTGACAAAGCCACAATCTGAAGATTAATTCAGCAGTAAACACAATTAAAAAGTGGCTTGTAAAGTATTACAGCACAGGCTGCGGCTGCTGAGCCCGTCACGACTTAGATCGTCTTCCCCTTCAACGCGTTGTCTACTGAATGTACAGAAGAATATTTATTTACATATTGTGTGACACATGGGGAAGTGTTTGCGGAGAATAATTAATTACGGAGAGAGGGAAAAAAAGCAGCACGGGCCAATGAGATAATTGTGTTTGCATTCTCGGAGTGGGCGTGTTGTGTGCCTTTATTCCAATATTTGTCCTCTGTCGTGTTTGTGTACAAACGCATCCGTGCACGGTCAGGAGTCAAATGTGCATCTCTGCATGCGAGCTGGCGGCTCCCTTACATTTCATACGCTTGTACCTGCACAGATTGGCCACTTTCCCGTGTCTTTTTCACACGCCCGATTTTTAATTATATGCACTACAGTACTGAGATGTAGACATTTGAATTACCGTAATTTCCGGCCTATAAGCTGCAACTTTTTTCCCCAAACGCTTTCAACCCTGCGGTTTATGCGCCGATGCGGCTAATTTGTGCATTTTTTCTAACTGCCGCAAGCGGGCACTCGAGCGGAAAGTAAGAGTGAGACCGAATATATGTGCTGAGGAAGTGACTTTTACCGGTCTGGCCCTGTTCGCGCTGTGCTAGCGTTACTGCTTGTCTCAGTGATTTTTATCAGTATGTTTTTTTTTTTTAACTGGCCCTGTTAGCGCGGTGGGGCTAGCCGTTCGACGGGGCTAGCATTAGCACGGTGGCGTTAGTGTCAAACTATGTATCATCTCATGCGGTGATGCGGCTAATTTGTGCATTTTTTCTAAACGGCCCAAAGAGGGCACTCAAGCGGACGGAAAAGCTAAGAGTTAGACCGGGGGAAAATACAGTATGTGCCGAGGAAGTGACTTATACCGGTATGTTTTTTTTTTTAACTGGCTCTGTTAGAGCTGCATTACCGTTAGTGCTGTGCTAGCATGTTGCAACTGTGTAGCTAGTAAACTAGTAACTTTGTGCTACTGTGTTGTTGCTACGTTAAGCTAAGCTAAGCAAAGTTATTAAAACTTTGAAAACTCTTCCAGTGTACCGTCTTATATCTGTAAAAATCTCGTGTTTCAATGTCGGTTTCAATGTGGCCACCTGCGGCTTTTACACGGCTGCGGCCTATGTGCGTACCAAATGGTATTCCCTTTACAAATGTACTGCGTGAGGCTTATAACCAGGTGCGCTGTGTAGGGCAGGAATTACGGTAATCATCATCACAGTCTGCGCGTCCAACTTCGAAGGAACATTTTACAGGAAAAGCGTTTTCTTGTTCTTGCATGGGCTCAAAGTAAGGTTGGTCAAAGCTTCCTCAGATGAGTTTGGGGTGGAAGAATTTAACAGCCAAGATTTCCGACACAGCGATTGAGGGTGACTTGGCGGAACCCGGGATATGTAACTGTATTTGCCCGACATTGTTTGTACACGAGGTGTAACTTTGATCACTCCCAAATTGACCACCATACTTTGTTTTTGGCAGTGCAGGAGTCATATAATATGCACCAAGACTCTTGTTGTAACTGTCCTGCAGCAATGTTCAACTTATGAAAATTTTCCACTGTCCATCCTGCAGTACCTTAATGTTTAAAAGTTATCCAATCTGAAGTTGGACAAAGCGTTTCCTGAAAAATATGCTTAATCGCAACTTGTAACTGTTATCGTGGGCGGTGGAAGAACGTCAAACATGCCTCAGTGAACTTCATTTCAAGCAGCAAACAAAGTAGTCAAAGGATTAACTCTGCATGAGTGTGCTGCCTCTTTCATTTTGCTTTTTTTGCGACACGTGGCTGACGGATGTAATTGAAGAATAGCCACTGGAAGTTGAGATTCGCAATCTAAGCAGAAACGACTCTGTGAAGTCCGAGTGTTTACAGTACGGAACGTTTCGATGTCGTGATAGTCAGACATAATTGCCGGTTGTCATGCGGATGACTGAGCGCAAGTGTTGCTTCTATTAAGCCGTGTTTAGTGCTTTTGTTTATTATGTGGTTCAAATTTGGATTCCTGTTTTTGTTCCCTTGCCACGATATGACTCCAAACTGCCATATCGTATTAAACTCAGCTTGTATTGGGTTCATATTGATATATTTTGATATTTGAGAACATCTGTTAGTGATGTGGACAGCATGGCTGGGTTAGCGGCTAGCACGTCTGCCTAGCGCTAATGGGGTTCTGTGTTTGAATCCCAGGGCTGCAGCTTTCCCGTGTGGAATTTGAATATTATTCTGGCACAGATGCAAATGTTATGATTACCGGCGACTTCTTTGTGTTTGACTAAAAGACAAAAGTAAATGTGTTAGTAAAATGAGACACAATCCTCATTTCAGTGAATATGCTTTTTGTTTAGTGGTGTGCCATGAGTCAAATGTAAAATCCCGCATGTGTCTTGACTCGATAAAGCTTGGGAAACTGCCTGTAGAGTGTTTATCCTCTTAGGCCGGCCTCATTTCCAGCAAGCAGCACCGTTCGTTCAGTTCAGTAGCGTACGCATGATTTATTCGTGTACTTCATTTTATTATGTTAACAGAAAATAAAAGTGACACATGTTAATGTGAAATCACAACATACAAATAAAGAAAAGCAGAGAGAATTAAAAAAAATAAATCTATCCACCAAATCCGCCTTCAAAAAGGTTGAGACGCGACTGAAATAATCCGACCTCTATCTTAATTCATCACTTCATAATATTTCAATAAACTGTATTTAATGAGCTCTTTAAACATTTGAGTTTCTTTCCTTAAGTTGTTCCTTACCTTCACACATTACATTACAACAATACATTAATTTCTACTAGCATGTGAGATCATTTAGACCAGGGGTGCCCAGACTTTTTTACTTCAAGATCTACTTTTCAAGCTTCTCGCGAGCTACTGATTAAGGGGGCGGGGAGGTGTTTGGGAGATGATGATGCTCCCAAACAGTTTTAATGTTAATGTTATGTTGCCTCATATATTTAAAATACAGAATTAGCTTTTTGTGCACTGTCTGGGCTTTCATCCTGGATCAGGCTGTGCCAAGGTGACACACCATCTCATCCTGCACTTTCTACTTTCGGTTCAGACCAGACCTTTCCCACTCGGAAAAGAGAAAATCTCATCCAGTTTAACCACTTTTTCTTCAATTATTCACATACTGCGACAGTCATTGCATCTTAAAACAACAGCATTTCTTTTTTAACTTTCTCCATTAAGATCAAAAGTAAACATAAGCAGCATATCTAGTTTGTCTTTGCTCTACGTTGCCCAGACTGTGTTGCTAACCAAAGCAGAGGGGGTGGACGTTGTCATTATAAAACACATTGATGGGCTGCGTAAGTACTGTAACATTTGGAATTATGAGTGTATGTCATTAGGGGAGGGGGGGGGTAAGGTACGCTAGGAATGGAGCAGCAGTTGTTAAAGTTCCGTGCACAATTGCGCACGTGCACAGTTTAGAGGGGACATTGGCTGACGCCATTTTTTTTGGCACGCCGTCCTGCGATCGACCAAGACTGCTTCGCGATTGACCAGTCAACCGCGATCGACGTATTGAGCACCCCTGATTTAGACAAAGATAATGATAACGATAAAACGCATTCGACGTATTGATTTCTACAATAATTGAAAGGGTTCAGTGTACGCTGTTATATGATTATGTCCAACGAGTCTGCCTGCACCTTGATGAAATAAAAAAAAAAAACAAAAAACGCATTTGCCCAGCGCTCTACCATGCGCCAAATATCTACCACTCTTCTCGCCACAACTCACAGGCGAACGACATCCTGACTCGCTGCGATGATGTCACAGGATTGACGTAGTTGACTCAGCTGTACGCCTCCTGCGTACGCAACCCGCGGTGGAAGCCTGATCACGAATTATGGATCCGGACCGCACTGCGGTGAACCAAGCTGAACTGTACCGCTCGGTGGTAACACGGCTTTATGGTATCTGACGAAAACCTGACGCATGACCCTTACGCTTTCTCCTTCAAAGAGCAACGCCGTCTGGCATTTTGCCTCTTTCAGTATCTATTTAAGCAGCCATTTATCTCGGGATGTCCTGCTTGCCTGACACTGACTTTCTATTGTGGCTGCTGAATGGAGCTAAATTAGCGCATGTTCCTTTTAATCACAGAGTCCGCAGCAGGCCTCGCCGCCGAAACCGCAAGGGGCAGACGACTCCTCGATGGACTTGTTTTCCCTGGCAACCGCTACGGGAGTCTGTGTTAAAATAGTCTTCTATTTGATACGCGATTGCAGTCTTCTTACTGTGTCTCAATTACAGAGGTCAGGGAGTAAGGCGGAGCTCTTACCGGACCCCCGCCAGGCCTCGGCCTAACCGCTGAGCGCTCTGAGGAGAGATGGAATAGTTTCTCACAGGCTGCGGTAAAATAGTTCTGCCTCCTAAATCAGAATCTTGATAAACTTTGGCCGAGACAATGAAATCTGCTCCTCGGCCGTAAGATATTTGAACACACATTGACTTTCACATGTTGTGTAACCTGGAGGTCTTGACAGCGTCAGTTGACCAGTCTTCTGTCATACAATTCTCGTTATTGTTTCAAGATTTCAAATTAACAGCTCCAAGGCCAGAGCTGCTATTTTGAATGGAAGCTGATATACGGATACAGCAATAAGGAATATTATTTTTGGTACGTTACTTTCAATTGTCCTTGTTCCTGTGTAATTTGATGCCACAGTACAAATCAGGCTGCCAGTTCTCAGCTCACTCGGGCGGTTATCCTCTTTAAAATAGCGCCACGGGAAACTGTAAAAAAACTAAGCCACCTTGAATTCATCTGTCAAAATGAGACATGATAACCAAAAACAATGGAGGAGAATGCAATGTGTTTATTTCTCAGCCTGTGGGTGTGAAGGCCACCAGTTTCACTAAAGAGGACAGCAAGACATGTACCGATGCAGCAAAGTCAAAAACGTTTGGCAGAATACGAAAGCGTCTTGATCTCAAGCAGCGTATATGCATTTTTATAACTTAACACAACTAGTGATGTCGATCTCACAATTCCCAGGCGTAGCTTGGCTGAATTTTTCTTCTGCTTGTTCACTGAAGACTAAAATTGTCCAAAGTGGACCGGCATCGCGGAAAGGATTACAATGATTTCCGGCCTACAGAACGCACTTGGCTACAAGTTTCACTGAGTACATTTGTAAAGGAATTACCATTTGGTACATACATAGGCTGCAGCTGTGTAAAAGCCGCAAGTGCCCACATACCACAAAGACGGTACACAGAAAGACTTTTCAAAGTTTTAATACCTTAGCTTAGCACAGAAAGTTTAACACTAGCGCGACGCTAGTGCTAATGATAGTGCTAACGCTAGTGCCACAGTAATACTGCGCTAATGCTAGTGCTGCCTGCATTGAAACCCACATTGAAACAAGATATTTACAAAGACGGTACACAGAAAGAGTTTAACGGGAGCGTGGCGCCTGCGCTAACGCTAACAGGGATGGTTGAAAAAGTGCTAAATATCACTGAGACACGCTCGCACAGCGCTAACGGGGTTGGTAAAAGTCACTTCCTCGGCCCATATATTCGATCAGTCATATGCTTACCTTTTCCGCTCGAGTGCCCCCTTGCTGCTGCTAGAAAAAAATGCACAAATAAGCCGCAGGGTTAAAACTGTGTAAAAAAAAAAGTCACAGCTTGGAGGCCGGAAATTACGGTATACATTCAAGCAATCCCCATGTGAGTAGAAGGTGAATAGACCGAACGATCCCTTTGATGGCGTGCCCCCCCCTATCTGACATCACTTTCGCAGGTAAGTAGATGGCATATAATAGAGACGCAGATTAATCAATATCCCTGAACATCACCAGCTCCCCAGTGGGACTTTAAGAGCTCGAACAGCATCAGAAGCATCATTAAAAATTCTGTTTTCCATGTGGCTCCTCGACGCCAAAGCTTCCAGTCTGCATAACATTCACTGAGCTGGAATCTCCACCGCCCTTTGTTTCTCATGATTACAAGCCATTATTAATCTGCAACGGTGCGAGACTACAAACACGATTTAACACGGAGAACTCGACAAAGCTCTCGCCTGCACCGGGCGTTCATCCTTCTAATAGCTACCGGTGACGGTGGTGACAGTGACAGTCCTGTGGGATCGTTATCGCGCCGCCTCCCGGGAACGGATACTTGACAAACTGATGTTCCCTCCTTGCCCATTATTTTGCATTTTTAAGATGCAGCCCTGACTTCTTCTTCTTCTCTTTTAACCAATACAAAATGTCTACATCTCAGGAGAGCATCTAAAACTTTATGATGCAGTTTCAATTGATGCATTTTAAATCGCGCATATTTATCACTTGCCACACAACGTGATTAAAAACCGTTGCCTCAAAGAAAGCATTCGCACAGATTGAACTGGTTGCTGAACATTCACCGACTTCGCTGTCACACTCGCTCTCCATCCAATAATAATTTTGAACGGCAAATCTTGTCACACCCTTGAGACATAACATTATTTTCAACTCTTCTAACGTGCGTGTTGCAAGAAAATGAGTCACCGTGCCCTTAATTTAATGTGACGGCAAATCTCTCTGTTGAAATACACAAAAGACAAAAAAAAAAAAGAGGAAAAAAAAAAGTTGGTTCCAAAAATAGAAGACGACTAACGTGTCTTTGCTCTGTCTGGAATTTGATTGGGATTATCACACCGCACACTGAATTTAGAGCTGCTTATGTCAAAAAAATGTTACATGGTTGAAGAGGAGCTATTTCCTTGTTTGGATTACACGGAACCGCGGTCATGTCAAAGCTAAAAGTTAAAACGGGGTACAACAAAAGACCAAAAATGAATCCAAATTGGACAAAGACCCTAATCTTGTATGAGTCTTTACTATCCTGATTGATAATCCTGTGATGCAGGGTGTGTTAAAAGTGCCCCATTCCCACCGTCCTCAGCCCCCAACGTGGACAGAAAACGGTCAGGGAGCTTCAGATGTAGCGTTGTTGGAATCACAGGAAGCAGACAGCGTCCCGTAGGTCCTTTGCCAACAGCAAGCATCCTCTAAATATGCTCATAGCGCAATTGATCATGTTCTTTCTTCACTTGGATGACAAATTGTCATCTTTTCTCCCCGTAATGTCTTATTACACGTTGTCATTCTAGGTCATATTCAGCATCGTGTTTTACATAGTATCGCCCCTAACTATTCGTTAAGTCTCATGACAGGAACCCCGTTTGGCCAAGACGCTCCATCACTGTAAGGAAAATGTATCACTCACCGATCCTGCGGCGAGGAAATAAAAAAAATGACAGAATATTGATGAAACGGCAGTGAGTTCGCACTTGTGACTCGGGGCCCGAGGCTACGACGGCAGAAGTTTGAACAAGAGGGATGATTAAAGGGAAGCGATGCTCCGCGGAGAACGGGGCCGTCATCTATGGGCCACGTGGCGAGAGCTCCCTTGGGAAGCTGCCAGCCTCGAGTGTTAAAGTGCTAGTGCACATCATTATGCAGCGGCAGCTATGAATGAGCTATGTGCAGCACCGGACAAATCCAATGCTGGTTACCACCACGATATCATCGGTGACCTCCCAGTTCTGCACGCTCAAGCTATTCGGAATGCTCTCACTTCATCAAGCTAATATAGAGAAATGAGCAATACTGGAATTGCCGTGTGCGTGCACCTAACTAAAATAATTGCTTGCTATGAATCAGGACGAGTGTGCATAACTGTTCAAACGTAAGTTGGCCTTGGTATTTTCGGTCACTACATAACATGGCAGGTATTGGTTGCGGTTTCTCATGTATCACCACAGTAATTTTCCCACTGCCGAAACTTTCTGCAACTCTTTTATTCCCTAAATGTTGTGCAACACATTTATGAAGAGCCGCAGATGCATCCTCTCTGCAAAGAATTGCCTTTGCGGAACTTGTGATTACCAAAGCCCACCTCATGCATCTTTGAACGTAATGCTCATTTCCACAGTTCCATTAAATGTCAGCGCACTGCATGGATTGCAAAACAATATGCCGCGTAAGAAAAGAGAGGCCCACCCGGCGTGGTCGAGACGCGTCGGCTTTGCCGAAGCTTTGTTTCAAATCGCTACTCGCGCTGCGGTCAGGCACGCAACACACTTTTGTTCGACAATGTGAATGAAATTGTATTGCGATGTGTACATGCAACACCTTCTTCGGTACAGTACAGAAATACCATATGTACAGTAAATACCAGATACAAACATTCCGACAATCGCAACTTTTTGCTAGAATGGAGCACTCTTAGATTGAGAGGGGGGGTACAATTTGGACCGGCTCTCCCGTCACTCGCATGGGACACAACAGACAAACAACCATGTATACTCACATTCACCCATATAGACAATATCATCTTCCAAAACCTGCCATGAATGCCCTTGGAAGATGGCGAGGCTAGAACGGATCAATGTTGTTTCCATTCATTTAAATGGGGACACGTGATTTGAGATGCTACAAGCATGGTCAGAGAATGAATTTAAGCGTAACTATTTAATTGGGTTGAAATGGCTTCACTTGTTATTTATCATATATCTCGAATTAAGAGTGAATTTCTTGGGCCCTTCACAGTTCACCGTTCGCGGCCCCTCATATTATGGGATTTTGGTCACCGAGTTTTTTTTCAATGTATTTTCATGATCGTAGAGTTCTTAAATTCTCTTCTAAATAGATTACGCTTATAATGTGGTAGACCTGATGTGCACACTAAGTTCCAACATTTGCAAATGTGTGACATGTCCAACAAAGTACACTGAAACACACTGGCTACACTGTTAGCATACATGCCAGCAAGTGTTTAAGTGTGTATGTAAGCTACCATATGATGGCGCTCATGAGAAAAAAAATGGATTTCACATCTGTAAGCAAGCAAGAACTTTACATTGCCCCACACACCGCCTGTGTAAGCAGGTGAGTACTGACGATGTTGTACACACTCAGTGTTACATCGAAACTAAAATTATCACGCCACGGCAAACAAAATAGGATAACTAGCAAATAATAAAACGAAACATGCACTTTAAATGCTATTTACATGCTCCCAGCATGCTTTGCAGCACTCGGGAAGTCCTGAGTGCAATAGATGGGACCCAAGTGTGGCGCTAAATGCCACTACATATTGACAAGTTGCCCGAAGCTGGCCGACATCCGGCTGTTACATCTGCTCCACGCTGGGAGCGTTGTCGTATGTAAATATCTCCCGATTTGACAAGTCGAAGTAATTCATTGAGGTAACTTGAGATTGCTCCTTTTTGAGGAGACTGTAGCAGCAGACGAGCAGCACCTCAAACATGAAAGCGCTTGGACATACACACCAGTCTGTAAACTGAGAAGCTGGAGACGGCTAACCTTTTGCAGCCCAATTCTTTATTAGGGTTAGCTGCCTGCATTGCGAAATGTCAGAATCTGACCCAGCATGGATCAAGCCGGGCACGGCTCCTGTGATGTTTGTTATGTTACTGCTGTACTTCAGGGGGTGTTTTCCAACATAAAAGCATTTGGAAGTTCATAAAACTCGTCTTTTTAAAAGGGTGATTGGAGAGCAACACAACTCATTTCATATACGCTATAAAGGGCATTTAACAGATCCGGTTGGTAGATTACGCTAAAACTGCAGATGGCTACCTATTGTGTTGCTGTATGTCGGTCTGTTTCACTATGTCACTATAAAAATTACAAAAAAAAAAAAAAAAAGTACCCCCTCCTTGGTGAAAACCTCACCAGCTGCTCTGTTAAGTATCTGTGAATTTGTGCACTCACAGAACTATTTTTGACCGTTTAGTCTCTTCAGGAGATGATGCAACACATGGAGGTTTTGCTGCTGCTGCTGAGCTGGCTGGGAGCTCCCCGAGAAGCCTTAAATGTAGTTTGGATCAACAGCAATCCAATCTGCGTTGACTAAACCAGAACACAGTGGTTGTCCTTGCTGTATTTGTCATCCATTTGACCCGCTTTGTTGCCCTCAGCCTTACTGTGTACCTCTTTTTAGTCCTTGGCTTGCAAGTTGCTGTCAGCGTAGGTATGCCCCATGGTGGATTTCCTGATACCTCTAAACTTTCTTGCTTTCAGGTTTTCATTTGTTGATCACTTCAATGACACCAACTATAATAAATACGAGTGTGTGTATTTTTATTCTCTTTTCTCTTTATTTTCCTATTATGCTTTTAAGTTGTTAAAACACGGATCTTCGTGACACTGTTTCCTTTCATACTTTTAAGTCCTTATGATGTGAAGCGGTTTCCTCAAATGCTCTTGGGTCCGTGTGACGCGAACTCTTTGCGTTCTTTGTGATGCGGAAGTCTGAAATGTTTCAAGGATTACTTATATAAGGACAAGAAAGACAGACAACGAGGCTTCTTCTTACGACCTCACCGCTGCTCTGGGAAATTATGCTGCTTGGAACACTAACTACACGGACGCCTGCCACCTTTCGTTTTTGGACCGGCTGGAACTTTCGCTAACTTGGAATACCTGTTGGGACGAACATTTGCTTGTTTGGGAACACTCGTTCAACCTTGGTGTCTATTTGCTGTTGTGGCTCATCTACTCTGTTCTTGAACGCCTATTTTGTGTTAGCTATTTTATCGTGTTTGTGATGTGTTGATGTGTGTGAGATTAAATTGTCAGAAACGCAACACAACTGCCTTGTCGCATTTTGCTGGTTTGAACAAAGGGGACGTTGGTCTACATTCACATGCAACAAAATATAGTTGAATCTTTTTAGTTTCATTCTGCTGGTGTTCACTGGCCGATTTAACACAAAAGATGGAGGCAGTGGCTGATTAAACAAAAAAACAGGGCTGTAATGAACTCAAACCTAACAAGCAAAAGTGCATTGCCTGTCACTAGAATCTGAGATCCTAATCTCAAACATCCAAAGCCTTCATTAAGACAACTGTGATGGATAGCGACGACAGTGTTTACAGATATCATCCTTTGCAATCTTAAATGTCGTGCTGGCTAGCACTGGGGGTTCTTGTATCAATCCTCTGTGATGTCTGGTCCTTTCACCTGCTCAACAGGTACTCCCTCATTTTGAAATGACTTTAAGAGCATCAGATGAACTGATAAAGGACATGACAAATGGGAGGTTATGGATCATAAACTTTGAGGCTCCTCCTGCAAATGTGCGGGATTTAGTTAAGTGAACTGTGTATGAGGTCCCATAGCTCAGTGGTTAGAGCACTGGTTTAGTAAACCAGGCGTCGTCAGTTTGTATCTCACTGGAGGGGTTGCGTCAGGAAGGGCATCCGGCGTGAAAACTGCCAAACAAATATGAGCGTTCATCTGAGACGTCACGCTGTGGTGACACCGAACGGGACAAGCCGAAAGAAACTTACTTGTTGAGTGAACTGTGTACATACTGTATTTCTGATGGTTGACCTAATTTCAGATTGGTAAACCTTAGGCTCGTGCTTCTGCAATACTTGGTTTGGTAATGTCTGCCAGAGTGTTGAGGTACTCGATTTAATGAGCACCTGAGTTTGCTCAGCAATGAATATTTTTAACATGACAAACGACAATCTCATCACCTGCATTCACAGTTCATTTGCCTTTTTTAATCTAAGGATGTACAACATGTGATATATTAACAGGCAGGACTCCAAAGCACATTACAGCCTCATATTTAGTCTTTCAGCCTATAGCAAAGCTAAATTAAAATGTCCTCATGCAACACTGACATAGTCTCTGCCTTCATGTGGCAAATAAAGTGCAGACTCACAGGTGGTTTCCCCGCAATAGGAAGCGATGAGGAATTACCCAATTTGGAAAGTAATTTCCGCGGCAGCGGAGGTAATTCCTTGAAATAAAACTTCCTCACAGAGGAAGCAGCAAACAAACACCACACTTGCCACACGTGCGCTCATCGCCAAGTTATTTCTTGTGGTCGTTGGAGAAGCATGTTAGAATCTTTGGAATCTACGTAATTACATGGTCGGCTAGGTGCAACAATTTGGCGAGAGCGGAACTTTGGACAGCGACGGCCTCACTTCAATTCCATTAAACTGGATCCAGTACAAGAATTTTCTCGTGGCTTGATGCTGCATTATTTCGGGGCTCCAGCTTATAATGTCAGGGTCAAGATGTTTGGGAAAGGAGTGGCTGGGTTCTTTTTATTATTTTTTTTTTCCTCTTCCCAAACCACATTTGGATGTTTTATACGGTGTTTCCTGTTGAGCATGGCAGGGAGAGAAAGAGATGCACAAGAAATAAATTTAACTCCCTGTTAACCTATCTACTGTAAATCAACACATGCTATAGTATGTGAGCTGTAAACGGGAGCGTTGCATGAAGCTCAAAAGACCATTTTACTCAATAGACAGCCAAATCATAAATATATATATATACAGCAGGTGAAAAGACCGAGCCCAAACAAGCTCCTATCGTAAAACACACCTTCCGTCACAGCAATTTCTTCGGAGGGCATGCCATAGTGGTTGAAAAAGAGCACAACATAAAGGCAACCATGCAGAAAACTGAAGCTAAAGCCTAAGTCTTGCTGAGTGCAAGATAATGATTCATCTTGCCGTCCCTCTTATTGGACTGGGAGACCTAAACAACATGACTTCCGCCTTCAGACTCAAATTTAAAGCGGTATTTATTAATCCCTGAGGGAAATTAAAGGGAGCTGACTTATTTTTCCTTTTTTTTTTTTTTTTTTGTGCGGCTCTCTGAGGAAGAGCACTGTCACTATGGTTGTGTATTGGCTATGGCTCCCATACACAGACAGTCTGCGCTTTTTTTATTTTTATTTTTTTGGTGTTGTGGTTAGTGAACAGGGTTTTCCAAAACCATCGACCCTCGTTCCTAAACTACTGTGATTAATGGTGACAGAAGTAGGACGGTTAGCGGTGGTGTAAACATTCTGGCTATCGTGCCAAAGAGCTTTGGTTAGTGTACTTTTATATTCTATAATCCATCAGACCTGGGGTTGAATACAGGAAGAACTTACTCCTCATCGGAATTCTTCATCAAAAGATGAAGTCAGAAGTGGGATAGTTCAATTTGAGCCCATCTGTAGTGTCTTCGGTTGAAGGGACTCTTGAATGTGATAGTGGATGAAGCGGTACGATGACAGAAATCAGGTATCGGTACTCGTTTGGAACGGGGAGGTAGCCTGTACAGTTGTCTCGATACAATAGACTACTGGTGAAATGTAGCGTGAGGGTACGACCCCTCAGAGTTCTGTGGCAAATGGTGTCAAAAATGGGATGCTTGACCCTAAGGCCATTTGGTGAACCTCTGGGACATGTCGTACATCATGGATCGAAGACACACTGGGATAACTGAAATCAGTCCCAGTACCCACAATGTTCAAGTCTAGGGTAAGGGTGCTATCTCTGTGTTCTGTGACAGAGGTGGGGTTGTTAGCTTTAGGGCCATCCATACGTACGAGTTTGACTCAGATTTTTTTTTAGAATAATTGATACCTGGGTTCAAACCAGGGTTTATTTTACGACTCGTCAGAGTTCTGGAATAAATGGAGTCAAAATGTTTGGCGATCTGTGGCATGGAAGGAAAAGTATGTGTGTCAAGGTGAGTCTACAGTGTTTTAGTTTAATTTAGATAGATAAGAGTCCACCTTGTGGTTTTGTCAGAAGTTGGATGGTTAGCTTCGAGGCCATCCATACAAAAGAGCTTGGGTCTTTGGAATACTTGTCAGGATATGTGGCTGTTGTTTCGTTTCAACCCAATAAGACAAAGTTTAAAAAACGGACTTAGGGTACTACCCTTCCTCTGAGTTCTGTGACGAAGGGTATCTAAAGTGGGATCCATGTGGCAATCTCTGGCATGAAAGAACCCTTGGGAGTTAGTGCGTCAAGGTTAGTGGACATATTTTAGAATTGATTCAAATATGGACTGAGGACACTCATCCTTTGCGTTGTCAGTAGTTGGATGGGCTGTGGCATGGAAGGACCTGTGTGCAATAGACACCAGGGATGGATAAATCCTAAAAGGGATAAAAATGGGATTATTTTATGAAAAGGGAAGGTAATGTCTCAAACTGAACCCAGACTTTGCTTAAAATGAGTTGATGATTATACTCTTCAAAGTTCTACGACAAATGGTGCCAGGAGTGGAATACTTAACCCTGAAACCATCCGTCCACACAAAAGTACAGCACTTAGGATAGGTTTTGTCTTCAATGGGTAGGGTTATTCCAAAGCAAATAATTGTATCGTTTGAGATAGATGACAGATCTGTCTTGCAATTATATGCCAATTAAAAAAAACAAAGTATTTTTACACGTTGCTTTCTGGCGTTCTGAACCCTTTGGCTCGTATCTCCTTATTCTCTACAAAACTATTTGTGTAACTGATCTTAAAGAAAAAGTATGTATTGAATATTTATTCTGACTATAGGCCAGGAAAGAATGCAGTTTCGGGGGTTTATCTGTGTGGCTGTATATTGTTGAAGGTAACGTGATTTTATTACTCAACACTAAGCATCTGGTGAGGGTGGGTGGTGGTGGCAGCAGGGGTGAAAAAATTTATTTCAAAAGGGCTGGCAGAAAATGCAGTGACAGGGAAGTTCCATCCAAGATAGTTTTATTTATGTACTTGAAGCAAAACTATGCAGGAATTCAGAAGGAACATGATGACAAAAAAATTGCACAAAAGGGCCTCACTGTGTTTGTCTCGTTAATCCTGGTACGTCCTAACATCGATTGAATCTATGTTGGTTTTTCAGAACTGTCTGGCAGCGCGCGCCTCTTTTGAATTGTGTGTCTGCTTTGAGTATCAAATTGTCTTTGGCGAGCTTGGACAAACCTTGGGGGTGTGTGCCTAAATCCACTTCGGATCGCCGCTGTTGATGTTTTACTGACAATGCGAGCCTCAACCAGCGGTACAAAAAAAAATGTTTAACATGGCAAAGCGTGGCAAGGAGGCCAGCGCAGAGACACAGCAGTAAATTATATCTCTACAATGAAAACGGAGCTATAATTTGTCTGAAATGATAGCTTTTAAAATTAGTGTGATAATCAACATCTGACAATGTTTCATATTCAAGCCTAAATAAATACCCACAAAGAAGAATCCAGTAGGGATCAATGCAACTACAGTTCAAAGTTGATTAATCGAAAAGTTTGAGAATTTGTAGTTAGACCAACATTTTCCCCTCTTCTTTGTCTTTTGGGTTGTCCCATTAGGGGTCGCCACAACGTGTCATCTTTTTCCATCAAAGCCTATCTATCTCGTACATCCTCCTCTCTTGCACCCACTGTCTTCATGTCCTCCCTCATAACATCTGTCAACTTTTTCTTTGGTGTTCCTATCATTCTTTTGCCTGGCAGCCCCATCCTCATCACCCTTCTAGCGATATACTCACTCTCGCGCCTCTGAAGATGTCCAAACCATCTAAGTCTGCTCTCTCGAACCTTGTCTCCAAAACATCCAACTTTGGCTCTCCCTCTAATGAGCTCATTTCTTATCCCATCCAACCTGCTCACTCCGAGCAACAACCTCGACATCTTAATTTCTGCCACCTCCAGGTCTGCTTCCTGTTGTTTCATCAGTACCACCATCTCTAATCCGTACATCATGGCTGGCCTCACCACTGTTTTATAAACTTTGCCCTTCATCGTAGCGGAGACTCTTCTGTCGCATAGAACACCAGACACTTTCCACCAACTGTTCCACCCCACGTGGACCAGTTTCTTTACTTCTTTACCACACTCTGCATTTCTCTGTATTATTGACCCCAAGTATTTGAAGTCATCCACCCTCGCCATCTCTTCCCCCTGCAATGCAATGCAACTACAGTGAAACCTTAAAAGTTGATGAACCGAAAACTTGGATAATTTGTAGTTAGACCAACATTTTCCCCCAAAAATGATATCCCTTGAAACTCAAAGTGTCGAAACTGTTATTACGGGATACATCACACAAAAACCTAGTGTGAGATTGAGCTCAGTGATTACCTCCACAAGTCTGCCATTTGTGATGCCGTGAGAGAGGTCTGCAAATAATGACCAAAGAAGAAATGCGCAAGGATTAGCAGAACTGGAAATTCTGGTTGCTTCATTCTCTTTAAAGGCAGATGATCATAAAATCACTACAAAGTTTGTTGTGTTTTGCTATGCACACCACACAACAACAACAACATCTATAAAACACGCTACCTGTTTCCTCTCGATTGTGTGTCCTCAGAGGATGAGAAGTTTTACTCTACTGCAGCTTTATTTAAAGTGGTTAGCTAATTTTTACAGTTAAAATGTCAGGTGCCATATTCAAGAAAATGTACTTTCTCATTGTTGCGACAATCAACCAATTAAATGACTTCTGCTGTGCTGTTATGTAACACTGGGGCCAGTTTGCATAATTTATGCCCTCATAAAGCGTTTCTCCACACATCTAATGATGTGCTTGGCTGGGTGAGGATCCCAAGCCACTTTCAAGCACACTGCCGGACTCTCGTGCAGTGGCTCTATGATGTGGAACACCCACATCCCCCATGGGTGTGGCACCCCTGCTATTATATCAAAGAAAAGGTAAGCAGACCTGCAATGCATTTATTCGATGTGTTAATTAGCATTGTTTGATGGTGCTACCTTTGCTAACTAACACCTACAAGTGTATCTGAAGAAATAAGATTATCATTGAGTTCTTTTATTTTTGTAGTTCCATTAAATATACTTTTTGGATTGCAAATTGTAACATTGCCTGTATTAGAATTTTTTTTGTTTGTTTTGTAACATTCTAAATTCCTGCAGAATTTGGGGGTTTTGTCAAAATATATTTACATTTTGAATTGAACCACTGATGTAAAAAAAAATTGTAATTTATTGAGACGGATCAATATTTTGGTGCTTGATGAAGTAGTGGGTAGAGGTAGTAGTGTATGAAGTGCTGCTTCCTTGGATGAAAGGGGTTTTATTGTCTATATGGGTACTCACTTCCCCCATGCGCTACACACACTGTGGGCTTTACTCCTGTAAATCGAAGCCACTCTCTTCACAAAACAAGACTCCGCCTCCAGTCTTCATGGACTGTAACTGTTTATAAATTTGGAAGTCAAGTAGTGTCACAAATTCGCGAGGCCTCCTTTATGACAGTTGTTTGAATTTATTGAGGACAGGCTCGTTAAATGATAAAATCACAATAATGTCTTTCATTAAAAGAAATCTACAGTCTAGTGACTTTTTGTGTCAGGCCATACATCCTCATAAAACACCAGACTGTATTGCACAAAAGGACACAAAAGCCCTTTAAAGCTCGCAACAATTGCCAAATTAAACGCTTCTCTTCTTATCTATAATGCGGCTCTGAACTTAACCGTCTGTTGTGCCTTTATCGCCACTTTTGGACTTTCATGATCTCTATTTCTCGCAGGGCTTCAGGGGTGTGTGCTCTGACAGAATGTCAGGCAATTAAAGCATCATGGCTCATTGAGCTGGAGGTGGACACCGCCGCTCACCCCCGTGCCTGCCATCCTGCCCGTATTCCTTTGCTAACAAAAGTATGGCCGTACTTTCACACAAGACGTTCCTATCAAAGCGCAAGTTTAAGTCTTGTCAACTTTTCACAAGCCGGAACATCATTGCTGTCTCGGGTAATTATTGCGCATTGCGTGAGCAAAAAACAAAGATGTGCTTTACACGTGGAATCCATTTACAAACCCCGATCCAGCTGAAGATGTAGAAATTCCGCTATGCTAATGATTGCACAAAGCAGCTGCCGGACTGGGTGACACGTTCTTCTATTTGTAACAGAGACAAAGCCGCAAAAAAAAAAAAAAAAAAAAAAACAATAACAGGGTCTCACATTCTCTTCAAAGAGCTGCAACTGGCACTGCAATTCAACTTCCTCTTTCCTTTTATGTTGCGCACGAAAGGAGAATGTCCCGGTAAAACCTTTCAACCGCAACCGTGCACGCTGAATAAAATATGTTGTATTTGAACAGAAGAAGGAAACAAAGGAAAAAGAAATGTGGAGAGTACTTGAAAAGAGAAAACATTTCTGTTGTCAGGGCCACGGCACAGGACATTGTACTTGCAGTCATTACATGGGCCTACGTTTCCCGAAATGACAACTTGGTTTTTTTCATACATCAATTGTACCCTCTGATTTTAGCTGGGGTAGGATGATGGCTAGGGTAGGATATTAGACTGAGGTTTCTGATATTAGGCAACTCTTGGGCTGGTCATGTACTCATATTTATGTAAGTAAGGGAGTACAGAAGGGGAGACAGGTACGCAGTAGGTCTTTATGATGGGAACTCAATCATGTAGAATAATACCGTTTTCGTGGTGTTGGAAGGTGGGTATTTGTAATTGCTGGTAGGTAAGAGCTAAGATTTGTAAAGGGTGAGTCTTGTAGGTTGATGGAATCTAATGGGTAGTAGGATGTACGTACCGTGATTTCCGGTTTATCAGCCGCGACCTTTTTCACACGGTTTCAACCCTGCGGCTTATGCGGCGACGCGGCTAATTTGTGCATTTTTTCTAACGGCTGCAAGGGGGCACTCGAGCGGAAAAAGTAAAAGTGAGACTGGTGGAATATATGGGCCTAGAAAGTGACTTTTACCATTTTTTTTTCCTAACCGGCCCTGTTAGCGCTGTGTTAGCGTTAGCGCTGTGCTAGCGTGTTGCTGTTATTTTATTTTTGTTGTTTTTAACCAGCCCTGTTCGTGCTACCATGTTGTTGCGATGTTAAACTAAGCTAGGGTAAGGTATCAAAACTCTTTCTGTGTACCGTCTTTGTAATTATCTCGTGTTTCAATGTGAGTTTCAATGTGGGCACTTGCGCCTTTTAGACAGGTGTGCCTTACCTATGTACCAAATGGTATTTCCGTTACAAATATACTGGGTGAGGCTTATAACCAGGTGCGCTCTGTAGGCCAGGAATTACGGTATATTTGAAGGAGCTGGCAGGTAGGCTTTCGAATTAATGCGTGGGTCAGGCAATAGGTGAGGTATAATAGTAGATAGGGTGGGGTCACAGCAGTGGGTAGGTAGTTGATACATAGAATAGTTAGTGGGTGGGTGGGTTGGTAGATGGATAAGTGGATCGGGTAGTACGAAGGAAAGTTGAATATGTAGAATTGTTAGTCCGTACGTTGGTATCTTGGTCGGTGTGTAAGATAATAGGTAGTGTTGAATATTAACAGTCTACTTGTATCAGATGTTAGATGATATGGTACCACGTATGGTAGAACGGGGAGAAGTTGTGGTCGGGTGATGCATAGCAAAGAGATTTCAGATCTAGAAAGATAGAATGCAGTTAATCTGTCGTGTAAAGGAAGTAGGTAAGGTACTAGGGTATTATTGTAGTTTTGTTTAATAGCGTATAAAATATTTTAAATAATGTCACTCTGTGACTTTGAGGAGAGTTTCAAGTACACGTATATCGTCGGCTTCGCATGAACGTCCTTGCTGCTATTAGCGGTAGCGTCTCGCTGTTTAATATTTAGCAGCTGGAGGTAAGCCACTGGAGTGAGTTCACAGCAGATGTGCGAGGTATTTCAAATATGACCTCCGCCGACATTAAAAACAATTCTAGCATCATTAACGAACTTTTCACCATATGACTCGGTGCAAAGATGAAGGTCATGTCTGATGGCGTGAACATAACCGTTGCCCAGGATATGATGATATGATGATACGATAATACTCGGGCTTTTAGGCTGATTTAATCACAATGCGATGATGTGTCGCCTATAGCCGGGCAGCCTTGGCCGCTGCTATTTTCTGCATTTGCGACTGGTCCACTTCACGCGTATGACACACTCCCTCCCTGTCCGTTCCCGCAATTTCCTGTCTGAATGTCGGCTGATTATTCATGAGCGGCCCCCGCATCCTCGCCTGGCCGTCTGCCCGCGTCGCTGTACTTTTAGAGCAAAAGCCGGCCGCGGCGCTCTGTCAGACCGGGTGACCTCCCAATTTGTTGTCGGTGCTATTCCAAACATTGGACAGGGGATATGTCCAGAATAGATGGGTTAATTGAGGAAAGCTTGTGTTGAAGGATCCTCGCCACCTGAGAAAATGCTTCCATATCGTCAAGGCGTCCTTGATGAGTTAATGACTTTGTTATCATAAACTAAACTTTAAAGGATATGAACGGCTGCAGCCAATAATAAAAGTCGAGAATTTCATGTGCATGCAACCCACCGACCGACTATGAGAGCTAAGCAGGCATCAGATGCTACTAATAAGAGTAGTCAGGGTGTTATTGATGGATTTTGGACACATACCCCACGTAGTAATTACTATTTTTTAGCTTTCTCAGCAAATCTATGAGTAGAAGTAGGGATGATCATACCAATTGACAAATAAATCATTATCTGGATCGATTGTGTGGTAATGATGCGTCGATTTAAAATGGGGTTCTGGGTTTGAATATCAGAGCTCCGGTCTTCCTGCGTGAAGATTGTATGATCAAAAACGTGCATGTTAGTTTCAGTGAAGAATAAAATGTATTTAGGTGAGAATAACACTGTGAAAATTTTATTTAAATGCGTCCTGTGATTTCCCGACGACCATCCCGCCTCTCACCCAAATCTATCAGGGATGGATGAGGACAAGCGAAATCAAAAAGAAACTTGTGACCATGCAGTCAGGTATGTTTGTCTAAATCTATTAAAAATAGCAATGAATCAATTGATCATTCATTTTAAAGGAACATTTTAAAGTGTCCACCCCAAGCAGAAGAGTAGAAATATGTTGACGCTTACGCTGTGTTGCATGGTATTCCAAATAATCCTCTGGTTTGCAGCAGAGAGAAACAGGGGGGAAGAAAGAAAGTCTTAATTAATTGTGTAGGTTCACAAATGAGCTGAGGGAAGACTTAAAAAGAAGAAAAAATACATTAAAATTGGGTGAATGGACATAAAAACAATTGGGATTGCTTCAAACAAACATGCACTGTGGAAGAAAAAGACTAATTACATATCAGCGAGGGGACAAAGTACAGAGATTGGATTTTTAATGGTGAGAGTAAGTTGACTGCCAATTTATGCGGTCAATTTGTTTTGAAATTGTCAAATACTTGGCTCAAGTTTGTTAAGAGAGGTAAGGAGGGCATTGTAGCTGGAAATTTATTTACGGCAAGACAAGAACTGCCCCTCAGCTTCATTTGGCTGTCAGCGCGTAACCTTTACACCGACTGTAGCATTTTAGCCCTCAAGGCTGTTTGAGATGGTAAACGCGTGTATAAGCGTCCAATCCCGCAAACACTCGGCCCATCTGATACGAAATAAAGGGCTGGCTTTGCAAAAAACAATGGCCGCGGTCAGCTCTCGGAAAACAGCCTTCAGCCTCGTCTGCTCTGTTTGCCAAGCACACAGACAGGCAGGAGAAGGGCACGTCGTGGCACGCCGCGCTCTCAGAGGGAAGGGGGGGGGGGCCCTGTTGATTCGTTAACAAACGCCGAACGATAGACGCGGGCCGAGTTACGTGCGACGAATCGCCACGGGCGGTGGCCCGGCTTCTTTAATCAACGCTGTCAGGTGCGAGAAAGATAAATGGTGTTTACGCTCTGAAGAAAACAGCGCCGCTCGCTGCCCTTACCAGTCTGTCTAGGCTCGTGCCAGCTGCCGTGGTGGGACGCTCGTCTGGGTTGTAGGGCCTGAAGCGGGCGTTGAACACATCCGGAACGCCACGGGCAGACCTCATCATTCCTGAGGGCTTTGGCTGGCCGCAACCTTGAAAAGCCTGCAATTACAAAAAAAACACGGGCATCCGACGGTCAGGCCGTAAAGTGACTTTTTGGGATGGAGGGGAGGAGGGAAAATACCATGTTTTCTTAAGAGACTTTGCGACTCGTTGAACACCGCACGCTGCTGGTATATAATGGGCTGCAGGCTGAGGTAACCACGGTGACGCTCACGGTGATTCAGCCGGGCTGCGACCGACGTTATTTAAGTTTTACGGCTTTTGGGAAAAATACCACGTACTGTACACCGTGACTTTTGGTGTTGTACGGAAAAGCCTGAGAGGATCCATACAGGGCTTGAATCCAAACTGACATCAACACTACGTGGGAATAAAAACATCTTTACAGTTCTGCATATTTTTTAACATTTTTATTATTTTTTTTTGTTAAATGGGAGGTAGAACAATATTATAAAACACATCAACTCCTGATTTACGCTGCTTGTTTCAGTGTATTTTAATGGATAAATAAAACTTAACAATGTTGTTGGTGACTGGTTAGCACATCTGCCTCACAGTTCAAAGGACCCAGGTTCATATCCCAGATCCACTTGTGTGGAGTTTGCATGTTCTCCCCGTGTCTGTGTGAGTTTTCTCCAGGTACTCCGGTTGTTCTCCCACATTCCAAATACATGCGTAGTAGATAGCGTGAAGACTCGAAATAGCCTTCAAGTGTGATTGGTTGTGTATGTGTGGCCTGTGATTGGCTGGTGACCAGTTCATCTTTGCACAACTCTGACTCTTATAAGGAATATCCGTCCATTTTCTTTGCCGCTTATTCTCACAAGGGTCGCAGGGGGGCTGGAGCCTGTCCCAGCTGTCAACGGCCAAGGTGACAAACAGCTGCACTCACAATCACACTTAGGAGCAATTTAGAGTGTCCAAATAATGTTGCATGTTTTTTGGGATGAGGGAGGAAACCGGAGTGCCCGGAGAAAACCCACGTAGGCACGAAGAGAACATGCAAATTCCACAAAGGCGTGGCCGAGATCGAACTCCTCAGAACTGTGAGGCCGACGCTTACCAGCTGATCTACGTGACGCCCTTATAAGGAATACTTTCCCATTATTTAATGTCTATTGTTTTTGATTCTTGCTATTTCTTCTTCTCAGTACTCAACATGAATATTGTACCAGGGCTGCACTGACTGCCAGAGACAAATTCCTTATGTGTTGTTACATACTTGGCTATTCTGATCTGATTTGATTCTGAGAATGAATGGATAAAACTTGGGTACGTTCAAGTGATTTTCAAGTGATTCTTGGTTTGAGTTTTATATATATATATATATATATAATATATATATATATATATATATATATATATATACATACACAGTTTTTAAAAATGCGCCTCAACGGGAATGTTTTTGAAAGTGTCATTGGCATTTTCTTGTGAAAGTCCCGCAACTTCCCAAATGATGGAACACAGCTGGTGTTGCACGTGTGCCCCTCAAGATAATGAGCTCTGGTTTCCGTGTAGTGCGACCCAAACTAACAATTTACCAACATAACACAATGTTTTTAGTCATTTTTTTCCCCCCAGTTTTGTGGAAATGCAGATCATTTTGACAGCGTTCACATCTGTGCAACAACCTTCAAAAACTCGCCCATCTGTAGTATGTATCCATCTGTTTTTTTTTCTTTTTTGTATGTAGGATTAGAAACTACCTAATCATCACAAATGTGAACCAAATTCTTTCATCTTTTACTTTTTCTGTTTTACTGCTTCCCTCCTTGGCATGCAGCTTGAACTGACAGTTTGGGGAATGTGTTAGATATGGTTTTATATAATCCTGTACACAAACAAAGACTTTCCCACATTGCGACTGCCATACGTTTTAATGCATTTCTTAAAAAAGTTCTATAGAAATCCCTCTGAATTTACTTCAAGTATGTCTTGTTTCTAACAATGCTTTTTTTGTGAAACCCGACCCTTTCACAGTGTTCTTCTCTTTCTATTCTTACCTCGACTCAGACGTGTAATTCACAAGCGACACCTGAATCTGGCCTTAATGAGAGTGTGTTGAATTACACACCTAAGACTCGGGCAGACGAGCCGAGGGTTATTTAGAGCTGCCGTGCGGGGAGCGCGGAGGCACCAAAAGGTACGATACCTTATAGGAGACCTGGGCGCTGTTGTCTTGCATATTCATGATGGCCTCCGAGATTTTGACATCAATGGGGTCCATGACGGATTCGATGTTGAAAGGTCCCTCCAGCCGCAACGCCACTAACAGCATGGCGTCTGTCATGGGTTAAGCACAGTCAGAGGGAATATTGACATTATGAAGAGCTATTGATGTAGACTTATAATCACCCAATTCAATAATTATTGTACAATTATGCACTTAAACATAACCCCGCATCGTGGGGCTCTCCACACAGCAGTGTAATCTGTTGTGCTGTGCAAAAAGTACTACATATTGTATAGATATATTTTTCCCTAACCACTCCATTTGTTAAATGTCAAGGCAGATGAGCTGTTCATAAATTAAAATGCTAATTATAAAATGTAATGGGGGGTGGGGGGGATTCATTTATTAGACTACCATATTGTGCTTCCACTCTTTTGTTGCACTAATTAGTTAATTAATACTCAAGTTAATGTGATGCACTCGCTAGCTGCATGTTCCTAAAAAGGAAACTGAAGTATCAGTTAACAGTTGATCACAAGGAGGAAGTATAATGAAGTATTAACTGCATGATTTTTTTTTTTTTTTTGGAGATATGTATTACAAAAGTTGGACCGCTTCCATAGAAGATCACGCATTATGTCGACATAGCACGCAAGACCTCACTTTACCTCATTAAAGGCAGTTAAACACGCAGAAAATGATTGGTTTAGTGCGTTTTGCCTCTTCTTTGGCTTTTGGTGGAATTATTGTAATCTCATAAAAATCTGCAAAACTCGACCATCACCATACAATTCAAAGTTAAGTAGTTAAATGGAATTTTTACCTTCACTGCATCCTAATATACATTTCGAATAAATCCACAATAAATGCAAAAATTGTATCTCAATTTTCTAAATACTTCAAATAAGGCTCACAGCCACACACGGCGGTGTGTGTCCGTCTCTTTCATTACCGCACATTATTTTGCGAGTGCCCGCCTTCTTTGCACACAAGTACCAAATTACAAGGCAGGGATGCCTTTCAGGGTAAATTAAATTTTTATGCTGATTGACCCCGCACGTCAAGCAGATTTCGTTTGGCGCCGCACAACGAAAACCCGCTGATGAGTCATTGATTTAATGGAAAAAGCCAAGCACCTATTGGTCGCGGCTGCGGGCACTACGGGAAGGTCAACGTCTCATTAATGTCACTGTGTGGACGGCAGCCAGAGTCTCATTGAATTCAAGACGCTTGCGTCATTGTCTGTGCAGATAACTTTTGTTTTCATTGCCAATAATTACTTTGTGCAACGCTTTTAACCCTTTTAAAACCAGCACAATGAAATTATGAAAAGCAATAGCGATAAGAAGGCCAATGAGATCCACCATCGAAGCGCCGGCTTCTGTCGGCACAGTTGCAGTTGCACAATCCGGAAAAGCTAAAAATGATGATAATAGAGATAATAGACTGTGGATCCGCACTAAACCCAAGGGTGTTTATGCTAATGCAACACTGGCTATTTAAATCGAAGTTCTGAGTTGAACAACTGAATCATAATGGAGAAATCCCCTGATTTCCCCCACTTCAAATGGCAATGTAGCACACAACTACGACTTTTGATTTTTCCCATGCAATGTTTTCTCTTTGAGTGGATTTTTTTTTTTTTTTTAAATTAAGAGTTCACTACCCCATTTAGCAAGGTTTCTTACATTTATTTGGTGCTTTCTGACTGTAATGACTACATAGTCACAGTTGAGTGTCTGATAATTTGCAAACGGAGATTTGAGCAGTGCTTCAGAACAAAACAGGCCCGTCTTCAGCAACTGATAAATTCCAAACAAATTCTCAGGGGTTCTCCAAGTCAACCCATCAAAATTACCATGATATTTCAAACTGCGTCGCTCAAAAAACTCAACTAACGCAAATCGAACATTATTGGGGAGAAGAGCAACGTGGGAAGTAGAATAGTACTTTAGTAAGTAAAAGTTATTTTTCATGATCTTTTTTTGTTATGGGGGATTTGAGAGGCTTTTGTGTTGCTCATTTCATTTGTTTTGTTTTGTTTACAAATATCCAAGAACAATTGCTTGAAGAGAAGATACTAAGTGAAGGCCAAGATTTTAAGATCTTTTCAAATCTAGATCAACACTTTCAGGGGGACAGATCAAGTGTGAGACAATATGAGAACAAATGAAGACCAAGACTATAGAGATGAAAACCAAGACCTTGAAGGTGATGAGACCAAAGTCAAGCCCTTGACTGAGACAATGTAAAACCAGATCAAGACCAAGACTGGTGGGGATGAGAATAAGAAAGACCAAGGCAAATGTGAGAATTTGAGTCGAAATTTTTAAGACTAGATCGAGACTTTGAGCACATAGGATATAGTTAAGACCAAGAATTTTAAGTCTAAACTAGGTTAAGACTTGTAAAATAGCATTTTGGGAAATCTATGAACTACAAGGAACATGCCATGAATAAAACATGAAATACTATGGCATACTGTATGTGATGATGACATGTTCTAACCACTCTGAAAATGCACCACAAAGAAAAAAAAACAGTTGGGAAACAACAAATATCTCAGTGTCCCTAGAAAATATCTTAAACCAGTGTTTGTTTTTTAGAAATATGACCAAAATGTGTACCCTTAGTGCCAAATTGCGAAATTGTGGGGATCTGTCTTCGTTTATGGCCCAGAGGAAAAGTATATGGGTCAATACATGTGAGGTGGTGCAATACAGTTCTCATTTTAAATATAAATCACATGTCCAAGACAGTCTTTAGTTAAAAGCTTATCGATTTCAAGGATCAGACACTCCCCAAAAGTGTTCCAATACCAAAACCAAGAGACGTAGACTAAACTTAAGGAGTTCAGCATTCCTAAGTACAAATGGATAGAAAAAAAGACTGGAAATTATGTGAGATACCATCCTAAATTTTGGTTCTATTTACTTGCCAATTATATATACGGCTCTTAAAAAAAAAACAACAACTCAGAACTCTATTTGTTGACACTAGAAAGGGAAATAGCCCATGATGCACCTGCGAGGTGTTAATATGCAGTCCGCATTGGTGCCAAATGGCCTTGTGAAGCAGCACTTCAGTGGATGGCTTCACTGAGCCTCTAAGTGTAAACGACACTTTCATCTGGAAAGCAAAAAATTTCAACTCGCCTCCGAGCGATGATGATGATGATGATGATCAGTCGTCTCGATGCGTTTCCCAACACTGAATTCGCTGCGTTGGCTTTTGTTTCGAAAGGCGTCTGACATTGCCATTCACATGCCAGTTTAATCTGTTTACCATGTAAATATGTTTGGATTGGTCTGCTTGCTCGCTTGCTGCACAGCAAAATTAAAAACATTTAGCAAGAATATAAAAGCTGTCAAGTGCATGTAGCACCAATTTAGGTCAAAGGAGCCGACTGGGGAAAAAGTCATTTTCATGGTATTTTATAATAAGAAAAACTGAGTTGCCTCCAGCATCGGAGATAATGGCATTCGTTCCCAATGATGCCTGATGGTTTTTCTCACACTTATCAGACCCGCTCCTCAGCGCAAGAGAACGAGTGCTTACACACACACACCCACACACACAGACAATATAGTGTTGAGACCAGCGGCCCACAAGTTGTATTGTGCGAAACGACATCCCCTTAGTTACTTTTGCCAGGTCTGACAAGCTTTCAACACGTGTTTCTGCTGCCTGAACATCCTTGGTGAAATATCCAATTAACTAAATGTAAGGATATATTTTTTTTTTTTAGACAGAAGCTGGCAGAAGCGGTCTGTGGTGTGCCTTTGAAGGTCACAGTCACCGTATGAAACCGGCAAGGATATTGTGCAAATAAAAATGGGATGTAACATAGCATCCATGTTTTGGTGCTGTGAAGACAACAATTGAAGAACATATACTTTCATTTATTTTTACAATAATTCAAAAGGCAAAAAAAACCCAATAGGCCAATACAAACAAACATTCTATGCAGGGTCCAATCACCCCAACGAGATCCCACTTGTGTTCTAGGTAGGACACTGCAATCTAATTGGCTTGTGCATTGCGGAAAAGGCCGGTTACGCAGATGTAATGAAATGACAATTTTAAATGTGTATGAAATGTGTTTAGATAGCCTGAGGGATACGGTTAGAGTTAAGAGTAGGATTACGGTGGGGTAGTGACATGAGTAAGGCTTGGCTACTGCCAAGAGGGGCGTGGCCACGCCACTGCTCTCAGCTGGACTGTAATCAGAAGCATTAAGGTTGGAGTTTTTGACAGTTCGTTGCCTTGCGTTAGTAAGTTTGCACGATGTTACTGTGTGCGAACACTATTTCGGGAATAAAATCCATTGGACATTATGCCTTTGTCTCGGAGTCCTGCATTTGGGTCCTCCTCCCCACCGATGACTCGTGACAGGTAGGCAGGTTTAACGGGATTCATATCAATGCCAACACGCTGAAGTTACACTTGTCTTTTCTTATATGGGAGCAGTAGGGTGTGTACTACCGGCACGCAGCAGCCAATCGCATTGCAGCGGCACGTCGTGCAGCAACATGTGTCCTGCCTAGAACACAAGTGGGATTACTGATAACACATGTAGTACACCACACCAATAATATCTGTAAATCATACCATGCAAAAATAAGAATCTTGAGTTTCTTCCCCTAAACCAGATGTCTATTGTAGTATTAAGGTTGACCTGTGAGGGCTAGTATGACACCAGAGGCCATCCAGATGAACAATTGTAAAAAAAAAAAAAAAAAAAAAAAAAAAAAAAAAAAAACGATAGATGAATTGTTAGCTTATCTGGTCAACTATATTGCGGTATAAACGCTTCTCTTGTTATTTTGATTGTGATGAATGACTTAAGAAATTATAGAAACGCTCAGAACTGGTTGCTCCTCTATTTGTCTTCGACAATAGCTTCAGGTCATTTTCTGTGTAGCTAGTGGTCTATTTTACATCACAATCACAGAGTAATGGCTAAGTACATCTCAGTGTTGACGACACTTAATGAGTTGTAATCATAAATATTAAGCAAGTTTAAGATTTAGTTTTGACGGCCGGTTTTCCAAACGGCTCGGGGAGGAAAAATCACTCTAAAAATCACTGCGTGCGAAAGCATAATCGCTTTAGAGACATCTGATTATTGGGCCTTTGCTGTCTTTGATTTGAAGAGAATAAAAATGTGAAAATGAAGCCTGATTATCAGTATGTGTGTTCCCTTTTAAATTGGCGAAGATTGCTCTGACCAGAATAGAAACCGAGCCTTACATTACTTTAACTTCAAGCAGGCAATTGTCCGATTGTTGATTTTAGAAGGAATTATCAGACTGTGGAGATGACAAAGTTTTATCCCGATGCTAAATGCAGAAGTAGGTTGCACTGAAACCGGATTGCTTACCTTGTCATAAAGAACAGTGTGGCTATTGATTATCGAGAGATTCTTTTGACAAAATAGCTTTATTCAGAGTCTGTCTTTAGGCTCACTTTGGTAGTCCTCCGTCTTTGGCTAACATGTGACTTGAACAGGCACCAAGAACATTTTAAAAGGGCACAAATATTTCCAACAGGTACAAAATCCCAACAAGTAACATCAGATTCAGGAGACTGTCAGATGTGTGTTCTGTGTAGTGCTATGTTTGGCCAGTCTGCATTTGGACAACAATGGCATACTGTAGTTGGCACTCTCAGCCAAATGTTCCTGACATCAATGCAGAGATAGGCAAGCATCCAGCTGTGGGAAATCTTTTTTTTCTTTTTTATCATGGAGACGCAGCCGTCGAGAGAGACAGGCCCTATTCTGAGCCCCGGGCTTTTTAAGACAACATCAGAAGCCGTACACCACGTGCACAGCAACACCAACCACATCGAACCAACACAATAGACCCTATCTTTACCAATATGTGCTCCACTTTGGGTTAAAACCTTAAAACCACTTTGAGTCTGCGCTATTTATCGATATTGATGTGCACATAAATAGGAGCGATGAAATCGCAGAGCAGACATGGACAAGCCAGGAAAGTGAACGCTTATCTATGGGAGTCTATTTTCACAGGATGAAAAATAGCTCTTACATCATTTTAGCTCGTGCACCTCAACTGTGGCTCAGTCACCAAACAAATGGTATTGAAAAGTGGGACGAAAACAAAAACATATTTCCACTAGCTTCTATTTGGTTAGCGTTTAAAATACAAACCACGTCTCGGGCTTGTTCCTTCTTTCTGAAAAGCATTTTCCTGTTTATTGACTATATTATGACTTTCATTTTTTGAATTGAACATCAACTTTTCTACAATATTCCAATTTATTGAGTTCCACCTGTATATTATAAATCAAAAACCTATAAGGTCAAACACAATGTAATGAAAATAGTAATATCGCTAAAGTTTTGCTGCTTTTGAAGAGATTCCTCTTTTTAAGTTGTGCTGGTCCAATTCCAAATATAAGCTCAGGTAGCATTTGTGGTTCAACTATTTTGTGTTTGTATTAAAAATACATATAATCAGAGAAGCAGTGAAACTCCAGCTAAACGGTGTGCATTAACGTTGATTCCGTACATCACATCAATAATATTTAGCATTGGACCTCCCACCCACAACTCTTAACTTTTGCTGGAACCACAAGAAACATTACATTCTCTGAATGCAATTGTGCTCCATTTTGCGATTAAATGGAGTTGAAACAAAGTGGCAGGCGAGCAAGCAAGCGGCGGGGAAATTGCCTTCATCTACTTTGAATTACAGTTACGGCCAGCACCGCAGCCACGCGGGTCACCCGCTCCGCGGCAAATGAAACACATAGCTTAGTGTGAAACTGATGAAACACTTTTCTCCCACAAGTGTCCTCTATGAGCAGTGTAGGTTTGGTTTTCCAACATAATCCAGCCTGATAATAGAAAATTAAAAAAATAATTAGAGGAAAAATACTGTATACATGACAGCAGTTATCCATTACAGTTAATTATGGTCAAAAATTCACAAAAATAATTCAAGTTTTTAATCCATGCATGTCGTATTTTCCAAAGAAATAGCAAGCCTGACTGGAATGCACATGAAATAATCACTGCCCCAGGTAGCAATGTTTGCTCGAATTTGGACACAAGCCGGGACACACCGTAGATGAACGCAAACCAACGCTGACGCAGTAGCAAAGTCATAATCACAGAAACATTTGAATGGAAAAACACCTCTGAGCCCTGCATATAAAATACTCCTGTGAAAAGCAGTAAATATGAAGCTAACGGAGCGTGCGTTCTTGTAGCACATGAAGACATTCTTACACTGTGTGTAACCACGAAATGTTGTCATTGCTATCATAAATGGAGGAAACCCAGTAATTTTTTCATTTTTTTTTTTTACTCCCAGTCCACGACCCACGCAAAATGGCTCCGCCACCCACTTTTGGGTTCCCACCCACCAGCGAATCCGTGAATTAGCCACGCCCGTTTAGTTCCCACTCAGTGACACTGTGACTTATTTGAACCAACAAACTTCAATACATACCTTGAGCATACTGTTCTTACCCAAGTATTGTGTTGCAGCGCCGTTAAAACTTTCAAACGGCACAAAAGATCATTCTGAAGACACATTTAACTGAAGAGGCATTGAGTGAAATAGGTTTTCAGCCCTATTGTTGAAAACCTGAGCGTCAACGAAGGCTTCAGACATGAAGGACGCGTTGCACTTGAACAAAGAGCGCCGCTTGATAAGTACCTGCCTTTAACTCGTGCCATCTGACCTCTTCGGCTCTTCAAGTTGTTCAATACAATTACTGATGTGACATTGACAGAAATGTATGAAAAATGTTCCTTCCATTCGGCTGCAAGTACTCTTAGTTTAGTTGAGTGATTTTTGTTCCTTTTGAGTTCAGACTCTTTTGACTTGATTGCACCAGCGAATGAATCATTTGACATTAATGGGAAGGCACATTTAATCAGAAAAAGCCTTTTAAAATAAATGTTAAATGTTTTGCAATGTCATCTTATTGTCCAACTAATTTAAACTATGGTCATCGACGTCAATAGAGAAGACAAGTGTAAAAAAAAAGAGGCTGTACTATCAGAAATTGAGGCATACCAGCATCTTTATCAGAACTAGACTAGAACTGTCCATTTTCCAAGCCGCTAATCCACACAACGGTCGAAGCCTATCCCAGCTAACATCGGACGAGAGCCAGACTACACCCTGAACTGGTCACCAGACGGTCACAGGGCACCCATCAGCATCAAAACTGAGCAGGAATCAATCCCACGCTGCCTGCACCAAAATCAGGCCTGTGTACCACTACACCATCAGTGACTATAGAACTAACTAACTAACTAACTACAGAGAATTGTATTTGATCACGAAGTGTTCAAATATTTAAAAATAAGAAAAATAGGTTTTTAACCGTTTTTTATGAATAAACTACAAAACAAATCACAGTGTTTTGATCAGCAACGTGTTTACAATTCACGAACAAGAGTGTTTAAGAACCTACGAAGAATTGCACGTCGATGTCAACATTGTGCAGTGACAATCTTCCCATGTAATTCTACCATGCGCATGAAACGTCACAAAATCTCAAGTTTTATACGATTATACTATAAAATTGTCCTCAGGTCTGATCTGTTAAGAGCGGATTCGTCCTGGTTTTAGGGTCTGAAACAAGGCGCCCCCGACATGTTTAATATTTCAAACTCTGTGTGTGGGGAACGCTGACTTCTTGCGAGTCATAAGGCCGAGATTGATGACATGGGACAGAACAGAGCCAATAAAAGAAACACGTAAGACTGAACAACACAGAAACACACTCCATATCATGACCCTCCCACCACGGGGTTGCTGTCACACTGGAGCTCGAGACGATTGGAAAACGGAGGAATAGAAATTGGGCAACTCGCTCAAGTCGCCTAAGTAACATTTTAAGAGGAGAACGTAAAAGCGGAAGCTCGATTTGGAAGAATACAGAACCGATCGACCGAACATCAAAATGAATCAGCAGTCAAAAGGCAAGGCTTAAAATAACATTTTCTACCCATTCCTGTTTATTTTTTTCATTTTTGATGCGTGATCTTAATAAGTATTCCTCTAATACATCAGTTCTCATGTAAAAGGACTATTATGGTACTCTTATTGATATCATAGCGTACATTCAATTCGCACCCATATCCATCCAAAACAATGAAATAAATTTACCAAAAATTAATGACAGGGTGTACAAGTATAATGTGCAGGTCAAAGCCATTTTGTCTGCTAAAACTGTTCACGTACAAGGCAGCACGAAGCCCGCATAATAGTGTTGCAAAAACATAAAATCCGACATAATGGCATAATGGCATAATGTCTATTCCCACTCCAGTTGCCCACTCGTGTGCCCCTGTCGTTCTTTCTTTATCAGGAAAAGTGGGAGTTGGCTAAATCTATTTGAAATATTAATAACGTGCAATTAGATTTCCACCTCCGCTCGGTCTCCAAAGCTGATAATTGGTTCCTGTTCAAACCAGCTGGGAAGGGCTGATCTGGAAAAGTCCACGCTGGCAGCACACATTTAACCCTTGTTTCACAGTCTCAGTGGAAGAGACCTCGCACCAAGCTTGTTGCAAAAAGTTGGGTCTTTAGAGTGGCTGTCTACCCATCAACTATAAAACAACCAACCAAGTATATCTTTAGTTATCTGATAATTTTCAAAAAATGTGTTCGCAAAGGCCATCTTTTAAATAACATTTTAGTCTTTATAACAGCCATGACAGTGTAAGTAAGCAAAAAGTAAGTAAATAAATAAATGAAAAATATACTTTGTCATAATATTATGACTTTAGTATAAACATATATACGGGTTTATTTTTGTAATATTTTGATTTAATTTTGAGCTTGAAAATATTAGCTCTTTTTTATGTAAATTTTTTCTTTCCTCTGACTTTTGGGTCATATTTTACCCGTATCTTATCTATTCAGTTTCCAAATTGTGCAATATCGAGAGTATATCTTGCATGTACAGTAATTTTTATATTCCGCATCACTCCGGTACAGATTAAAGAGAGCTGCAGCTTCATGACTGGTCTAATTACCATGATTAAATTGTAAACCCACGCTCATTAAAACGCCAATCATCTGCTTTTGCAAAGCACATTTCCAACGGCAGCATAAAGCTGTTATTACAGTTATTGGGGGGAAAAAAGGGTTTTGACAAGGAATGTTAATATGCATCTGTTATCATAATTAATGCACAAAGCAATTGTGGAGTAGCAGAAATAGACGAGGTCGGCTAGGATGTTTTGCCGTCCGGCGGGAACAAATGGATTAACGAGGGGCTACTCAGCGGAGCCGTTTAATCTGCTGTGTGATTCATTGGGATGTGATTTATTCACAGGAACGTAGGCGAAAACACAGATTAAGTGACTTCACACAAATGTGGAAAAATACAACCAAGCAAAGAAAACGTATGCACACCGAGATACCGCATCGCCCAATTCCTTTGCCCCAAAAGTCCTTTCAATTCCAAAACATCACTGTACTTCGGTTTAGAGATAAATAGACACACATACTCGTCTGAAGATACTGTAGATAGACTAGCACAGATCATCTAACGAGCTCGCTAACTAATTGACCGAATAATGGACTGACCGACTGACTAACTCACTGACTGACTCATTCACCAAGCAACGAACTCACCAACTAATTAGTTGACTCAAAAACCTAAACAACCAATCACGCACCAACTGATGAATTAATTATTACTGATCAACTCACTGACTAAATGAGTTACATTTTACTTTTTCTACCTTTCTAATGCGTCCTTGAAAAAGAAAAGCATGATGATTATTATTATAGCCGCCAAATAACTAATTCAACTTTTTAAAGTGTGTTGAATGCTCTAACTCTGCATTAATCGATCAGTTTGTTTTCCACGAGGAACATCTTCGTTTGTGGTTGAGTAAACATTGAGTAACAGTAAACATTTAAAGTTAGTTCCATCCATTTTCTTAGCCGCTTACTCTCACAAGGGTCGCCGGGAGTGCTGGAGCCTATCCCAGCTGTCAAAAGCAGGAGGCGGGGTACACCCCGAACTGGTTGCCAGCCAATCGCAGGACACATCGAAACAAATAGTTGCACTATGGAAGTAAATTAGTGCCACCAGGATTTGAATTTGAAATGTAAAGTGATCACATTTTCAATAGTTGCTACAATTCGCTGTCTGAGATGCAACCAGCTACGATTCGCTGTCTGAAATTCAACTGGCTAAAATTTGCTGTCTATAATTCACCATCTGTGCCACCAGGCAGGGTTACTTCAGGTCAGAACCGAAAACCCAGCCAATCCAGTTATGCTTAATAAGTGACGTCACGTGACTAAGAAAGCGTAAATGCGATTGGCTGGGTGTTCTGTTCTGACATGAAGTAACCCTGCCTGGTGGCGCGGATGGTGAATTTCAGACAGGGGACTGTAGCAACTATTGAAAATGTGATCACTTTACATTTCAAATTCAAATCCAGGTGGCACAAATTTACTTCCATACTGCACTCGCAACCACACCTCGGTGCAATTTATGCAAACTAGACACAGGCGGGTCCAGGATTGAACCCGAGACCTCAAAACTGGGAGGCCAACGCTTTCCGGCTGAGCCGTTGTCCCGCCTTTAAAGTTACTTCCATACCTATATGTACAGTATAACGGCAATGTTAAATACTGCATCTTATGGAGATAGCTACAATTTGCTCCTTGAACAAATGAATTCCATTTCCATAATTTCCCTTTAGCCATCCGGCGTCTTGGGCCAGATTGTTGTTCAACCTTTAAGGTCTCAGTGAATATGCTTTTTCATTTGATGGAACCTTGGAGCCTCCAGTCACCAAGTGTATTAAATAAAATATTTAATTGTCTTGTCTAATTATTTCCTTGCTTTGGGGCAAGAAAAACAAGCGTTCACATGAGGACTTTGATTTCATATTGTTGTGGAAAAAAAAAGAAAATCTCTTCGTGAATAATGTTACTGTTGAGACCAAATGCAGTGGAGGAAGTGATTCAGCGATGCCAGCGTCATTTGTATTGTGGATAAATTTCCAGATTTAAAGATTTCTTTTTTTTTTAATCGCGTCAAATCTCTAAAGAATATACTGCATGTAGAAATAGTATCAACGGAAGCAGCATATCTGTTTGAGTTTTTCCAGGCAGTTATGATGGATGAAAGACGAGGTCTCGTTAATGTCAAGTGGTGTTTATATTTGAAGTTGACTGTACAAATGAAAGATTGTTCTTTGGTGGGGGGCGGGGGGGTTGTGCATCTTCTGAGTTTAAAGGCTTTCACACTCTTTTGCTTGGATTATTTTTCACCTCCTCCAATAGCTTGTCGTTTGTGCTCAGTGGAGCAGACATGACGCCGGTGCGAACGCCGCACCATCAAGATGAATTTCTTAGCTGAAGCTATGCGCCAGCTTTAAAGGGCGATCAAATAAAGTCAGATTTCCATACCGCGGCTTCTTTTACACAAATTCAACGCATATTTCTGTCTGTCCGTGCTCGGAGGGGCTTTTACGGCGAGACCTTAAAAGCTAATCGAAGAATCTTTCACTCCTAAATGAGCTTGAAATGTCACGGGCAAAACTTATAAAAGGTCTGTTTCATTGACCACAATAATGTCTGATGAAGACAGACTGAAAGCTGCTCCCGCATTAATGAACCACAATTCAAAAGTGAGCTAGTGCAGACGTTGCCAAGGCTGAACTTCTATGAAACAAATGAATAAAGTGCACATTTGTTTGTCCAGATGTTGTTTCTTTAAAGAGACAGATCGGATCAGATTGACTGACTAACTTGACGATCTGACAGTTACCAAGCAAGGAGACGACTCACTGACCAACCCACTAACAGGCTAACTCGGCAACTGACTGACGGGCCAATTCACTGATTAAAGGTCAAGTGTCATCCCTATAAACATTCTAAAATAGATATTGAAATGAAAAACACATAATATTCACTTCAATGTCTATATGAAAAAATAAATATGAGCGGAGAGCGCGTCATCCATGCGCAAAGTTGCAGAAGTGTCATTCAACATCCAAGTGGTCGCCATATTGGCTGCATCTACAGTCCATGACATCAGCCCGGACATTCGCCATTGAAAACACGCGGTGGCCCCTACTATGGGACACGCCCTTCAGACACGGAAGCTCTTTTTGATGTTTTGAGCCATGTTTAGATGATATACGGATCACTTCTAACTAACAACAGAGTCCCAGACAGTATGTATGAGCCAGCCCGGCCGAAGCCGTGCTCGTCTGCGAGCCTTCGTCAGGGAGCCCGACGTTGAAGCCTTTGCCGGGGAGCCCGACGCTGAAGTCGTCCGACGTGCACATTGACACATTTAGCAGATCTGTCATACACACGTGGTTCTTTTGTTACGTTATGAGAGACGGATTACGTGGTCCCACTCAAACTATTATTATTTTTAGCAGCTGTGTACACACCTACCTGTCATTTGGAAACCACGAAGCTCTCGTCCTTTGCACCCGTGCAATCCATTTTTCATGACGAACCGGGTCTCCTGGAAACTTCTGAAGGGTAAATCCATCCTCCCGAGTGTTCGAGCAATATCCAGCAATGCAACAAACCGGCATTTTGGCCATCACGAAGGAACAACGAGCTGTCTTCTCGCAGGTAAAACTAATGGAAACAAACTGCCTCCAACGTCACTTCCTGCTTCTTGTTGAAAACAAATCCCTCGAGAGGATTTTTATGGCGGGAGTTACAAAAAGCCATATTTGTCAAAATCATGTTTTGTGGTGAAAAAAATGGCTGGGTCCATAGCAGCTGCCGTTTTTTCATTAATAGGATACTGAAAATCGTGCATTTCATGACAGTGGACCTTTAACTGTGCAGCTATGGAGCCAACTGACTCACCAAAAAATAACCAACAACTGACCGACTGACTGACCAAATTGCTGATTAACTAACCAACTGACCACCTCACTGACTGACTGAGCAACCCACCGTCAGACAAAAGCAATTGACTGACAGGAGGTACAAAAACCTGAATTAATCAGCTCATCGTTGCACTTGAAAATAATATAATGCAAATAATGAAAACCATCTTAGCTGTGAACACTTGTACGGCCATGTGAACATCTTGTTATCCCGAGGAGGACCCGTAATATTTGCAAAAGAGTGGTGTCTATTTGAAGAACTCTGGGAAATAATTGGAGACATCACGAACAGCAATGTGGGTTTGGGCATTTTCGTTCTATAAATTTGACTTTATGTACATATGCAACGATTTTGAAATAGCTTTGGCACAATATCCTACTGATATAGGTTCATGTAAGTAACTCAGCATATGTGAATTATTATTTTTTGGGGGGGGAACTAACAAGGGAATGTTACAGCAGACTGGGTGTCTTTCCCTTTTTTATGCAAATCTCTTCAAGATACTTTCAAGCTGTAGATGTGATCAAATGTGATAAGTTGGACCACAACCACAAAATAATGTAGGCGTAACCGTCTCTATTCCCTTCCGACCCGCCGAGTCCCGAGTAATGAATAAAATACATAACTTAAATATGTATTTGTACCCCGGTGCAGAGCCAACACTGCACACACACAATTTAATGGTAAGAACAAAATAGGGCTAAAAATTCAGCTAGCAGTGGAAGCACAGTGAATGACAGTCAGATAAAAAGGTGCGCCGCGATGCTTTGTCCTCTTTCCAGCTAAAACGACCCAAAGTAACCTCAGCGAGCAAGCAGAAGAGGTATGACTTCAAGGAAAGAGCTTCTACGCCGGGATGGGATTTCAGTGTTTTTCTTTGCCACAGGCTGTCAGCACAGTCACCCTTTTTAGTGTCGCGCCTTTACACGACATGCTACCTACCGGAGTCGTTTGCGGCGGCGAGACCTTTTACGGAATATTAAATTAATATATAAACGCTACATTGATGTTCGTGCTCTTTGTTTCGCCGGCGGTACACGTTCCCGGCGCTGAAGTTGACGTGCTGCGGGCCCCGCCCCGGTACAAATCCCTATTAGGCTCGACGGGAGAGAGGAATCCAGTGAGGAAAATCGTTTCCAATGAGAGAACGTTGGGGAGGGGCAGACACATTTTGTCATTTGAGGAGAAGATAGTGTCGTGAAAACAAAAGCAAAGCTCTTTTCCAACAAGTCAAGTTCACTCTAGACAAACTGTCAAATTGATGAGATGAGGATCGCTCTATGGACCATCTTTTCTCATCCATTTTAAATTTCTGTCATATGCCTCACCAGTGAGAAACATGTGCATTCTTAATCTTTTAGCCTACACAGGCTTATTTCAATGGTAATTTTATGTAGTATATTTGTTAAATGGGTATGATCAAGCACTTTATTAATCAGTTTTACCGATTATTTTTCCTCTATTCACAGTGGTTCTACATTCAGTACATACAATACTATTGATTATTCTTGCTGCACATTAATTTCTGTATAGAGCTCGTGCACGTGACGTCACCATTTTCACGGCGCCATATTGACGGTCAAACAGGGGTGGTCGACATTGTGGGAGACATAGAACCGGAGTAGAATATTTACAATACCAGAGACCTGTTGTCCTGTTGGTTGTCACAACAGACGAGACAAATATTCAAAGAGATCATTCTATGGAATACCAGCTGAAAAGACCAGAAAAGATTGAAGGATTAAACGTGATGGCTGGTGCCCAATCAAATACACATGCAAGTGTAGCGATCACTTCATTTCAGGTAGGAATTATTCTTCATCTCAAATTCCAAAGTATTTATAATTCCAAATTCACTCATTAGAGAACAATGCATATTTTTAAAAAAAAAAAAAAAAACATCTGTCGCAGAGAGGTTTATATGTGTGTGCGTTTGGCCGCAATACGTTTCCATGTTGGAGGAGCCGACTCCCCGTCCTCTTTTTTTTTCCCAATTATAGTTGATGAATGCGGTTTGTGTAAAACCAGGGGTCATTTATTTAAATATTGGTATTTGTATGGAATACTAGCTGAAAAGATCGATGGATTTCGGCAAAGGTTAACGTGTAGCCGAATACGTTTCCGCGTTCACAAGCAGTCTCCCTGTCACTATGTAGGATTTATTCCTGATTGAGAACAGATCCAGCAACAAGGTATTTGTATGCGTCCAGACTTTTATATGCTTTCAAACTTTTCTGTATAATTCTTAAAGACTTACTCACCAGATCCACGTGTAGATCCAGTTGTCCCAAGACAAGCGGAAGGAAATTCACAGTCCAATTTCTTATAAAAAAAAACATCGACTTCGGCATTAAATATGGGTCCCATATGCCAAGTGTCTCTCATTTTTCCACGTACCTTCATTTATTGTCACCTTCTAAATGTTTAACGGTATCGGACAAAACTCTGGGCGTCGTGCTATAAGACATTTTCATTTCATCTCAACGGAATTAACTAGCAACAATGGTTTGTTTGAGGGGCAATATGACCAGTCACGTGATCTCGGCGACGTAGGTGCACGAGCTCTATAGATATTGAATCGATTATTTTATTTACAGTTGTCACTGTAGCGGAGAGCTGAGAATCCTGGTGCCTATTTCAATCTCTGTGAACAGACAGAACATTTATAGTTTTTATAAAATATGCAACAATTCTGCAGACTATTCTCGCTGCTCTTCACATTTACTTCTATCACTGGCGTCGGGCGGAATACCTGCACTGTATCTCCAAATGAATTACTATTGTATCACTGGTGACACAATGGTTAGTTTGGAAAAAATAACAGACCCACATGGGGACTGGCCGATAGGATCATTTAATAAATAAACATGAAATTGACCATTCTATTCTGTTGCCGACATCAAAGGTCATATTGCTCTGTTTGATTTCTCATTTCGGTGAAGTTTCTCTACACTTCAACAGTGTCGCCTCCAAAGGTTTCCATTTTAGTCATACACCTAGCAACACATGAGAAGAATCAACTTGAACAGAGCAGTGAGAAAAGAGGCACACCAACCAATGTAATGGTTCCACTCGGGCTCTAGGTCGGCTTGATTGGCCAGGCAGCCCTTGATGACATTGAGGCAGTAGTTCTTGCAGGGCTTAATGGCCGGCATGCCTTGGCAGAAGGGGCAGTACGACATCTTGGTCAGCGCTCGCATGCATGCTGGAGTGCTGCTCACCTGTAAGAGCCCACACAGAGTGCAACTGTGAGGGCCTCGGAACAAAACATAATCCTTCTCAATAATTGTTGCAGGAAGTAAATGGTAAGTCTCGTTACTACTGTACATAATTTGTGTTCTGGTCCATACACAAGCAAGCACTCTAAAGATTGTCCCCCAGCGCTCTCACAAATTGTATTAAACTGTATATTTTATGAAAATACACACAGCTAAACATGTACAAGACCACCTGTCATAAACATGAAAAGAAACCACCCAGCATTGTGATAGGCTTTAAACAGAAATGTCCAAAAACAAAATTCAATCGGCTTACTCCAAATTACATACATCAGATGTTTTTGTTATTTTCTTTTAAAAACAACAATGCAAACTCTAAAGTTGATCTTGTATACAATGTGGAATGCCACCAAAAATGTTTTGGGGGGGGAAAAAAATGGCGTAACATGACAAATTGCCATCATGCATGATGTCACATGATATTTCAGCTCAGTGAACATTTCAAAGATCTTGATTTGCTTTGTCTTCGGCCTTTTAGTGTGGTTTCATTTTTGTGCTCATAGAGACGGGCAGCAGTCGCACAGACAATCACAATCACACCGAGCGGCAATTTGGAGTCTCCAATTAATGCATGTTTTTGGGACGTGTGAGGAAACCGGCGTGCCCGGAGAGAACACACGCAGACACGGGAGAACATGCCAACTCCACACAGGCAGGTCCAGGACTTGAACCCTGGTCCTCAGAACTGTGAGGCCTACGCTCTAACCAGTTGCACCATCATACCACACTTAATCATTAAAATCTTCTTCTTCTTTTCCTTTCGGCTTGTCCCGTTAGGGGTCGCCACAGCGTGTCATCTTTTGCCATCTTAGCCTATCTCCTGCATCTTCCTCTCTAACCCCAACTGCCCTCATGTCTTCCCTCACCACATCCATAAACCTTCTCTTTGGTCTTCCTCTCGCTCTTTTGCCTGGGAGCTCCATCCTCAGCATCCTTCTACCAATATACTCACTCTCTCGCCTCTGAACATGTCCAAACCATCATTAAAATAAACCTTTTTTTTTTTTATCTGTTTTTTGACAAGATCCCTCCATAATAGTAGGCCAATCAACCCTTAACGTGCAGTCTTGGGAATATACCATGGGAGGCTACAGGGGGGCACTTTGGCTTTGTTCCGTAAACCAGTAACAGACACGTGCTGACCGCCACAGCAGAAGAACGAGATGCACCCAAAGACTTGACAGAAGCGCTGTGCTTTCTATCGTTGTATCCAGGATGTGCCGCATTAATTTAAACGCCCGCGTGCTTATTCCCAGCTTCCCCCTGCCTGTGCTGCCTCTTTCCAGCTGAGTGGAGACAACAGCTACAGATACAAGCGTATCCCTACCCGGGAGTTAAATGCATGACACCCGTGGGCCTGCTTCTTCACAATAAACGAGAAGATGAGCTCTCCCTTCTCTCCTCCCGGCTTGCCATATATCTCGGGGATGAATTGGACACAGCCAGCGTGCGCTCACCTATGGCTGTTTCTCACGTACACAGAAATCCATCTCTTTGGCCAGCGCGTCAACACCCCAAGAAGAAGCAGCAGCAGCAGCACCAGAAGACACATGACCAGGCTGCTCATAAAGAGCGAAGGATGGTGAGAAACATTTGCGACGGTAGCCTTTCGGTCTTCTCCATGCTCCTCTAGCCTGTGACTCACTAACTGTGAGTGATTGCTATTGAGTGACGGGCGCGATGCACCTCACCCCAATGCCACATCAGTCTCGCCGTTAGTTCACACAGGTCAAGCATGCACTGACAGGGAGAATGTGCACAGGGGCCACGGAAAAGGAGACAGAACTATAGCACTGTGGAGATTCTGAAGTAAAATGTCCCTGAGTTCATCGAGCATATAAGGACATAGAGCTTTTGACTTTGGCTTTTGATGAGCCTTTTTCTGACATTTTTTTCCACATACAGTGTGAGGTTTCAAGGTCAACAAGGTCATGCAATGAACTAATTTTCACAGCAGCATAATAAAATGTCAAGTATTTTTCATATCAATATCACCTTTACTTCTGACTTTACTGCCGTGCTTGTGCAGGCCAGGGATAAGACTAAAACTGGTTCCAACGTAAGCACAATCTTGGGTCACATCGGCATCATAGGAAGGGAATGACGTGGTAAAGTGAGGACTGTCTGCATTGTTTAAGCTCGTTGTGTTACTGTATATGCATTGGTAACTAGTTTAACATGTAAAATAAAATAAAAACTATACTGAAAATGTGGATTAATCTGGTTAGCCATATTGGACAGCTATTATTTTGAACACTACTGGAGGAAGTAATGAGGTGGAGTTGGTGGCACTAAAATTTCCCACCAATCACTCACTGATTGTAGTTTGGGGTTCCTCATGGCTCTATACCTGGTCCTCATGAATACTTTACTTGAAAAAAACTCATTTACTGAAAAAATAAAAACTAGTGGACTGCATTCAACAAAAGTGTAAACTTTGAATATGCAAGTCAATACAGTCAACAGATTATTTTCCACAATGAGATTTTTTCAAATGAATTGAGAGGTCTCTCTTTCCGCATCACTCTGAAGCACAACATTCTAAAGACCATGACAGCAATGCATAGCTCATTGGAATTTTAATTAGACGGACAATTACAGTCTAAATCTGTGTCTGTCTGATTGTTAGTTTCAGCTGACAAAATCCGCCTCTTAGTTTACAAAGCACTCACTGTTCTGACTCCACAGTATGTTTTAATTCCACGATCACGTCTCTTGCCCAAAGGGGGAATCCTCTATGTGCTTTGAGAAAGTCTGCTGAAAGGAAAGCCAGTTATAAATTATAGAACAGTTTGCCTGCTCATCTTAGATGTTGTTCTGTTATTTTCAAAACAGTGTTTTCAAAACCCTAAACTAACTTTTGTAGTGAAATCAATAATATAAATAATTTGATCACTGATAATGTAGCCCTTTGTTCCCCTTGCCACTGAGCTGAGTTCAGTTCCAAATCATATAGAAAATGAATTGCTATCACGACTGTGTCAGGTGCAATATTTCATGTTTCATTATGTGGGATGCAGTTGAACTTCTGCTTCAAGGTACTAGTAAGCAGTAAAAGTCTCAGATTTATCACAAAAGATAAATAAGTCGTCATGTTTAATGGGCCGGATCAACATTAGCAATGTTTCCACCAGTTGGTAAATTTCAGTTCAGTTTAGCACACTATGATACAGATTTCAAAAGTAAATCCTGATGTGATCAGCATTTCCACTCACTATCTTGGTACCGGTTTAGGTCAACGTATTGAACAAAGATAAGGGCTACGATACAGTAACCAAAGGAGAACAATGGAGGATATTCAAAAGGTGCAGGACTCGACACTAACTTTTTGCACTGGTAGCACCAAAAAACTGGGTCATGATTTGTTTACACCCTTGTTGGGGAGATACAGTATGACTACAATACAGTAGTTGTCTTAATTGACATACTGTAGGTTTATGAAGTAAAGATTGACAGAGACGCTATATTATATTTGGAAAGTACTTTCCTGTGAACAAGACGTTTGTCTGTAATGAGCAGTGGCTGACAACAATTATTTCATATAGTGTACTATATCGGGTCAATTTGTATTTGAAACCGTGGTTAAACCATAATGAATTAACAGAATGTCTACCCGACACTAATCGTACAGTAAATGATTAAACTTATCTGTCTCAAAAGGCAATCAACCGCAAAACCATCATGCCTGTCTATGAACCAATTTACCGACATCAAACTAATTATGTAAACTGTAAATGAAATTCACATTTTAAATACTAAGTAGTTATAAGGGCCATTTATTGTATTTTCATGTTTTCGGGAAAAAAAAGATGTAAATATTTCTACGGATATTTGAAAGGTATTTCTATTCAGTTGGAATTATATCCATTATATGCAATGGTAATTGTTTAGTTAAGTAGAAGTAAGTTGAACAAACACCTCGTGCTTTACAGTATGGGGATTGAGATTCAGTGCGGTGATGCTGTGTACAGTTTCAACCAGGAGTGGGAAATTATAAAGCCCGTGCCACGAAACGCCAGACTTGAGTGCTCCGAGCTATTCCCAGACTTGCAAAACATGTAGCTATACAGGTAACATTTTACGAGAGAAGCAGCTACTGTAGCAAGAATTCCATATGGGGCTTTTAAGATTCGTCTGCCTTGCCGAATTGGAGGGGACGGATCGATGTCACGTCATTATGAATTTGAGTATGTATCAGCACAATCTTTGTCCGTGTCGACAGCACCTCCTCGCCCAGCAAAAGCGGGAAACCGCTCTGCCGCGCGAGGCTCGCTCTCGCCGTGCTGAGGGGGGACGAACATGTGCGTCAAGATGTAATGAGATCCTGCACTTTCTTCATAAAGAGCGAGTGCAACGGCGACTTTAAACCACTCTGTCAAATATAGTGAGACTGTTAGAAAGGACCACTAAAACATGCACTTGCGCAAGCGCGACCCGATTAAATTTCTACTCAAACACTGAAAAAAAGGGTCCCATGTGCAGTCATTCAGGACGCCGTCTCGAGGCGCTAAATTGTGTTCTTCCTTTTCCAATCTCATCGTCGAACGGTTGGAATTCATTGTTTACCAATCAACACACAGCGTGCGTTTAACGCCACCCTTAGGCACTACTGAGCTTGGTCGTTCCCTTGATTGACGATTGTGAAAATAAACCAATTAATCAATTCAATGATATTTACACAGATTATTAGCTAAATGATGACCCGGTGGATGGTTGAACGTAAAACAGTATGACAATGTGGTGAACTAAACTGAATTGAACTTACAATAAGAGCTGCTCACATGAGATCATTTCGACCAATCATTTACACACATAGATACAAACATACATTTCAAGCTGGTCTCAGAGGAGAGAGTTTTAGTTTATTTGAGGGACACTGGTATTGTTGACATGTACAAGCCATTGTGAATGAAAATGGAGGATATCTGTGTTCATTCTTGGAAAGGAAGCCAAAATTATGATTGATGTACTTTACTGCCGTTTTAGTGTTTGTATCTGTAACGGCTATTAAGAAAAATGTACATTTAGCGCCCTGCTACTGCTCCCAGTGGGGATATATTACTTACCTGAAATAAGGGGATTGTAAAGGCAGCTCCAAAGAAGCTGGCTGGTGTGCTTGTGCATGGCGTTTCTTTTCAGCGTGACATTCCTCACTGCTGGCTTGGAATTATATAATTTTCAGTGCTTTTTACAGGATGTGTGAATGATGAAAAAAAAAGCAAAAGTGCAAAGAAAAAGCATTATTTCTGGAAGGTGTCTGCTCACACTTTCAGGAAACAGGATGACAATGAAGATTCTAATTCTAACAGGTTCTCTGACACTGCTTGAGAGGCAAAATCACTACAAGTAACGGTAGCGACATTAAAACGCGGGAACTATATTTGCGCATGTGGAGGGTGAGGCTTGTAAATGAATATAAGACTTAAGCCTGGTCTCTTTTCCTTTAATCTCACCATGTATACGATCAAAAGTGCAAACACTCCCAGGGCACTACTCGGGCATACGAGCATTAAATCAGCACAGTATATCAAACGGAATATTAAGGACGTACGGCTTAATTGGTAGATGTTACAGTAAAAGTCTGCTAACAACGCTGACCAATTCTTGTCACCTCTGCAATACAACACATGCACAAGTTAAGATGCTGGAAGACCCACACAAAAATTAGTCAGAGTAAGGAGGAAGTTGTTTACAGTGAAAGAGCAGAAAGAAAGTAGGTTCGCTGCAAAAACAACAAACATGACCTCGGGCGTGTTCAAATCTGCAGATGATGCACAAAAAAAATAGTTGTTGATTTTTAGGCCTTAGTTTACCTTAGAGACTCTCTGAGCCACCTCGCGGCCGACGGAGAGACCTTGGACGAAAGTGCGAGCGGCGATGAACGCCCGGGTGACCTGAGCTTTCAGCTTCCTGGGCACGTCTCCGAAGGGCTTGAGCTGATCCGTGTATTTGCTGACACACTCCAGGTAGTCCTCGGTGATGACATACTGGGAGTTGAGCAGCGTAAACATGCGCTCCAGCAGCCGTGACCAAAAGTCGTTAAGCATTTCCTCCAAGTTTACGTTGCCCCCGGTATAGTATCGCTTAAGCTCGGCGAAGAGGTTCTCGAAAACCTCCGCGTTCTGCATGTAAGGCTTGCCATACGTCCGCACAAACATCTCGTTCAGGGACCTCTCCGTGTTCTCGAGCAGCTCCAAGAAAAATTCTGCAAAACAAAGCCCGTCATGAGTGACTTTGTTGCTCTAAATTTCATCCACACGCAGAAACAAACAAATCAGGTACACAAAATGAAATGCAGTACACAGTCAGACATTGCTGCCGTGTATTTGGTTGAAGCAAAAATAAGGCTGTCACGGATTGCAAAACATTCAGGCATATTGGTAGCCAGCCCAAGCACGGTTTGTTTATTTGTTAGCAGAGTCTGCTGTAAGGCGCCGCTAGCTGTTAACTGCCTGCCAGCACAACCGTGGAGAGTGACAGTCCACAGTCGACTCATAATGACAGTCTGGAAAACAAAGGCCGAAAATGAAGAGGAGCACAGGACATATTTTTGAGCGTCTTGTCTGGATGGGAGAAATTTGATTTCCTACAGTTAGTCCCCTGTTTCATTTGATTTTGTTGAGTGTGGGATACACGTACCGGTAATAGGGTCAAATTTTAGCATTACCCCCAATCCCGCAAATCCAAGTTAGCAAATACTGATTATAGGTTGTCTTTAAAGCATTATCCCCAGCATTTTTCTTGTGGCCTGGGTTATGTTAAGAGTGCTTTTACTTCCCACATCGTGTCAGTAAAGTCAGCTTGGTAACTGCTCAACCAATTTAGTAATGATGGAATATTATAGAAGTTTTCTGACGCTTGTGCTGTTGGCTGACAAAAATAGAGGAACAATGGTTGGGTTGAGCATTGATTGTCTTTCAAGGTGACGAGGAGATTTTGCAGCCTTATTGTTGAGACCAGATAAACAAACACCGAGCTTCTCTTTATTCTTCAACTACGAGTCTTTCTCCTTTGCATTTTCTGGAAGTCCGGATGCCCAGTGGGACCGTGCTTCCCATCAAAGGTCAGTCTCGGTACTACGACAGACATCTGACAGGAGACTCAATATTGTCGGTGGTCGTTCCAGTTCGTGTCTTGAACAAAACACGGTGACAGCTGTAAGCACATATTTCCATCATGTGCATTTAAAATCTCACTCGCTATCTAAATTGAGTTTGGTTGAAATATTTTAAAATGTGTGTAGCCCGGGTATTCCACTTCCCCTCGGTTTTGATATCTTTGCCTAAAGGTTTTCTGTATGGAGATTATCAGCTATACCGCCAGCTATAGGCACGATCATGACAAAGTCTCCTTCAAGAGGAGAACAGAAGTGTGTAGGTGGGACTCCAACACCAGGTGTTAATTCAATGCTAAGGAGCATCGACATGAACTAATAGATAGCATGTTTGGCGTGTTTTGGCTCAACATCAAGATCGACGCTCGGCTCCATCGCGCCTTCGCTGCTTAGCAGAGAAATGCATCAACTCACAAATGTGCAAGCTTAATAAATAATGCAGCATTTAGATTTACGCTTTCCTCTCAAATCTCCTAGCAGTGAATTCCCAGCATCCTGACAATCAGACTCGATTTCAAACGCTCTAATTCGGCGAATGGCACAAATGTAGCAATCGATACTTGCGGAGGCTCAAAGGGGAAAATCTGAAACTTCAAAATGGAATCTGGTTTGTTGCTGATGAAATTATGGAGAATGGCAGCAAATCCCGAGAGGCAACTGAACGGCTAGACAAAGACCATTTCTATGCTTTCTTCCTTGTGACATTCGAGATACGTTGGCAGCAGCAGATCAAAATATGTATAATGCTTATTTATTCGTGTGACTCAAGGAAACGTGTCTAGAGGAGAGGGAGAGGAAGCATCCATTCCTGGATGAAAAAGGCACACACTCTTCCGGCACTGTGACTTTTGCCAACCTGCTTTAATTCAATAGTATTCGATTTTTTTTTGTATTGATGTAATCATTTAAAAAGAGAATGATAATGAAAGCTGCATTGGTAATCAAGGGCAGTGCTTAGGCCCAACCAGGTTGTCGTGGCACCCGGGGATGGACAAAAAAATGTTAAAAAAACGATAGAATGCTGCAGGTGACGGTTCGAAATCCCTTGAAATCTCAGAAAGCTCTGCAAAAAAACAGACTGACATCTTTACTCTTAATCATGGCAACATTCTTTCCTCACACCCCTGCTAAAAAGCACAAAAGTCGCTTTTATTGGACATCGCATTGGGCAAACATTCCGCTCGAGCATGAGGTATCGTTTTAAAATTGTACTTCTTGTTACCAAGGAAACCTCAAGAGTTGGAAAGTCAACCTCGAATTAAAACTTAATAGGCACAACTTTAATAAGAAATGAAAGTTTTATATGCCGCAATCCACTGGGCGTGCCATTGAAATCACCTTAGACATCAAAAAGACAGGTGGCCATTTTTTTCCCCAGTAGACTTATCACCTCTGCATGTGAGGCGATAAGACATCCCTTCCCACACAATCTCATGTCGGGAGCGAGCGGTGGATTATTATATCTCATTAGAAGGAGTTGACTCCACTGAAAAGGCTAAAAGGAGTCGGGGTGAGGTAAGGAGGTAAGTGTGCGTCTCTGTTGGGTAATGAGCCCCCCCCCCCCCCCCCCCCTTGCGCCTCCTGTAGTATCGGGCCTGTGGTCAAGGCAGTCGCTCCGGGGGCTCCATCTCACAGCACGGCACACAAAACCATGAAACAAAGCTGAGGAGTGCAAAAGTTTGGCTCTGGGATGGCTCTTGTCAATCTGCTGAGCGGGGAGCCGTGTTTCGTTTAATCCGATGAGAGGAAGGCTACTCCGCCCGCTCGCATATTAACGAGGGCTTCTTGTCTCCTCGTGAGGGGCTGGAGAGAGTAAAGCTACAGTTAGCCTTTTATCAAATTAACACCTCCAGTCTTTTGATTGTGGTCTTTGATTCGCTGAACTTCAGACCCACTGTTATGCGAAAATGCTGCTAATTTACATAACTGCCCCCGTACTCAATTTCTCCACCAATGACACGATCAGGTCGGACGGGTGAAGACCCAGAGCCGCTTTCAAGACTGCACGATCTGAAACAGAAAAAGCCGCACCCTGCACGGGGTGGGGGTGGGGGTGGGGGGGGAGACCCCTGCTATTTTGTCAAAACCAAAAGGTAAGCAGAGCCTCAGAACCAGCACATTCGGCAGAGCTACAACTCACAAAACTCATCTACTTGTGATTCAGAATGTTTGCAAACCGAAGCAATTTTTCCCATTAAAATTAATGGAAAATAGATTCATGAGTTTTCAGCAGCCCAAGAACAAACTGGCAGAGCACCCCAAATTTTTACCGCACATTTTCATATAAATCAAGTCAATATGAACTAATATAGTATAGGCCATGCATACACTACTATTCTTTGCACAGTCTTATCGAGTAATTCCTGTTTTGTTTTGTTTTTTTAGCACATTTTGTTACCTTGTGGATAAAAAAAACAATCCTCGTGTTCAATGACAGTCAGTAATGTGGCCTACAAACTTGACTATTGTGTCCAATATGTTAACGATATCGAGCTAGCAAAATAAAGTTTATAAACAATCACCTTACCATCAAACCTCTGATGTCTGGACACAAACATGCTCCTCAAATTATGACTCATCTCGTCGACAAGGTCACCAAACTCCTGCTTGCTGCGCTGGCCGAAGGCGTCCTCCATTTCTTGGGTACAACACGTGTTTCCCTGTGGACACACTCGCAGATGTTCACCTGTGAAAAGAAACGCCAAATGCCGAGCAAATCATGGTTAGAGCAACTACGGCAGCCACTGAACACCATGAGACTCATTAAATTATTTGTCCTTGGTGAAGGCTGGCATATGACTATTACACACGCATGCACAGTACCTTTAAAGTATGGTCTGCTAGTATATATATTTTTTATATATACTCCATATCTCTGTTACATCAGTCTATATATTTGGTATATCAGTGTGGTATACTGGCCTTATTCACTTTATTGTTTTTTGTTGTCGGTCTGTTGTAAATTTAATTGGCTGCGCGGTGTCACATGGGACAAGTTACAGTGCACAGCAGTAGTTTGTGTATTTCCTGTGTGCATACATTTACTTCCATATGCATTTACTACCATAATAAATGAATTGAAAGAACTGCCGTAAATCCTCAAATAGTTGCAGGTTAAATGTCACAGCCTTGTCAAAAATAATCCAATAAAAGATACGGGCATGGGGATGAATAGGAAGGCTTTTCTAGTCTGAATTAAGGAACATGGACGTCGTCTATCAGAGATTCTTACGTAGTTACTCTTATCGGCTGGTAAATGAAAAAAAATGGGACTTAGATGTATTAACTTGGATTAATTAATCAAGGGAAATTAATCACTGCACTCAAGGCAACAGAGTACATTTCTTTGTGCCATAATTCCATTGCCGCACAAGAACGCATCGAGTGACGACAGGAAACCACATGTGCCGCAACGTTACCCCATCGTTAGACTAAAGACGTGATGGAAGTCGCCATTGCTAGTCTGACGGATAAAATGTATTACCGGTAAGTTTATTTAGAAAAAGAAGTGCCGAACACAAGCGTGGAGGAGTGCAAATACTGTAAAACAGCATCTGGTTGTTGCCATTGGTTACACACAGTTTTTGCCATGAAAAGGGTTGAAACGTCTTTGTAGTTTTAATAAAACCATTTTGTTTTTCCTCCTCTCACATTTTCCTCTCAAGTAAATGGATGCATGCATTGACAGATAAAGTTCACATATATGTCCATTTATCAACCAAAATGTAATTGAACTGACAAACATTGCTTAATGGGGGAAATATTTTCATTAGAATATGTGAAGCCTCTAATTAAATACATACGAGCCACTAATTAAATACATACGAGGTATTCGTTTGTATCAAGTGCCACCAAAAAAATGAAAAAAAATAAAAAACAATGGAATTTCTTTATTGACCAAGTTTTCCCACGGCTGTCGTCTTTTCCGTTTAACAAAGTTAAGTACTGCAGCTAAATGGACTACAAAGGTTTACATCGACATTCTTGGCATGTGGTACAAAAGACCCGAGAGAGACTCTTCTCACTTCCATATTGTTTTCAGGAATAATCTACAACGCCGCACGATGGGAAACAACTGACAGCATAACCAAATCTGAAATATAGTTAAAGGAAAAATACAGAATGGAAGCATAGATAAAAGTAAATGGAAAAGAATGGAGAAAGTTCCCTAAATGGCACTTAACTGCTGGTAGCAAAGTGCGCACATTATTGCGACAATATGTGGAGCACCGCATTCTGCCATCATCACGGGGCTGAGAATGAATTGTAGTTTTGATGCCACCAGTTAAAGTTTAGCTAAAGATAAATCAGTTTGAGAGCAAACGCTACTTGTCTTTAGAAGATTCGGCTCCACGTTACATAATTAATGACATCGGGGAAAAGTTAATGATGCACATCATTCTCTTCCCTCTAGCGGTGATTTAGAAAGAGCTACAGAAATCTTGGGAAGTTCGGTCCATCCGCAAACTTTACTCACAGCGTACAGAATCGAAAAACACGCCTCCGTGTACATTTTAGACACTGCACTAATACTGCAGCTTTTCCACCAACTATCGACTTATCTATGTTTGTTTCTACCCTAGTGTTCAGGGTCACAGGGTCTCTTGTGCAGAACCCATGGACATCAAGCAACCACGTGAACCACGACACTACCATTGACCGGACCACAGAAATGCACCAGGAAAAACTGAGCGTCAATAATTGTAGAATTATTGCCATATTTGGTTGACCTCAACACATACTCCAGTTATTATTTTGTCCACAACAATTTCCTCAACATCTGCGCTTACTAAAGCATTCTGAGAATGGTGGTCGGCATGTTGGCCTCACAGTGAAAAGGTTCTGGATGCGAAACTTCACTCCGGCCATCTTTGGGTCGAGTTTGAGTCTTCTCCACAGGTACTCCGGCTTCCACATTTCAGAAACATGCATGTTAGCTTCTGAATTGTCTGTAGATTTGAACGGGATTATGATTTTTTTTCTCTACATGTATCTGACGATTAACTGATGACCACTCTGGGGTGCCCCTTACCATAAATCAGCAAGGATTTTGAACCGGGCGGCACGGTGACTCAAATGGAAAGCATTGGCCTCATAGTTCTGAGGAGCGGGTTCAATCCCAACCCTCCCTGTGTGGAGTTTGCATGTGTGAGTTCTGCCACCTCCATCTTTATCATTAGAGTTGTGCCTACATCGCAGACTGCTCCTTCGGTATGGCCGCAAGTCTCTCTACCTGGAGGATAAGACAACTCTAACAGGTCTGATGAGTCCACAGGAACTGAATTCTCTTGTTCCAGTCGATCTCCTATTTTTATATTGTTGAAGTGGCACACGAGTATGACAGTCAACAGGACTCCAGCTCAAAGCAGCACTTACTTTCCAAGTGCTCTCAGCAGACATCGCAAAAGGCCAATTTTCTCAGCATCAAGTCATTTTCTGTCTTTTACTTTCTAAATACAATTTACTGCACATCTTAAAGAGAGCTGCAGCCTTGTGCTACTACGGCAATACATACCGCTGCATCAATCACAATCCCCGCCGTCTTTTCGGTTTAACGATTTCACGTTGGTGGCATACTTTAGACAGGGCATGTGTTTGCTCTCGGATCAGAGCAGAGCAAGAAGAAACGTACAAAGTCTGGAAACAACAAACGTGTTGCTCGTTTTGTAGATTTGGATTAGTTGTTCCAGGTATCACACACTTTCAACAACCTATTTGGCTGTACATGCATTTACATCTGTATTCCACCAGGGGACGCATTACATTCATTTTCACCTTTTGCGAATTTTCAACAATTATTTGTGAGCACATGACACGTCAGTTTTAATGGGGTCTTTTTTGTGCAAATTTTAAACATTTGTAATATTAATTGACAGCAAAAATGCCATATAGTTCTTTGGAATTTCATTGATTAACTACATGGATTAATTAATTCCATTGCAGTGTTGCAAAAATAACTGATCTGTCATATTATTTGGAAATATTTTAAGATTTTAAGACCAACACCAGTGCATAATATCTATGTGAGCTGCAGGAATTATTATATTTTTATAATTGTTGTTGCAATCCTCACATTCTTTATGGTAGCATTTGTGACTTTGCATGTGTGTGGCTTTAAAAGGCTGGGCCTGACCTGTTGAGATGATGTGGGAGTCAATTGATGGCTCAGAATAGCGAGAAGTGAAGGCATGACTGTATTATTCTCATTCGGGATTTTTATTCCAACAGCTCCTGTATGTGTCATTAGATTATGTTCTACGCATTTGCATATGATCTCTTCCTCAAATTCCACGTCCTACGTTCAGAAGCCTTTAAGCATCCTGTACGTCTATTTTAGCCGAGAAGAATAAAGACCATTGATTCACCACCCGCACCACCACCGCAACTGTGGCGCTGCAACCTTTTCTTCAGTTATGTCTGGTAGCAGGAGGAAGAAGAAAAAAAAAAGGAAAGCGACATCTTGACATAACATCCCTTCACTGTGCTCTGGCAGTCTCGAACATCACTGAGGCCGTCATATATCAATGTACCGCATATGTGGAAATGGGCTTTCAAGGGACACCGACACACAGAGGAGTACCGTGCCCTTTCTTTTCAAGGTTGAAACAGCTCGGTGGCCTCACCGGATCGTCTTTCCGCCCGGCAACTTATCACATAGCCAAGATGGAGGAGTGAAGACACTACTTTCCCGGTCTTTGTTTTGACGTTTGAAAAGAAATAAGGAAACATGTATTGGAAATAAATTATTGCCTCTAAAAATGGAGGTCATAGCTCCAAAGCATTATTGGGAGTGCAATATATCCGTCACAATCCAGGTAACAAAATGTCATAAAAATCTCATAAAAGTAGCAGCTGAGCACATCCCATATAAAAAAAAATACATTACTACTGATAGAAGAGACTACATTGTCAATGCATTGGAGATGAAGATAACAGAAAACATATCAGCTCATTAACCACACGAGTAAAGAAAGCCAAAACCGTGTTAAACATTAACATATTCCATTTGAACTCTGTTTAATTCAGCACAAGGATCCCATCTATTTTTATACACAACGGCACAAAAGGCAAAATCACCCCCCCCCCCAACCACAGTCACATGTGCTGGATGTGATAGTTTGCTGCCCCACTTGAACCGTTGCAAGTGGTCTGTAAATTCCAACTGCGCCTTCGTCACAATCACCCGTGGGGTAAGCACCTGAGGTTACTAAGCAACCAACAAACAAAACCGCTGCGCTTTGTGGCATGAAAATGACAAGCAACAATACAAAAATGGACTCTAATGGGCTGCGGCTGACATTTGCTGCATCTTGGAGCACCATCTAGGGAGGTTTTTCGGTTTAGCAAGTGCAACATTTGGGCTGACAAAGGGCCAAAGTAAACGGCTGTAAAAAGAATCATATGTTTGGAAGCAGATGTCCTTCTATCACACACGCCATAGAACATCACCACCACATGATTCCAGATTGTGATGGAAAAAACAGAGTTCATGAGATCATCTAAACTTGTACATCAAATAAGAGTATTAAGTGACATTATTACACTGATCCATTTTCCTCATCACCTATTTCCGAATGGAAAGCACGAGGTGATGGATCAATCATTGTGTTAGTGCTGTTCATTAATTTTGTCCAAGTTTGTTTTGTGAGTTCATTTCTAAGATAGTTACGCTAGCCAGTGTCATCGGTTTCTTGGGTTTGTTTAAATCATTCGGTAGTTTTGTACTTTGTCTCATTTGGTTGTTTTGTTAACTACTGGTAGTTTTGTTCCTATGCAAAATACTAGACCAGGATGTACCCAGCTAGGATAGGCTGCAGCGCAACCGTGACCCTAAAGAGGATCAGAGCTATGGAAATCAGATGGAATTTGGGAGGAAGTCAGTATCATCCATCCATCTATCCATCCAGCTTCTACCGCTTCTCCGGGTCGGGTAACGGGGAAATTAGGTTCAGGAGGGACTTCCCTTTCCCCAGCCACTTCTTCCAGCTCTTCCAGAGGGATCCCGAGGCATTCCCGAGCCAGCCGAGAGACATGGTCACTCCAGCGTGTCCTTGGTCGTACCCGGGGTCTCTTTCCGGTGGGACATGCCCAGAACACCGCACTAGGGAGGCGTCCGGGAGGGATCCGAATCAGATGCCCCAGCCACCTCATCTGGCTCCTCTCAATGCGGAAAAGCAGCGGCTCGACACTGCGCCCCCCCCCGATGACCGAGATTCTCACCCTATCTCTAAGGGAGAGGCCGAACACCCTGCACAGGACACTAAATTTCCTCCACTTGTATCCAGGATCTTGTTCTTTCGCTCACAACCCACAACTCGTGCCCATAGGTGAGGATAGGAAGGTAGATCAACTGGTAAATTGAAGTATGTATCAGTATCATGAAAAAATATAAACAAATTAATATCAAAAGCCATTTGTTTGCTTATTCTTTTCTTTTCATTGTCAGTTTATAGGTTGAGTTTTGTTCGCTCGCATTTTAATTTTGCCAATCTATGGGCAATTTAGAGTCCTCAATTCAGATACCGTGCATGTTTTTGGGATGTGGGAAGAAATCGGGAGTGCCCGGAGTAAACCCACGCAGGTACGGGGAGAACATACAAACGCCACACAGGTGGGGCCAGGATTTGAACTCCAGTCCTCAGAACTGCAAGGCAGATGCTCTAACCAGTCTTCCACCATGTCGTCTTATTAGTTGTGTTCCATGGATTTCGTTGTAGTTTTGTTTTTGGTCCTTTGTCTTGTTGGTTTCCCATCTTTGTTTTATTTGTTAATTCCGTTAGTCATTCCGTTTTGCTTTTTTTTTGGATTTATTTAGGTTTTTGCTAGCTGTTTAGATTTTTTTAATTAGCACTGTTTTTTTTTTTATTTCTCAACCCACCAAGAGGACTGCAGGGTTGTGCATTGTGCGTCATTTGTCAGACAAAACAAAGTAAGCATTTTGTTTCTATGCTAATGGCGGTTTGGGCCGCTATTATGGAAAGTTTGATTTCCATCAGAAGCTGTCGACGACCCTGTGCAAGGCACTCAGGGGGAATTATTTCACATGAATAGCTGTGTTTATTAGTGAGGCAGAAGCATAGGCTTGAAGCATGGAGACGTATCCCCGCTTAACCTTCCTGTATTGAGCCAATCTCTGTGCCTCTGCCTAACAAGAGCGCGCCCAGCTTTCTAATGAGCTTTGACTCATTTTAATTACAGCAAAACAGTTTAAATATGAAATCAGAGACACTTTTGGTGTGTTTACAAGCTGCCATCACCAGTCGCAATTACTTTGTGTCACTTACATGTCAGTGATCTAAGCGCTGTCAACCATATTTACTGCCTTATTCTATTCTAAATAAAGTCTATAATAGAATAATATCGTATAAATATTATAAACAGTCACTGATGGATTCGTCTGATTTTGGTGCGGGCAGCATAGGTTTAGTTCCCACACCGTGACAGTGTGAATGTGAATGCTTGTCCATGTTGATATGTGCCCTGCGAATGCCTGGTGACCAGTTGCAGTGCCCAGCAAGCATGAACAGGATAAACGGGATTAAGAACGGATGGATATTATAAAAGCTCTCAGTATAGATAGGTTTCCAATTACGCCATCTTGTGTGTCATAGAGATCAGAGAACAAAAGCGTGAGGTTATTTTCTATCGTTAATTTATCTGATTGCTCTAAGGACTTTGGTGACGTCATTGAAAACCTGTCCATTGATGCAGTGCACCGCTGTCGTTGTCAATCAAAACTGAGCACAATGAGCACTAAGGACCCCGAAACAAAATTGGATGTTCATCCAATCAGAGAGCACACGCTGTTGTTGGTGGCCATGTTGTGCATGATGAACTTGGATTGCAATCTTTAACTAAGATTTCAAATAGCGCGACGGTGGCACTGAAGAAACAAGAGGAAGCAGAACTGGTGGTAGCAGAAATGAAGATGTTGAGGTTCTCACTCGGAGTGAGCAGGTGGGATATGATTAGAAACGAGCTCATTTGAGGGACAGGCAAAGTTGGATGTTTTGGAGACAAGGTTAGAGAGCGCAGACTTCGATGGTTTAGACATGTGCAGAGGCAAGAGAGTGAGTATGTTGGTAGATGGGTGCTGAGAGACCCTATTCATGAAAATAATGAATCAGGCATTTAATAGTTTTGTACTGTGTGTGGTGTGCGCTGTAATTATCAACACCGCAACGCATGATTCTGTTCCACCACCGATCTCGAATCAAGTCCTCCAAGACAGATATCTCGTGAGCAAACATGATCAAACTGAAACGAAGAAGAAACATAGCAGGATCTGGGATGCAAAAGATGTAACACACGACACGAGGGACTGATGGTATCCTTGGGACTATTTTTTTTTTTAGAGAAATCCCTCAAGTAAAAAAAAAATAAAAATGCTGTGGAAAAATCCTGGACACGGCGAGACGATAAATAACCGCGGTCGGGCTTCCAACAGCTCCATGATTTAGTCCGCTATTTCTAGCAACCACCAAACTTTGTTTTTTGGGCACGACATGCTCGCTCTTATTTATCGAGGACACTTCCTTGTTCCTCAGTCCCTCAGTCAGGTCACTATTTCAATGGCTACATTCCGTTCACGGAGTCTTGACTCGGCATCGTCGGCTTTCCTTATACACGTGAGATTTCTGCTCATAAATATTGAACATTTAATATTTAAGACTGCTCAACCGTGACCCATTTCTAAACCCATTATTGGTACAAACCCTTAGATAATCTTATATAACATAAAATAATGTGGCGTTTGTCATCCTCGTTCAAGGAAGGGGCCAAATAATGATAAAAAGAGGCAAATTTTGCAAGAGCACCGAAAATAAAATTTGAAGCGATAGTGATGGGATTGGAAGTGTTAGTGGAAAGGAAAAACATTATTGAATCACACAAAGGAAATGTCCCACTCCAATAACTTTAGTGAAGCCAGCAAATGCATAAAACTCGGGATTCATCCAGAGTGACAATTTCTGCGTAACATTGCGTTTGAAACTTGGCACGGCACATACAGAAAAGGAGAGACCAGCACCAGGCTGTCCTTATAGTCCCATGAAATGAACCAGATGAAAAAAGTTTTGTCACTGACACCCTCCATTTAGCATAGCATTTGGAAGCTCCAGAATTGCTTTGCTAAACACAATACATAAATAATTTCTGGCATTTAAAAATGTTTAAACAAAGAGAAAAGCTCTGTTCTCCTCATTGCCTGCCATTTTTCCCGCCCCCTAATCATAAGTGTTAGCACGGCACAGCCATTTGCACCTGCGTCTCAGGTCCGGTATTTGAAGATGCGAAATCAGCTATTACAATTAGCCCCTGAATGTGTTAAATTCATGCAAATTATTTCCGCATATTCTGTATTCCTCTAAGAATGTGCAAATTGAACTGCACGGCAATTCAGCGACTATGTTAGGCCAAATCATGATCTGCCCAGTTAGTAGATCTTTTTTCACATTTGTCCACATGAGTAATCAGGTTTCCGTACTTTTTCGATAATCAGTTTGATAATCTAAAATATATTAGGTTTTGACAAACAGTATGACATGATCAATCAATGTGATCGGCAGATTTCACGATCCTTTCCCTTGCATTTTGTTATTGTTTCTCCTGCAGGCAAACAGTATACAAGTCTGCTTTTTACAGACAGTCTAAATTAAGACTGCAGCCGCGTTCGTCTTTCCACTTATCTCTAATTGAGCCATAAGTAGCACCATTATGTTAAGGGCATTTTGTGAGGCATTAGAAGCTACCGACTTTGAAAAAAACAGTCAGCGGTACACCTGGCCAAAAAGATGTGCAACATATGCGCTCTGGCTTCTGCTGCTTCCAACCACTCAAACAATATTTCACGGCCTTGTGTGTTCTCCATTGAAGTCGCTGGCCTTCAGGCTGTTCTGAGTGACTTTTTTCTTCCCTATTTGTCCAATTCGGGCTAGTTACTTATTTCTGTTAGCTTGTTAGGATTTGTTTAGCTTGTGGGCTCGCTGCCTGGTTAGTTAATTGTTTGCCTGGTTAATTAGTTGGTTGGTTGCTGAGAACAATGATTCCCAAACAGCATGCCGGGGTACATTAGTGTGCCGTGAGCGCTCTTCAGGTGTGCCGTGGGAAGTTATGCAATTTTATGTAATTGCTAAAAAAAAAAAACATTTATTTCCAATAAATAATGTATCTTTATTCATCCGTTTATGTCAGTGAGGCACAATGACAGACCGAAGAAAAAAAATCCTCTTCTGTTACATGGCAGGAAGTACATAAAGTAATTATTCTATTCATTTTTGGTGACATTTACTTTTGTTGGTGTGCCGTGGGATTTTTCAATTGTAAAATATGTGCCTTGGCTCTAGAAAGGTTGGAAATCACTGCCTTAGAATCATAACTGGGAAGAACCTACTTAAAACTGATGAGGAGTTGGATAAAGGTTTGTTCATGAAAAATTTTGTTTAATCTCTTCCATCCATCCATCTTCTTAGCAGCTTGTCCTCACAAGGGTCGGGCTGGAGCCTATTCCAGCTGTCAATGGGCAGGATGCTGCAAGCCAATTGCAGGGCACATCGAGACAAGCAGCCAAACTCACACTCACACCTAGGGGCAATTTAGAGTGTCCAATTCATGTTGCATGTTTTTGGAATGTAGGAGGAAACCGGAGTGCCCGGAGGAAAACCCACACAGGCACGGGGAGAACATGCAAACTCCACACAGGCAGGTCCGGGATCGAACCCGGGACGTTAGAAGTGTGAGGCCAATGCTTTCCAGCTGATCCACTGTTCTGCCAATTTTGTCTCTTATTTTTACAAAATTCATTCATTAGTTTCATATGTATGTTAGGTGGATATGATCAGTTGTGTTAGTTTCATTTGTCTGTTCAATAATTCAATAGCTTTGAAAAAAAAAATGCGGAAAAAAATGAATCTGCAAATAGGTGAATCTGTGGGTGCTGATCAGCGAGTATGTGGGGGCACGCTGTATATGTATACAGTCGTTATACTGTACATACAAATATATGTGTATATGTATATATTTTACACATGTACCTAAAATTTCCATAGAAATCTTGATTCGAGACAGAAAAGATATCATAACATTGTGAAATAAACTGGAAGAGATAGAATTATAATGCCCGCGAAAATCAGTATGCATGCATAAAACCCGTGCATTCCCACACTCTTCCCTTTCCACTTTTAATAATGTCTCCAGAGGTGTTGTGTACAGAATAGCTGAGTTCCCTCCTCAAGTTCAAAATTGCGCCGTATCAATCCCAATGACACTATATCACATTTTCGGTCATGTCATAAGTCATAATGAAAGACATGATGTGCTTTAAATGACTGGCGGCTGATGGAGGTGCAGACACAGGGGCGTGCGGTTGTCCTTGCGCATAAAAAAGGGACAGATTCAAGACAGAAATGAATTCCAGGCGACATAAAACAGTCAGCGATGAAAGCAGTGTGATACTTTTGTAGGATGGGAATCTGGTTTTTATCCCCGGGAGAGGCGGCATGGCAGGGAAAGCAATAGAGAGAAAAAGGGTTTCATCCACCAAGCAAATATGTCATATTTTTTATATATATATATATATATATATATATATATTATATATATATATACACACATTGATGTCAAGGTATCCCTCAGCAACGTGTAGGTGATTTAAAAGAATTGGAGAATCGATGAGTTGGTGTTTCATGATAAAATAGAATAACAACAATCATTTCAAAATGCTATCCATCCATCCATTATCCAAGCTGCTTTTTGTGTTTTGTTTTCAACTACTAACATACATAACATTCATAACATACATGTTATTTTCATTTGTGAGGGCTGGACTTCTATGATTAAACTGCTTATGTTGAAACTTAGTTCACGGTATAAACTCTGTGCAGAATTTCAGACCACAAAACTAGCCTTTGGCAAATAGTTAGCATTCGCGATTAGCATTAGCTTGTGATGACCATTTCAGACCGCAACACAGACAAAGCAAAAACTAATTATTATTGAGTTAACTAATTCAGAATTTTGCATGTACACTGCACATCTAATCGGGTCTTAAAACTCACTTACTGACGCTCGTCTGTCGCTTTTGGCAATGTTTGTTCCTGGCCCAAAAGTGTGTCCGCCTGAAGCAATTGTCCGTGCGATAAACATGGACAGAGGCTAAATAGTTCCGGGCAGGGCAAATTGGTTTCCGGACAGTACAAATATGCTTTTATAATGTTTTTTTTTTTTTTATTATTGCCTTGAGCCAGAATTATTTGCATCGACCAGTTTTGGCAGTCGACTTAGAAGTGTTTTTTTTTCTTCTCCCAAAGTACACTAAGGAATGTTGCATTGCTCAGTTTAACTGCTTTGTCTATTACTTTCATGAGTTAGTTTTGTTTGCTAAGACAGGTTGGGATCTCTCATTAACTCATGAGTTAATAGTTTAGGTTCCTTAAAGAGGAACTAAACCATAGATGTCAAAACTTCCTGTTATATTGCAAATGTGCATTTCTTCATCTGATACTTATTACAATTGTCCATCATTGTCCATTGTCAATCCATCCATCCATCCATCCATCCACCCATCCATCCATCCATCCATCCATCCATCCATTTTCTTAGCTGCTTATCCTCACAAGGGAATGCTGGAGCCTATCCCAGCTGTCAATGAGCAGGAGGCGCGGTACACCCTGAACTGGTCGCCAGCCAATCGCAGGGCACACAGAGGCAAACAGCCGCATTCACAATCACACCTAGGGGCAATTTAGAGTCTCCAATTAATGTTGCATGTTTTTGGGGATGTGGGAGGAAACCGGAGTGCCCGGAGAAAACCCATGCAGGCATGGGGAGAACATGCAAGCTCCACACAGGCGGGTCCGGGATTGATCCCGGGGCCTCAGAACTGTGAGCTCAACGCTTTCCAGCTGAGCCACCGTGGCGCCTTATTACAATTATTTATTCTTTGAAAAAAAAAAGTGAAAAAACTGCATCTACACGCTGACGTGAGCAGTCACGTTTGCACTATGATGTGTAGCAATTCCTCCTTCTGGTGTTAATGCTTGTATGCCAGGAATATGACTTATGACTTCATCATTATAAAGGTGGCAAGACCTGGACTCAACGCAACACATTATTTCAATTACTTGCTGCCAAAACTTGGTTTCCATATATAAAGGAAATTAGTCCATCGCCGTCTCTAGCCTTCATTTCAGGCAAACCAATCAACAGTTATTGAAAAATGTATCGCCGGCAAGTGCTTCAAATTAAGCAATGCCCCGATGCTGCAGGCCAGTCCGTGGCCTCACTTCTTATTCCCATCGGACGGAATGCATACATATTTTATGATCAGCAGTCAGAAGATCAACCGAGGCACGCAAAAAAAAAAAAGACTTTTGCTTTTCTATTCAATATCACACCGGTGCAAATATTATCACCTGACTCGAGTCACATTTATGAAGGGAAATAAGCTCTTATGGGGCTAAAATTGAGGGAAAGACATCAACAAATTAAGCAGCGGTGCCTGTATGAATCAAAGTCAGGAAGATGAATAGAGAAATAAAACATACAACATGCTTGAGTCCGTAGGCAAAACGCTGTGAATATTCATGTGCAATTTACTGCAGCGAGGCCGACCAATACCAATGCAGTGAAGATTAATGTGTGTAAGCATCTTCAGCACATTTAGGAGCGATGATGCGGATGTGTAGCAATGTCTGCTTTTTTTTTTTTTTTTTTTTTTTTTTTTGTGCATGCTGATTATTACAGAGTGTGGAATCAAAGTGGAGGAGGAGCCCGTTATGGATTTCCATTCCACACGCCGCTTAGACATGCATGCCAACATGCTCTGCATCCACTTAGCGGCGGCGACGGCACCGCGGGGCCGCAAGCCGGTGGCGCTTTACTGATTATTACCTTTCGCTCAGCATTTAACGGCTTCCTCATTAGCGCCGCAACCTCGCCGCAGCGCCGGGACTTTTCTCTCTCGTCAGCGCCCCGACCGGAGGCCGCGTTCCCCTCTCCTCAAAACCAACCTTATGTAGCGCGAGGGCCAGCCATCGCCGTTAACAAGGCGGCGGCGGCGAAAGACTGACGGGGGCGACGGTGCGTTTCGAGGGATTGCTTTGTCTCGTTTTAATTTGACGGGTTAGGTGAGACCTGAGGGAAAGTAGACACATCTGACATGCACTAAAAAAAAGTTAGGGATATTCGCCTTTTTTGGGGGGTATAATTTCAGAATTAACCGAAAATGCAATACTATCTTTACAGGTAAATGCAATTTGACCTTCACTCATCTATTTTAAATGCACATGTCCGACTGATGAATTTACTGTTTTCTAACAAGGAGCTGAACTACAATACGTCGTACGCAAAAAGTGTTTGACCCATGAGTCGACCAATAAACGTAAAAAAAGAGCTCCTTTTACGGAAATGGAAATTAAAAAAGAAGAAAGGCGGCATGGTGGCTCAGCTGGTAAAGTGTTGGCCTCACAGTTCTGAGGTCCCGGGTTCAATCCCAGACCCTCCCTGTGTGGAGTTAGCGCGTTCTCCCCCGTGCCTGTGTGCGTTTCTACCGGGCACTCTGGTTTCCTCCCACATCCCAAAAACATGCAAAATTAATTGGAGACTCTAAAATTGTGATTGCGAGTGTGGCTGTTTGTCTCGATGTGCCCTGCGATTGGCTGGTAACCAGTTCAGGGTGTGCCCCGCCTCCTGCCCGTTGACAGCAGGGATAGGCTCCAGCAATCCCCGCGACCCTCGTGAGGATAGAAGGATAGAAATGGCAATTCAAGATCGTGACGTTAATGACTGCTTTCTGGTTTCAAATGAGATTAAATTTATAATATATATGATCAACACTGTTCACACTTCACTTGGCTTAGCCAGCAACTCACCAACCACCCATCGCTCTCAGTACATATTTATGATTACTTGTATATATACTGTTGATATGTTGCTTATGTATTGTATGGAACGCATATCTTTTCTTCAATGCAAAATATTATAGAGCTGGAAACCCGTAGTAGCTGTGTCCCCTTGTAACTAAGTAACGTTAGTGTTAGGGTTAAATACTTCCCAAAATTGGAGACATTCAGAAAGATATGTATCTTTAAGCAAAAACAATCAAGGAGTGATAGAAACTGAAGATTAACTCTTACATTTTAGGTCCTGTTCCATTTTTAACCTTCACTGTTTCGGAGCTAAAATACAGGCTACATCGGTGATTCTTTGATTTTAGCCAGTCCGTAGAACCACTCAATGCTTGATTCTTGCGCCTTGCTGTATATTCAAGAGTGGATGATGGAGAAGTTATATTTTTTGTGATTGCAGTGGGTCCTCAGCTTCCTACGAAATGACATTCCTCCGGCAGCGACCACCAATTTGAACACGAGTCGGAACGGGCCGGAGTCTCTCACCTAGTCATAATTACAGTAAGTATTTGTATGAAATATATTTCCAGTTCATAGCGTAATATCCAGAAGAAGACCAAAGAAAAGGTTGATGGATGTTGTGTGGGAGGAGATGCAGACTGTGGGTGTTAAAGAGGAAGATGCACGAGATAGGCTTAGATGGAAAAAGGTGACAAGCTGTAGCAACCCCTAATCGGGACAAGCCGAAAGGTAAAGAAGAAGAAGAAGAAGTTCATTCTCAAACCACCTGGGGAAGTTCACCCCGTTCGATGTAACGCTGAGCTCTCGTCAGCTCAGTTTCAGGCACTCAGTTTTACTACTTATAAAAAAAAGTCTGAGTTAATAGCCAATGTGTGGACAAGAGATTTGGGCCAGCACAGGAACTTTAGAGAGCCTCGTTGTTGGCTGCGAGTGCATACAGCAGGGCTGTTAACGACATTCTTTTCTGTGGTGTGTTAAATTGACATGAAATATGAACTTTCTCTTTACACGGACTTTAAATACGTTTTGTGTAAACCAACTGTCTGACTTTCCCATATCTTATTTTGATAAAAGAGCATGTTTCAGGTGAATAAATCAATGGTTTCATAACCCAAGATATAATTCTAATTAGCTGTCAATGTAGAAAAAAAACCAGCCTCCTTTCACCACCTTGAGTTTGTAGCTAAGGAAGACTGGATGAGAACCCAAAAACCACAAAGAGAATAAACTGAAATCTTCCGTTGCAGAGATACATGATCAGCGAGGTTCTTTTGGTGTTAAAAAAAAAAAACAGTGAACCTGAAATAATGAGTTGAAATCCATCTGCGAACAGAACTCCGCTTCAACAGAACAATAAACACGCCAGGCTGTGTTGCCGGAGTTTGCAGAGAGCAGATGTAACCCGCACAAGGTCTTCCCGACTGACTCGGCAGCTGCTGCCACGCTTTCGCTAAACGGGAGTCGCCTTGTTATCCCAGATGTAGAATTATTTCGCAGCTACTTGGAACCCAGCGCACGAGAGTAACCTTGAGCCGTGAGCCACATGCTGCTTCACCCGGTCTAAACGTGATTTCCCAACGGATCCATAGTCTATTGCGCCTCTCTATGGCAAATGTTTTTTTTTCCTCTTGCAATCCCGACAATCGTGTATTTTTAATTAAGACTCCAAATTAATCATAGATTGCATCATTTTGGACTTTATGAGGCATGTGTCTTGTCTTTTTTCTAAAACCTTTAAATTATGAGCTTTCATAAAAAAAAAAAAAAAAAAAAACATCTGTTCCTTCCGCGTATGTTGTTCAGAGCCGTGGCGAGGTGGCATCGGGTGAAAAGTAATCTCCTCCCCGGACTGGTCGCCAATCAATTACAGGGCACACATGGGGACGTTATCACCGAGTGGGCACTGCTGCACGGCCACAGGGGGAATTTCAAATTCGGGATTTTAACGTGATCACAATTACCGTGAGTCAGACGTGTTAATCACTTTACCGCCGTGCTGCCCGTGACATTCTATGTTATAGAAAATCGCATTTAAGCGGAATTTAAACAAAACCTCGAGGGCAACAACTTCTACGGGTAAATGCCGACCGACAGCTGAAATAATGAGTTTTTGGGGGAATATTTCACCAAAACCATGTCAAATGATATTCTCGTGATGTTATCTTTGGGCCACGCTGCTTTATCGTGCTCCTGTAAAAATATATACGAGGGTGCACGGGAACAGGAGTGATTGTTTTTATAAGGCCGCATGCATCACTTCCTGGGACATTAACTACTAATGCAATGTTAAAACAAAGTGAAGACAATTCCCAGCTCCGCTCATTCATCCCTCCTTCCTTCCTTCCTCTGGCCCACGCTTCGGCAGAGGTGATAAATATCAAGCATTCCCCTGCCTCCCCCCCTTTTTACGCATCCGTCGTCGTGCGCCGCTCCGGCGCTGCAAACCAGGCAAACGACGGCTCTGCGGAGAGCGAGCATCGCGGGGCCATTTTGGACGGATGAGATGCAAGTTAGAGACAGCACTCAAACAAAAATCCCCCTCCGCGGCATCCAATCCGGTCCTTTATTTGCGATGCGCGACACGCGTTGCGCAAGCGTAATACCGTCGGTTTGCATTGAAGAGGAGCAGGAATAGATTTCACCTCAGGCAGAGGCCTATGGAGATACTGTATTTTTGCTGGAGACTGAAAACATTCGGGTTTGGCTTCAAAAGATACTGCCGCAGCCTCTGTACTTCTGTTCAGGAAGTTTTCAGCAAATAGTCGTGATAATTTCACTCCTACCCGCTGCGTGTTTTGCTGATGTCACTAACTGTTGTTTTGGGGCATTCTTCACAGCTGTCACGGTGTTTTGGTCATCAATAGCGTCTGGTTTTCCTTGATCTACTACTCTTATGTCTCTTAGTTTGTAAGCAAAGCAAAGCAAATTTATTTGTGTAGCGCATTTCATACACGAGGTAACTCAATGTGCTTTACATGACTAAAGGCATTTGAAAACAAAGAGATAAAACATTTAAAACCGCAATAAAACAATAAAGATGACAAAATATTTAAAAAAAACCTCGTGAGGATAAGCAGCAAAGAAAATTGATGGATGGATGGACAATTAAAACCCATTCGTGGGCAGCGTTCCATTTTTGGGACATCATGATTTTCACGGATTATATCCTTCAGTATACCAAAATATTGAAGTGTTTTAATCTGAAGCCATAATTTAGTGTCAGGAGAGGATAACTCATCGGTCAAAGTGAGCACGGAGTTCTTTCCCTTTACTTCCTGACCAAACATGGCTGCCTCAAGTACACATGGAGCGTTTTTTCCAAGAGAAGAAAGGGAGAAAGGTCAGTATGCGACCAAGTTTGTCTTCAAAATGCTAATCCATCAGGATTATTAATACATAAATCTCGTTCTAGAATAAGAATTAATTCATAAACATATCTCTAGTATGTACCACTTCACAGAACTGATAACATACCCGTCCCGCTGCCCGCGAGATGGTACATCTTCTTTGCCCTTTGCTTTATGCGTTAAACGAAAAAGGTTTATTTCCTTGATTGTGGCCTGTTGGGAGACTTTTATCTCAATAAGTCAAAAAATTGCCACCCTGCCCATGAATGGGTTAAAGCCGCATACAGTGCAAGTAATATGATCAAAAAGTGGACATATTCTAAAAAGCATGGAAAAAAAAAAAAAAAAAAAAGAGTTTTCAACCTGGATTTCAAAACATTCCCACTTGGAGCTGACCTCACCTCTGTCGTTAGCGTATTCCATTTGTGTGCAGCATAATAGCTAAATGCTGCTTCACCATGTTTGCTTTGGACTCTGCGCTCCACTATTTGACCTGAGTCAGTCGATCTCAGAGCTCTACTGGGTTTCTATTCCGTAAGCATTTCTTTCATGTATTCAGGACCTAAATCATTTAGTGATTCATAGACCAGTAGCAGATCTTTAAAATCTATTCTAAAGATGACTGGAAGCCAGGGCGGGGACTTTAGGATTGGAGTTATATGCCGTGACTGCTTTGTTTTGGTCAGAACGCGAGCTGCAGCTGTTTAACACCATTTTTTTGAGAGTCCAGTCAGAAGACCATTACAATAGTCAAGTGTACTTGTGATAAAAGCATGGATGAGTTTTTCCTGGTCTGACACATACAAGACTTCTCTCTAGATAAGTTCTTCAGATGGTAGATGGCAGTTTTTGTGATTGATTGGTCGTAGGTGTGTGTTCTTTTAAATCTCATTATTTTTAGGGCATTCCAAATTTCTCAATGAATGTCCATCTTTTCTCATCATGTCTTGTTTTTCTTCTCGTAGAGAGCTATCTAGTTTCAAATTGGTTAACGTGAACCTTGTGTCATGGGTGGAGAAACTTGATTTAAGGTGGGGGGGCATTATTTAAATTAGCTGAACTGTGATTTTCCATCTAGCCAAAATTCAAAATCAATGGCTTGCTTAAAAACACATTACCGGCATGGGCAGCTTTAGAAAAAAAAAATAACAAAACATTTGTTTGTGTAATTTTATACTTGACAGGTGGCCAAGCACTCTGGAGACCCGACAATTTGTATGTTAGCAATTAAAAAGGCACTTTTGTGTCACATGCCCCCCCTTTGTACAATGACGCTGCCACATTGAGGCGCTAACTGCAGGTGATTTGTGATTAGATCCAAAGGATAGCGTGGAAGTCGTAAAGCGTCAAGATGACAGCTATTCCCAGCTCCGTCTCGGCGCGTGTGACGGACAGGAAGGTCACGGTGGTTTGGTCATTCATCATCAACCGATCCCAAAAGACCCCCCACCATGCAGGTACTCCGATTTAACCTTTCTAATCCTTTCCGTTCCATTACATGACGCGAGCGAACCCGTGCGCATTACACACTCCGCCGGCTCATTTGCGTCATTATGCGAGCGTGTTTCAGTCCGACTCACGGCTGAGAGTAAACAAACGATCGCTTCAGAAGTGATTTTATTGCGACGTGGCCTCCGCCCGTATTGTAACATCGTTTGTCTGGCGCTAACTCAACCCAGACGGCAGTTAGGAGCTGTTGATGCGGCAAAATTGATACCTGATAGCAAATAGTGTTCTTTGTTTATACGACAACTATATGCATGTAAGTTCTGAACGGAACTTTGGAGGTGGCATTGTATTTTTGCGCTCATAAATAAGCTTTGACGACAGAGTACTGTATCTTGAGAATTCTCATCGGCAAACAGCCTGGAGCAACTTCATCGGTAGGTAGAATCATGGCCTTGCTCTGACAAAACCGGTGGAGCTGTTAGGCTTTGCGTTCTCTTTATTACCAGTTCAAAATTAGTATCTCAAATTGCAAGTGATTTTTGGCTCACAAACCATGAAGCAAAACAAAATCAAATCAACTAACTGACCACAGAAAACCGTACATCATTTATTACTTTCAGTTATTGGCTTTCTTGCCACTGTTGTACAAAAATGTAGAACTTAAAGGGGAAATCCAGCGGTTTGCATTAGTAATGTATCCAATAGCTCATGTAATATGTACTCTATTTTGACAATGTGATGTTAAATCCTCGCTCATTTAATAGTGTTTTGATGAGATTTTTAATCGGCAATTATGAATTTTCAGGGGCGCTGCCATCTTCGTGAGTCACATGACCTACGTGCACGGATGTGACGTGTTACGTGCCATTCCAAACGCTCGATTACATGGGACACCATTGTGCCCAGCGCTGATTTCTCGGATTTATCCTCATCTGATGAAGAAATAGCAGTATCGGTTGATCGGGTAGACGGAGGAATACTTCCATACAGAGCGGCGGAGCCATGCGCTCGCTCCCCGCCGAGCCCCGGAGCTCGCTCCATGAGCTTGCTCCCCCACAAGCGAGCTCCGCTGCTCGGCTGTAGATAATGTTGAATATTCGGATGGTTCTTTGGGCAGAATTACGCGGACTCTGACGAGCTCACTCCGCCGAGCCGTGGAGCCGCGGAGCCGTGAGCTCGCTCCCCGCCGAGCCAGGCGCTCACTCGGCGGGCAGCGAGCTCACGGCTCTGCCACTCGGCGGCAATTATTTACAGCCACAGGTTCAAATCTGTATGGAAGTAGTCCTCCGTCTTCCCGACCAACCGAGCCACTTGCGGCCGTGCCGCTCATGGCTATGTATGGAAGTATTCCTCCGTCTTCCCGATCAACCGAGCGGCGGAGAACCGCCCACGGCTGTGCCGCTCACGGATGTGTATGGGAGTATTCCTCTGTCTTCCTGATCAACCAATACCCCTTTTTCTTCATCAGATGAGGATAAATCCGAGAAATTAGCGCTGGGCATTAATGGTGTCCCATGTAATCGAGCGTTTGTAACGGCACATAACGCGTCACATCCGCGCATGTAGATCATGTGACTTGCAAAAATGGCAGCACCCCTGAAAATTAGCAATTGCCGATTAAAAATCTCATCAAAACACTATCAAATGAGAGAGGATTTAACATCACATTGTCAAGATAGAGTACATATTACATGACCTATTGGTTACATTGTTAATGCAAACCAGTGGATTTCCCCTTTAAGGATCAGATGTATTTTTGAAAGCATAAATAACGCCTTTATTCTGGAAAATACATTTTCAGACTCTTTTCTTTTTTTTGGGGTTTTTACAGATCATTGGACACTGCGTTGTGTTTCCTGTGCGATTGTGCATATGACAATGGAGGCAGCCAACAGCAGAGAACAGAAAAATCTTCAGCGTGTGTTTTCGAAGGCAGGCCCGGGCATATCAACGGAACTGGCGCTGCTGTTTCACTTAACAGAAACCCAAACAGTCGAGGTTAAAGCTGCCATATGCTCCACATGACTTCATCAAGGGTGACAGCACCTCTGAGCCGGACTCCAAAAGTGTTGATTAGCTGGTCAACAGATGCTGCAATATCCAGCGTACTCACAGCGTTGCAAAAAAGAAAAGAAAAAAAAAAAAACGGCAATGCGCGCACATCCACGGATGCGATCCGTCGGCGTTTTGAAAACGAACGTCGGTGAGAAGCGGGACCAGGTTGCACGCCTCAAGGGCACGGCCGTCCCGCGCAAATTTGCTGAGGCACTCATAACGCCTCGCCTCTATGACTCACTCAAAAGGAGCTGATCAAACGGCGTCTATTCAGAGGGTGACATCATCTGGAGACGAGATGAAATTGTTCGCCCGCTTCCCCGAGATCGCTTGTGATGCCGGTGACACGGATGAAAAGGCGCGAGCGGGGGTTCGTTATTCCAGGCACCGGGAAACAGGTGGGCCTTTTATCAAATATGCGCACTTGCGATAAACCTGCCAGATGGGATTATACATCGTTTTAATTCTTTGCTTTTGTTTTATTAGTTGTGTGCAAAACAAAAGAGCTGTCAGAAATGTTGACACGTTTTAGTTTGGAACTTTTGGATTTATCGACTACTTACAGGACTAATAATAAACTAAAAAGAAAAGAAACTGCAGATGCAGTGCTATGATGTGCAGATGTGTTATTATTGCATTATTATTGCATTATTGAGCTACTGGGTTTTCAACTTTACGTCCACAAAGCACTACATTAGTTACAACTTGTACAATGCGGTAATGTCCCCAAACAAATCCACCATGGAAGGGTTCAAAACATCCATAAGCAGCATTTTGGACAATAATTTCTAGAAATACACTTAGTAACCCTGAAGAAATCCATTTTGCAATTAGGCCGCGAAATGCAAAACTTCAAACTCGAGCGTCCATTGGAAGGCGGCCAAACGGATTAAAACGTTTGCCTCTTTGGTCATTAAATTATTTTAAATTTAAATGCATTTGTCTTTGATTTAACTCATTAAGTTGTACACGTCATCTAAATCAAAACAAAATACTGCGCCGGTACATCTAATGTTATGAGTAATGGCCAGTTGAAGAGTGAGGACATTTTTTAGGTCACCCCTGGACAATGGCGATAAAATTAAATTAAAAAGTCACAGCGCCAAAGGTAGAAAAATCGTGATCGGGACAAATGACTCCAGTTTAAAACAAGTGTTCTTATCTGCGCTATTAAACACAACTTATTTGTTCTGAAGAGGAATGTTATGAAGAAGGCGCTCTGCATAGTCTCAAGGGTCATTATGAAATAAAAAAGTTATTGTGTCAGCACGGTGGAACGACTGGTTAGAGCGCAGGTGTCAAACTCAAGGCCTGGGGGGCCATATCCGGCCCACCATGGGATTTTATGTGGCCCGCGAAGGAAAATCATACGTGTCAACTTCCATGATTGTTGTGAAAATCTGTACAAAGCATTTTTGTGTTACCAAACATCAATGATAGTTGGCAAAAACATTACCCTTGATTTCTGATTCCAAAAGCAGTTCATAAATTTGACGTGTAAATGTCACGTCATTATCCAACCCGTTTATCCTCACAATGGTTGCAGGAAAGCTGAAGCCTATCCCGGCAAGCTTCGGGCGAAAAGCGGACTACACCCTGAACTGGTCGCCAGTCAGTCGCAGGGCAGATATCGACACCATCACTGAGCGGGAATTGATCCCACGCTGCCCGCACCAAAGGCAGGCGTGCGTACCACTACACCATCAGTGACTCTGATGTGTAAGTATCATGAGGTAATTAAAGTTTTTTTATGGCCCTCTGAGGGAAACTGTAACCCCAATGCGGCCCGCGTCAAAAATGAGTGTGACACCCCTGGGTTAGAGTGTCTGCCTCACAGTTCTGAGGATCAGAGTCCAGGCCCGACCTGCGTGCAGCTTCAGTTCTCTCTGAACATGCAGCATCTGGGGACTTGAAATTTCCCATAAGTGTGATTGTGAGTGCGATTGGTTGTCTGTTTCTATGCGCCCTGCGATTGGCTGCCGACCGGTTCAGGGTGTACCCTGCCTCATTCCTGGGATAGGCTCTAGCACTCCCGCGACTCTTGTGAGGATAAGCGGCTCAGATAATGGGTGAAGAATCGACCGGGATTGGCTCCAGCTCTCCGGCCACACCGATGATAAGCGGTATAGAAAACGAATGGCTGCAGGTCACCAAATCAGTAGCCAGTGCGGTTGAACGGCACTGAAAATAATATTAAACGCATCTCCGACGCTATCAATCAAAAGTGACGACTTTCAAAACGACTCTCGTGTTTTTTCAGATGGCGAAAGCGGCGCCAACGTGGTGTCAGGTGAGTGAAGTCGTGCCGCGAAATGCATTTAGGAGGACCAAAGGGATCCCGTGTTGGATATGATTTGGAAACAAGGACTACGTCTCAACTCCTCATCCCGTCAAGCTCGGCTTCTCCAAAATTCCTCCCCGCGGGGACGCTTCTGCTGATGCAAGATGAAAAACCCTCTCGCTATGCTCCCCTCGCGCCAAGATTTTTCAGATGAAACCACCTCTTCTCCAAACTCACCTTTCCGCCAAGTTTAATTCCCCCAAAACACAGCTGTTTCTGTTTTAAACGCGTGACTGACCCTCGCCGCTGAAGCCGTCGCGCTTTAGCAGCTGTTTCTTATCGTGTTTCGTCGTGCCAACGAACGCAACAATTGGAAAGTGGCCCGTCATGCTCGCTAATGTGAATTATGATACTTCCCACGTTCAACACAACGCAAAGCGTTCTCTTGGGAATTTAGCGAGAAATTGTAGAAAAACTAAAGCATTTTTATGACTTTGGAAGCGGACTTTTCTAGCAACAGGAGGAAAATCCATCCATTTTCTTTACTGCTCATGAAAAACAGAAATGTCCTCTCGGTTCTGAGACGCTGTGGGCGTGTCCGCTTGAATGAAGACGCACCTTACAATTTTCACCTGTCACTCGAGCATATACCTACACATTTCTATATGTTTGAGCCGTGAAAATAGATTCTCTTCTAACAGCTAATCGAAAACCACAGTGCTGCCAATACGCCAATAAAAAAAAAACAGTACAGTATACACTATATTCATGCACCAAAAAACGAGATTGATTTGATAGACCACGATTTTAACATGGTTCAATTTCGTTTTGTAGGTGGATCCACAAAACCTGAGACAAAATCACATTGCAGCGCCAGTAGATGTAGCGCTAATCGCTTTGTACACAGGTAAGAGGCTTTTGGCCATGTCGCTCGTTAGCTACACGCCTAAGTAACTCATAATTTCACAGATTAACCGCTGATGTGAACCAAGGGCGGGGCAAGATGATTCTCGGCCCGGGCGCTAGGCTCCGTTTTCGCCACACCCCTAAAATCTGGAAAACTCAAGCGGTGTGAGACAATTTGATGTAATAACTCCACCAATGAGTACCACATACAATAGTTTTCAGACTTTGCGCAGATTGTCAGAGATGATCTTCAGTTGCATAATCCATTCGGAAACAAATCTCCAAATTAATTTTACAAGGTCACGATTTTAATGCTATCCTATTGTTCACGATTCCATTGACCTGCCAATGGTTATAGAACCCGATGTTTCTATTGAAACCATATTTCATAAAGAAGTGACATTGTTTCTTTTTTATCCATGCTAGCGATAATGAGCAAAAAGACAATTTGAAAATGGGAGCGCTATTGCTCATCTCCCTTTCTTCAGTACTGTTTTGCATATCTTTTTTTTAATGAAAGAATGATTTTTTTATTTTATTTATTATACTCATTATAATCAGTGAAGGGGAAGTTCAACTCACATGCTGCTATAAATGGAGCACTGGACATGTGTGGACATGAGACTAGATCACACACACATCTCTTACACTCCTTCAGAGCTGGGGGCGGGAGGAGGTCTGTGGTGCCTTGCTTACAGGCACCCGGACAGTCACCAGAATGCAGGTTAACATTTTTACAATTTTCACCCCTGCTATTCAACTCTGTTCACGAAATCTTGACTAAACAGCTATTGCTGCCCCTGTATCAATATCCATCCATCCATTTTCTTTTGCTGCTTATCCCCACGAGGGTCGCCGGAGCCTATCCCTAGTGGGAGGCAGGGTACACCCTGAATAGGTTGCCTGCCAATCGCAGGGCACATGGAGACACACCGAGGGGCAATTTGGAGCAGGGGTGTCAAACTCATTTTTCCCGCGGGCCACATTGTAGTTGCGGTTCCCTTCTGAGGGCTGTTATGATTGTGAAACATCCATCCATCCATTTCCTTAGCCACTTATCCTCACAAGGGTCGCAGGGAGTGCTGGGGCCTATCCCACCTGTCAACAGGCAGGAAAGGGGTACACCCTCAACTGGTTGCCAGCCAATCGCAGGGCACATAGACACAAACAGCCGCACTCACCATCACACCTCGGGGCAATTTAGAGTCTCCAATTAATGTCGGATGTTTTTGGGTTGTGGGAGGAAACCGGAGTGCACGGAGAAAAACCCACGCAGGCACGGGGAGAACATGCAAACTCCACACAGGCGGGGCTGGGATTGAACCCGGGACCTCAGAACTGTGAGGCCAACGCTTTACCAGGTGCGCCACCATGCCTCCGATTGTGAAACAATTAAAAAAAAAAATGTAATCGCCTAATTATCTTTACACTGATTTGGAAGCAGAAATCAAGATAAAGGGGTTTTTCGGCTATTGTTCACGTTTGGTAACACAAAAATGCTTGCAATATCACAAAGTTGTCATTTATGACATGGCAATTTGATATTTTATCAAAAATCCTCAAAGTTGACACACGATTTGCTTTCGCGGGCCACATAAACCATATGGTGCGCCAAATCTTGCCCCTGGGGCCTCGAGTTTGACACCTGTGATTTAAAGTGTCCAATTAACGTTGCATGTTTTTTGGGATGTGGGAGGAAACCGGAGTGCCCGGAGAAAACCCACCCAGGCACGGGGGGAACATGCAAACGGCACACAGGCGGGTCCCGGGATCGAACCCAGGTCCTCAGAACTGTGAGGCCAACGTTTCACCAGCCGAGCCACCGATAACCATACTAATATAAAAATTACTGTCAATGTGGTTCACCCAACATCCTTTATTATAACATCCTATCACGGGTGTAAGGAGGCCATCACTAATGAACGGGAGATTTTTCCTGTATCCGTCGGTCACACAAAGCCATTACTTAATCCTTCAGTTTTCATAACAATGACAAAATGCTCGGTTATACCAATTACGTAACTCTATATTTATATCTCTCGTGATTATAGTTTCAAGGGCAGAAAAAAAAAAAAAAAAGAAAAGTCTCGCATCTCCAGTTGGTAACCGTCACAGTCAGTCTATCAGTCAGCTACATGGCATAATTGGACTGATACGCGCTTTAATTGCCTTTTATGACGTTTTTAATCATGTGGAAAAGAGTCCCTTCTGGTTGGAGACACTTAAGCGAGCGGAAGCCGCAGTTCCGCCCGGCGTCTTCGCTAAAATGTACGCCGGGACGGGTTTGTTAATCTGCTTATGGCTGACCATTCATTATCCATTATCTATGCACGCAGGGTCGGCTTCCAGCACGGAGCAGGCGGGCAATCTCGCCGCCGCCGCCGCCTGGAGGGACTCTTCACATTAGGATTAAATATTGTTATCGTCATGTCGAGCAGCTCGCGCGTAATTAACGGGCGTGCGTTGAGGAAGCAAAGATACCCATGTTGACCGCTGACCTCGGCGGAGGAGTATCAGGGCAATGATTGGAAAGAAGAGGAAGATGGATCAGTTGTCAAGCGGTGTCGACGCATCGACATTTCTGCCTATATTCACCCATGTAATAAATGTCGAGCTCTAAAAAAAAAAAAAAAAAAAAAAAAAAGGATCGTTGCTCACTTCTTTCCTTGTTTGGTCACACCCACAACATTTTGGACCACGGCGCCAGCGTCGAAAAAAAGGGACTTTGGTGGTGGGAAACGATAAAACGACATACTGCGTGTATACACTTAAGGCATAATCATAATGAAGACGAAAACAATGACTGGTTTGTGGAGGGAGACGATGGTAAAAGTGGCCGCAAACTCATTTTGAAGCCACACCTGATGCAGATTTTCCTTCAAAGGTAAGTCAAAACAGGTTCTCTTGACATATCTTCAATATATAATATTTTTGACAATCAGCTCGTGACAAATTTGATCATAAGCATAAAGGTTTCCATTAGTAGAAACAGGATGCCAGCTAGCTAGCTAGCTAGCTTCAAGCCAAATTTAACGTCATTAGCCAACGTCAACGCATGGCGGTATTGCATCTCCATCAGTGGGAGAGTCGGGGCTAGAATTATTCTAATAGTATAAATAATAATATATAATTCTCTATCTGGTTGCGCACACGGTAGCTCAGCTGGTGAAGCGTTGGCCTCACAGTTCTGAGGTCCCGGGTTCAATCCCGGCCCCGCCCTGTGTGGAGTTTGCATGTTCTCCCCGTGCCTGCGTGGGTTTCCACCGGGTACTCCGGTTTCCTCCCACATCCCAAAAACATGCAACATTAATTTGGATGCTCTAAATTGCCCGTAGGTGTGATTGTGAGTGCAAATGTTTGTCTCTATGTGCCCTGCGATTGGCTGGCAACCAGTTCAGGGTGTGCCCCGCCTCCTGCCTGTTGACAGCTGTCGATAGGCTCCAGCACTCCCTGTGACCCTTGTGAGGATAAGCGGCTAAGAAATGGATGGATGGATGGATGGATGGATGGTTGGTTTATGAATTGCAGCACTCGATACCAATTTCCATTGCCTGTTAATTTGTTAAAAACTACAATAAAAACTTTTTGGATTTTCATCGACTCGATCTGGAATTATAGGTAGATGACATAAAAATGAGCAAAATGTGATGAAAGCTAATGAGCATTTTCGTACAGAAGGCTAAAACTGAGATACAAACCACAATGGGTGCCAAGAATCTTTACAAAATACACAAAACGTTATGGAATGAGTATCAAAAATTCCCACACGGAGACAAACGCAACAGCCTTGTTCTGTTCTGACATTATTCCCAACAATTTTTTTTTTTTACCTCATAATATGAAACTTTATCGTTATTCAATTCTTACTTTACCATGTCACAATTTGAAGTTTTTTCACATCATTTGAAAATGTTTGAATATAATGACTTTTTTTTCTTAACTGTTGTTTCAGCTTTTTCTCTGCCAATTTTTTAATGCAATACTGTAACAATCATGTAAAATGTTTATTTTAAGTAAGATTGCAACTATTTCATGTAGTACAATTTTATTTTTAAAAATAAAAATAATAAATAAATAGAAATAATTAAATTACTCATAAAAGAATAATCATTAAATCTGTTTAATCTTGTAATTTGACATCATTTTTGAAGAATATCCCCCCCCCCCAAAAAAAAATGTGCATGGTTTTAAAACTTTTTCGCTGATTCTTGTTATATGACGACTTAACTTTTGGAATATTCCGAATTTAATCTTTCAAAAATAAGAATATTGCAACTATTTGTCATAAGACATATTTCTTTGTCTTTATTTAGTTTTTTTTTTTTTTTCCCCTCATGACTTTTTTATGATAATATTGGGACTTTTTTCTGATTGAAAGTCCGACTTCATTATCTTATTTTACAGTCAGTAGAACCGAATCCTCCTTCGGGTGGTCAGTATTCAGTAGGGTTCATTTTTGGCAGTCAAGCTTCACAAGTTTTTAAGCCCGTCAAAATTGCGGTCGGGGTGTTGCTGTATCCTCCTCATTCAACAACAAAAGAAAAATGAATAAAATTGGCTTTTGCGAGCACGAAGACGCACGCGAATTTCTCGGGGTACGTGGTGTGCCGGTCCAGTCTTACCTGGGATCTCCTGGAGGGGAACGTGCGTGAAGATGAAGCCCCTGGCCGCACAAGCCTCCCTCACCTCGCTGCAGTTCCTCGCTTTCAATTCTGCTTTGGCTGCGATGCACAGCGCCAAAAAAGTGCAAGCGAGCGTCTCCAGTCTGAGCATTTTGCGCCTGCTTGGATATCTACGAGCTTCTCTGCTCTATCCTGTTAATTAAAAATAAAAATCAAATCAAATGAAAATCCAAGATCCACTGCCGCTTGGAGCTTTTTGTCAGCTTTTAATGCCCGAGAAGCCAAGCAAGCACGTGTCCCTGAGGTGAAAACGTCTTGAAAATGCAGCAAGTGGCGCTTAATTAAGAGCCCCCACCGTGCATTGCAGAAGAGATGCCGCGCACGGAGTTGTCACATGGATCCGGAGAAGAGACGCGCCCGGCCCGCACTCAACTTGTCTGAGCCCGGCGGCAGACGTATGAGAGCCCTCGGCGTGCTGCGTTCAAGTGCAACTGCTGAGACTGTGAGTGTGAGCGCGCAGCAGAGCTGCATCAGAAGCTGAGGCGATGCTAAGCGGCTCGCAAAATGCGGACTGGAGTCCGCTGCACACACACCAAGTACAGGAGGGGGAAATTACTTCAATGATAGAAACGTAGCGTTGGAGCAGCTGGTAAAGCGTTTGCCTCACAGTTCTGAAGACCCGGGTTCGATCCCGTTCCCGCCCTGTGTGGAGTTTGCATGTTCTCCCTGTGCCTGCGTGGGTTTCCTCCCACATCCCGAAAACATGCAACATTGATTGGACGCTCTAAATTGCCCCTCGGTGTGATTGTGAGTGCGCCTGTTTTGTCTCGATGTGCCCTGCGATTGGCTGGCGACCAGTTCAGGGTGTACCCCGCCTCTTGTCCGTTGACAGGTGGCATAGCCTCTAGCACTACCTGCGACCCTTGTGAGGATAAGCTGCAAAGAAAATGGATGAATATAAACGTAAGAAGACTTCACCTGAGTGTAACGTTTAATGCACGGAGACGAGCATTTCCGATATTGCTATATCTGCTCCACAAAGCAATTTGCATATGTCACCAATGACAAAAAGAGAAAAGAAAGGCTTTTTTGGGATGCCTGTTGTTCAGCATTCTTACTATATGATTATTTTTTTTTGTTTTGTTTTTAGAAACAGGCATGTGTCTTAATTATAGTGTGGATGTTGCCAATTGCATTTAGTTAAAAAAAAACACATTTCGAATAAAACCCTCCACAAAATACATCCATCCAGCCATTTTCTTAGCTGCTTATCCTCACAGGGGTCGCAGGGAGCGCTGGAGCCTATCCCGGCTGTCAACAGGCAGGAGGCGGTTTACACCCTGAACTGGTTGCCAGCCAATCGTAGGGCACCTCGAGACAAACAGCCGCACTCACAATCACACCTCGGGGCAATTTAAAGTGTTGAATTATCCATCCATCAATTTTCTTAGCCACAGCCACAAGTCTGACGCATTTGGCAAAAAACATAACGCAATATTATCTGCAATACGCGATAGAGAATCAACTTCAAACATGTTCTGTTTAGTTGCCGTTTTGGAAGCTTGTGGGACATGGCTAAGGGGGCGGATCTTAAGATCTACATCGGAAACGTCCAGGGCACATCGAGACAAACAGCTGCACTCACAATCACACCAAGGGGCAATTTACAGTGTCCAATTAATGCTGCAAGTTTTTGGGATGTGGGAGGAAACTGGAGTACCCGGAGGAAACCCACCCAGGCACGGGCCGGGATTGAACCCGGGACCTCATAACTGTGAGCCCTACGCTTTCCAGCTGAACCACCATGCTGCCCTCACAAAATACATCATAAGTAGAAATAAAAGCATTTTTATGAAGTCGACACACAACAGATCAGTGTTGGGAACAATACCGCCAAATTTAAATGAATAGAAAAATTGCCAAGAATGTAAAACGAGGTTACCAAAATAGAAAATATGGCGCTCCTTTTTTTTTTAAAAAAAAAAAAAAAAAAAAAAAAAAGCACGCGAGCTCCTTGCAAATGTCAGACACTGTTGCTGTGTCCGCTGAATGATTTGAAAAGCCCCCTCCCCCCTACGCTTGACTTTGACCTGCCACCTGTTCCTGCACTATGGAATTCCAATTGCAAGTCAGTGAATTTCCTCACTTTGTGCTGTGATTTTATGCCGCGATTTTTGTTTGTAAATATGACGCAGACACATGTGTCAATTCCATTTTCTTTCCGTGTTCCTCCAAGCAAGAAATCCGTTTAATGCAGTATCAAAGTGAATGAAATCAATGATGGAGAGGGTGTGATGAGGAGCGCAAGGCGAAAGCCTTCATGACATTATCGATCGGTAAGGCATCTCAATCCGAGCGGGTAGATCAGCAGTGGATTAACATGGCTGCCGCGCCGGCGTGAACGATTCCTCAAGGTGAGGGAAGCCACCGGGCGTTTTTCCCTCGATGATAAGTTTCAAGCGAAGGAACGCTAATGGAGACGATTTGTCACGCACACGAAATGGTGGCGAGGAGTAGCGGCGCGCTTCACGTGTGGCTTGTTTGTTTACCAAATATTGTTTGTCATGATCTGACGTCATGAGCAACGCTGACGTTTAAGTATGACAGTAAGCAAAAGGAGAATTTTCTCATGAATTTTTTATGACAATGTACAGTATACATTATGTTGCAAATGTATTAAAACGGATCCATCCATTGTAGCTATGATGTACTTTTTGGACCAGCCAGGACACATCAGAATTTTATTCCAGCACTAGAATTTCTGCTATTTGTGCCTCCCTAACTTTGCAGCAGATAGATGCCGTTTGTTAGCCTTTAGCATTCACATGCTGGACTTCTAGTGCTTGTTTGCGGACTAGTAACTTTTAAAATTGTTTAATATAATAATGCTATAAATGCTTAGAGGTAACTCATTTCAATTTTAGTGCCAATTCAGATCATCTCGCCAAATCACAACACACTTCTCAAAAAATTCATATGAATATTGACAGATTACGTCACGCACCTCCGGTGCGGGGCTGGACCCAAATGCAGGACCCCAAGATGAGGACATGATGTTAGGCGTAGTTTTATTCAAAGCTTTCATGAGTCGAGAACAAAAGTACACACCGTATGTCACAAAAGCTCCCATGTGAGGCTGGACCCAAACGCAGGAATCCGAGATGAGGGCATGATGTTATGAGTGGTTTATTCAAGGAAAACGGTCATACACGGTGTAAGCTGTCCTAGAAGCCAACAGTACAGAAACGCTAAACAAAGGCAGGATCCAAAAACGTGACGCGAGGTCTGATGATTAGGAGAAAAAGTATGAACTAGGACTTAACTATGGAACATAGACTAAGACAGGACTAAACTGAGCTGGCACAGAAACACCGTGATGAGGATCGCGCAACACTACACTATTTTAAGTAGCTGCTGTGGCTGTTTTTTTTTGGTTTTTAACCAGCCCTGTTTGTGCCACCGTGTTGTTGCTATGTTAATCTAAGATAAGCTAAGATGATAAAAGTTTGAAAACTCTGTGTACCGTCTTTGTAAATATCTCGCGTTTCAATGTGGGCACTTGCATCTTTTGCACAGGTGCGGCTTATGTATGGTATTTCCTTTACAAATGTACTGGGTGAGGCTTATAAACAGGTGCGCTCTGCAGGCCGGAAATTACGGTAAATTTTTTGTATAAAATTGGTAGAAATCCTGCTCAATGAGCACTCTTACAACAAACTGCCAAATATACAAATGCTGAGAGACAAGCGTGCTGTCTTATAAAATACTTTAAAGCTTGCTTAATGGTAAAATTGAGTCTAAAATTCTACACATTTTGCTGACAGGGGATTATTATTTTCTGACTAATATGTCTAATATGTATAAATATGTCCCAAAATTGTCACAAATGCTGCAAGACAAGCGGGACTGCATGAATGCTGAGATCATTTTGATGCACACTGAGGCTATGTGTTGTTAAAACACAAATGTCTTATTTTATCATTTAAGCCTTTATTGTTAAGAATTGTTGAACGTGTTTATGACCAATGTCTGCTGTTGTTTGAATTCACCACAGCATCCTAAAACTAAAATCTAATTTCATATCTGGAGCTGGAGACTGGAAGCAAAACAAGTTTTCCTGACTGCAACTTTAATTATTTGCTCTGGGATTTGTGTCTTTTGTTGTCATTCCTTCAGCTTGTGCTACACCCCCCCCCCATCCCCCCCAAAAAAGGTAGAAAAATAATGGCAAACAAAAACAAAAAGCAGCCTTTGTGGTCGCTGCAGTGTAATTTTGCATCAGTCAACAGGAACCGTGTCAGCTGCCAGTGCACGGATATTGTTCCAGAAATCTTTTTTGGCCCGACAATGAGACGTGGCGGTTGGTACGACCCAAAAATAATTATTGTACAAGTTGATTTTTTTTTTTTTTTTTGTGCGCTATTATTCTCCGGATGAAAAGCAAACTGCCTGAGGGGGCTGTTATTTGCATATTTATTTGTCAAACACGCGGGTTTTTAAAGACATCTAAATGAAGGCTTTTTTTTGTGCCCTGCAGTTGGCGATTAGAATTGTTTAAATTAGACACGGGAAATAAATCTCTGAAGTGGCATTAATTGTTGTGATTATTAATAATAAAAGCAGGGGCTGCCAAATCGAGTCTTTTCTCACTACGGGACATCACCAATGTGGGAAATAGAATTTTTCTGTCAGCTTCTTTTTGTTCATTTTTTTTGATCCGATTTCTCTGGCATTGAAGATGTTTCCTGGGATGGAGTGTGCGCCGTGTTTTTTTTTTTTTTTTTTTTTTTTTTTAATCTCGGGGTGAGCGTGTCCCCGGTCTGGCTGCTCACCAAATTTGCATGTGCGTCGCGTAAAGATGGAAGATCTGGCCGTGCACCGAAGCGAACTCTTAATCCCTTCTCCGCGGAAGCCGCCTCTGTGTCGCAGTCGGAGCACGGCGGCTCGACGCACGGCGGGGAGAAATGATAAAGCGGTACCGGCTCCAGCGGCGCTAAATGAGTAAAACTAGGCTATATTGACAGCCTAGTTGGGGGGGGGGGGGGGGTCGTACCTCATTCCTGAGCTCAGAGCCGGACACCTCGGCGATATTTCTAGCAGAGGGAGGATCACGGAGGGTTTTTATGAAAGCGCCTGCACGCGGCTTTTTAAATTGCTATTGCCTGGACCTCCACCTGAGCCCACTTTGCTCCCCCCGCCGCACGTCACGCAGTCTGCTCTCTCTAAATGATATGTGAATGACTTTTCATACTGTGATGACACTGATTCCAAACAGCGGCGTATTAAGTCTTTTGAGGACTTCAGCCTCCACATCTGTATGCTGCACTGGCGAAGGTTGGATTTTCACCTCGACACAAGGGCCTCTATTTTCACCACTAGTAGAGCTCTGAAATTGGACCAGCGCATCTGAAAGAAGGGCTGTTTGCGCTGTGGTGGGTGTGGTCACAGCTGACTTTGATCCTGTCCAATCAAAGCGGCTTCTCTCATTCCCTCTAAACACGGCACGCGAGAATTGCACTGATTTGAAGGAGTCTGAACGTCAAGACGTGCAAAGTTGAAATGGAATCAGAACCACGTCTTGATTTAGAGGAGATCACAAATATCTGTGCCATGAAGTGGGCACATGTATATTACATCCATCCATTTTTTGAGCCGCTTATGCCCACGAAGGTTGCAGAATTCTGGAGCCAATCCCAGGTGTCATTGGGCAAGAGGCGGGGTATACCCTGAACTGTTTGCCAGCCAATTGCAGGACACTTTGAGACAAACAGCCGCTCTCACAATCACACCTTGGGGCAATTTAGAGTGTCCAATTAATGTTGCGTGTTTTTGGGATGTGGGAGGAAACCGGAGTAGCCGGAGGAAACCCACGCAGGCATAGGGAGAAGATGCAAACTCCACACAGCCGGCGCCGGGATTGAACCGGGGACCTCAGAACTGTGGTGCCACCGCTTTACCATCTGAGACACCGTGCCGCCATGTATAGTACATGATAAATGTTTTGAAAGAGAAAAAAATGAACGAACGAACTGATCATAAAACCTCGTCTTGTCTCATCTTCATTTTTTTGCTTCAAAAGCCCCATAAACTCTGCCTAGCAACAAGTGATCAGAAAATTATATTCAAATTAACCCTCACCTAATCTACAACACGTATTTTATTGATGTTGATAAATGAAATATACTCTAATTTGATCACACTCAGGCTAATGATCATAAAACTCTTAAAAAAAAAAAGATACGTAGCGCAGAAGATGAACTGTAATGTTTCTTTAAAAAGGCGCCTCGAATAATATTAAAGCCATACATTTGTTTTAATGATTCATTTCCAATTCTATGTTTCCCATTCCATCGTTATGACTCTTTTTAATGAAAGTGCCCGAAACGAGATGCTTTAATTAAAGCAGATTAAACGGGATTTGTTTACAGGCTCATTTGCTTCTATAGGCGACACTAATTATCTCTTCTTGCGCAGTCTGAAAGGGGTCACTTCAGCACAACGAGATTAACACGGAAAGTCAGATTTTTGCGTTTAGAACTTCATTATGCTCTGGAAAGAAATGAAAGCGTCGTGAAAATGTGGTGCTGCTTTTATAATGGTAACCAGATCAAGGATGAATTGTATCCATCCGGGTTTCAGACTCTTTTGAAAACCGATGAAAAGCACTTCAAGCATTGAGCGTTGGCGAGAAGGAATTCAAAACGTCACGTCTGCTCATCTCTTCTACTAAATCCTGCTCAAACTAAAACAAAAGTCCAAATTCAAAATGGTATATTTTCTCTGATCGTGGCTTCTGCTGCAATGATGATCTTAAGCTCCGCCCCCTTACCCATGTCCGACGAGCTTTCAAAATGGCGACTGAACAGAACATGTTTGAAGTCGATTCTCTATCGCGTATTTCAGATAATGTTGGAGTATGTTTTTTGCCAAATGCGTCAGACTTATCCAAGAGAGTTCTGCAGCGAGGTCTCAACTATTTCACGCAAGGATATCTACACGGAATTAAAGTTTTGGACGGAGCGGGACGCAATGTCAGAGTTACGGCGAAACGTTGGTGATCGATGCAAAAAAAAGTTTGACGAAACACAAACTTCATATTGAAATCCAACAGGATCAAATAGTGGAATCGTACTGTGCAGGTAAAGCAGGGTGAGTACTTTTTACTTGGAAAGATAACGAGTAATATCATTGTAGTCTTTAGAAGTGAGTTTGGTTCGATTTTCTACAAGTGCATTTAAACAATGGTAATTAACTCAGTTAGTACCGTAGTCACCAGATGAAAAAGTTTGACTTGGCTACTGGAACCCAGTGCTCTGTCTTAAAAGTCCAATGTGATACAAATAGGAAAATAGACATTTCTCTTCCATCACATCACAAATTTACATATCCCTAACCGGACTCTTTGACATAAAACATGACGGAATTCATTCAGCAGGCCAGTGATATGCTAACAAAGTGAAAGTTGTTCTCCTGCAATGTATAAAGCACTGCTAATAATTCAATCAAACTCAGAGAAGATACTTCTCCCTCACTTACCTTCGAAGATACAGCCTTGTGTTTGTTGATCTTGTCCACATTTAGTTGTACGTTCGCTCTTCCGCGAGCCTTAATCCATCGTAGACACTTCGTAAACTGTGTTTTAGACTTTGGAAAATGCATCAAGCAGGCTCCTCGTAACCTAGCAGGATATCTTTCATCAGAATTGCATGTTCCCCAAGTGCATCTGACGGCCATTTTCTTTGTAACATTAACTTTTACAAGCGCACGCTATTGACAACCAGTATTGCTTGTGGGACAACATGGCAGCAGGGGCGTGTCAAGACAGGGGCTAAGACAATGTGGCTATCTGATTGGTTATTCTTGTACGAGTGATTGACAGGTCAGAAAGGCCTATTCTATGACAACATTTGCGGCTCAAACAATTGAGCCTTTTGGGGTGGCTCCTTTTATACCCAGCCAATCAAAGTTACGCTTTCTTAGTCACGTGACATCACATACTAAGAAAGCGTAACGGAAATTGGCTGGCTGTTTGGTTTTGACCTGAAGTAACCCTGTCTGGTGGTACAGAAGGCGAATTTTAGACGGAGAATTGTAGCCAGTTGCATTGTTAACATTCAAAAGTTACATTGAAATACAACAATTGAAAATGTGATCACTATACATTTTGAATTCAAATCCTGTTTTCTGTGGCATTTCAAATTCAAATCCTGGTGGCACAGATTTACTTCCATATACTTGCCCGTCTTTAGCTTCCCCTGTCCAAGCCAGAAACTTTGCATTGAGAAAAAAACCCAAAACAAAACTGTAAAGTTCATCAGTTTGAAGATAAATATCTCATCTTTGTAGCGTATTCAATTGAATGCAGCAAATCATTGTATTCTGTTTTTATGTGTTTTACACAATTGAGGTTTATAGTTTCATAATTGCTCCATTTTGACCTCCGTGCCACCGAGCTGCGTAATTAACACAAGCATGAACGTCGGGGAGAAGCGTCGCGAGTTCTCCTGGGTCCCGCGGCGAGCAAACGCCTCAACATAATGTCGTCACTCGCGCTTCATCGCATCACCCGTTGATTGTGTTGCAAACAAACACGTCCGTGGGGCTGACAGTGAGGAATGAAACAGTTGCAGCGTGAGCGCCAATCAACGCTGACACTAAGCAAACACAGAAAACAAGAAAACGACATTTCTCCTTCATAAATCGTCACAACTTAAGCCCTTAAGAATACGGTATTTGTGCGACGCTCTTCAAAGCACGTTTTCTCCTGTACAAATCAAGCTCTGTATGACCTCCCCTCCCGTTGGGTGGGGGTGGGGTGGGGGTGGGGGGGGGTCTGTAATTAGCACGGCCCCACCGTCGGATTGAAGTCCGACGTCAGCGTGGACCGCGGCGAGCAGAACGGAGCTCCAAATGCATGCGGGCAGCAAGGACTAAGCAATCAAGCGCATGCAGACTGACAGCTAAAGGTAAGCCTGGCGCCAATAGAGCGGAACGGCCCAGATGGATCCGACCGTCTTCTATTCGGCCTCGTATGCTGATGATGTTGAAAATTACAAGCTAGGTGTCAGCGACGTTTAGCAAACAATTTATTAGCTACACCCCCTTTAATGTCAATAAAATAGCTATGCACAAGCACAGATGCTAATGTTGCATTCTCACAGGTGTTCATTTCAGAATATGTTTATTTTGCTCGTACTTTGGAGCGCTATCGAACTTAATTACATCATAAATGACGTATTTGTGTGGGAGTAATTGTTTTCACGATCTGTGTTATTGTTGTTTGGATTATAATTACTTATTAGTAGGTTTTGTTTTCTTGTGACTCAGGTTGTTGTCTTACTCGTCGGGATGTCGATTCCACGTGATTGCCAGCCGTGCCCCCTTGAGTCCACCAATCAGCTTCCTCTAAATCATTCTGATCTTGTCCACGTATACCTCGTCGGCTCATCAATGTGTTTATTTCACCTACCCCGAGTCCGTATTAGTGAGTCTTGTGTTTCTTCATGGTTACAAAGGCGATGTTCTGTTCAGAGCTGTGGGAACTAGAGAGGAATAAAGTTGATGAGCCACACAACGAAGTTATGGGAAAGAGTAGTGGAGGCTAGACCAAGGACAGGAGTAAGTATCTGCGAGCAACAGTATGGTTTCCTGCCTTAAAAGAGTACCACAGATGCAGTATTTGCCTTGAGGAAGCTAGCGGAAAATTACAGAGAAGGTCAGAAGGAGCTACATTGTGTCTTTGTCTATCTAGAGAAAGCCTATGACAGAGTATCAAGACAGGAACTGAGGTACTGCATGCGAAGGTCTGGTGTAGCAGAGAAAAATGTTGGAATACTTTAGGACATGTATGATGGCAGCAGAACAGTAACAAGGTGTGCTGTAGGTGTGACAGAAGAATTTAATTTGGAGGTGGGACTGCATCTGGGATCCGCTCTGAGCCCCTTCCTGTTTGCTGTGGTAATGGATAGGCTGACAGATGAGGTTAGACTGGAATCCCCTTGGACCATGATGTACGCAGATGATATTGTGATATGCAGTGAAACCAGGGAGCATGCAGAGGAACAATTAGAAAGATGGAGACATGCACTAGAAAGGAGTGAAATGACGATTAGCTGAAGTAAAACAGAATATATGTGCGTGAATGAGAGGGTCGGAGGAGGAAGAATGAAGCTCCAGGGAGAAGAGATAGTGAGGGTGGATGACTTCAAATACTTGGGGTCAACAATCCAGAGCATTGGTGAGTGTGGTAAGGAAGTGAAGAAACGGGTCCAAGCAGGTTGGAACAGCTGGCGGAAGGTGACTGGTGTTCTATGTGACAGAAGAGTCTCCGCTAGGACGAAGGGCAAAGTTTATAAAACAGTGGTGAGGCCGGCCATGATGTACGGATTAGAGACGGCGGCACTGAAGAAACAACAGGAAGCAGAACTGGAGGTGGCAGAAATGAAGATGTTGAGGTTCAGGTTGGATACGATTGGAAATGAGCTCATTAGAGGGACAGCCAAAGTTGGATGTTTTGGAGACAAGGTTCGAGAGAGCAGACTTTTTGGACATGTCCAGAAGCAAGAGAGTGAGTATCTTGGTAGAAGGGTGCTGAGGATGGAGCTGCCATGCTAAAGAGCAAGAGAAAGACCAAAGAGAAGGTTGATGGATGTTGTGAGGGAGGACATGAAGACTTTGGGTGTTAGAGAGGAAGATGCACAAGATGGGATTAGATGGAAAAAGATGACACGCTGTGGCGACCCCTATCGGGACAAGCCGAAAGGAAAAGGGGAAGACGTTTCTACATGGTTCTTTGTTACTTAGAGTCTTGATTTATTTAGATTTTTCCATGATTGTTTTATTGTCTTTTTTTTCTTACGTGGATATTGCGAAAATAGGACTTAGTGTTGCCAATGTGCAATGTTCCATTTCAGCCTTAGCGTTTTTGTCATCATAATAAACACATCTGTGAAAAGAAAATGGAGAAATGCATCCTGTGCGCACACACCGGTGCAGTGCTACCTTGAGGTTATAGGAATATGTCATCTTTGGAGCGCTACTAAGGAAGCGTGCGCCCGTCTTAGCCTCCACCAAGCCATTAAGTGTAATGAAGGTGTCCACTTAATGAGGCGAAGCTTCTATATAGAAGCTCCTTGCTAATGGAGTGAATAGTCTTGATGGGACTCAGCCAAAAGGTGCGATATTTGGAGTAAATGGCCAACTCTAGTACCTAAGTAGGGCTGTTAGCATTCCTGTTGAAAGGATTCAAATGCTCTACATATCTTTTTTTCCTGGAGTTTAATTTTGAAACTAACTTTCTTGTAATGTTTGTACTGCGCTTCAATAATATTACAATTTTGCTCATGAATTATGACTTTAATCTCATAAGGCTCTGTCAAAATGTGTTTTTTTTTTTAATTAAGTACAGTTAAAGGAACACTTTCCCATGTAGCATAATATTCCACCTATATCAAATCACAACTTGTATTCATTGAATGTCACTATTATAAAATGACTAATCTCGTAAAATAACCATTTTCCGTCAGTTGTGAATTATTGGTTTAAAGGGCCACTGTCATGAAATGCATGATTATTAGTATGTTATTAATGAAAAAAAAAACGAAAGCTGGTTTGGACCCATCTGTTTTTTCCCCCCACCACAAAACATGATTTTGACGTATATGGCTTTTTGCAACTCCCGCCATGAAAATCCTTTCTCTCTCTCTCTCTCTCTCTCTCTCTCTCTCTCTCGAGGGATTTGTTTTCGAGAAGAAGCAGGAAGTGACGTAGATGGCGGGACCGCCCTCAAGTGGACTCGTTTGTTTCTATTAGTTTTACCTGCTGGAAGGTAGCTTGTTGTTCCTTCGTGTTAGCCAAAATGCCGGCTTGTCGTATTGCTGGATATTCCTCGGACACTGGGGAGGATGGATTCATTCTTCATACTTATTGCCTTCCATTGAATAATGCCTTTTTTTCCTCATGAATGCTGACTTTATAGATTTCATATTTATATTTCAACTCGATTGTCAAAATGGAGTGGCTTTATCGTACACAGTATATTGCAACTTTTCTCTCATAAAATGTTTTCTGCTGGATCTGGCCCCCGGGCCTTGAGTTTGACACCTGTGCTCTAATACTTCACAGTGGCACACGCTGCTTAACATGAATTATACTATATTACAGATACTATATACTTATCATACGTAATGTTTGGGAAGTATAGTTAGAAAAAGCCTCCGCATTCACTTTGAGTGACCTTAACTGTGAGTGTGGCGGCGCTTCGAAAATATAGATATTAAAAGACCGAGCCATTAAATCAGCCATTTGTTCATCGACTGTAATAGAAAAAAGCCGCAAGTCCTTGGAGACGAAATGGACATTTGCACGAGTGCAGTAAAAAGAACGTTAATGCGACGTGGACCAGCTGGTTGAAGGATGTTACGTGCCGCTTCTTATCTCGCGTAATCTCACGCCGGAGATGCCATTAATGAGTCCAATGAGACGGACGCCGTTACTGTATTTTATCTCAATAAGTGGGGAAAATTCAAGCGGGGTGTAGCGATGAATTACGATTATTCCCGCCTGGTGGAATGAAATACATCCTCGGCGCCTAACTTTGCTCAAATATCCAAAGCGTGGTTGATTTCATGATTGATTTTGTTCCTTTGACGGCTGTCTTATTTGTTTCAATTACAAGTAATCTGTCAATTGCGGATGCAATTTAGTTGCCGCGGGAGACGAATGCGTCACGAGAGATCATCAGCCGCGTCCCGGGGAAATCGTCCAATTCCACCCGACGTGTCTGAAAAGGATTCTTTAATAATTAGAAATATGTCTTTGTTTATCTAGTCATGTCACTGGAGTGACAGGTGGAACAAATAAATGCTTACTAACAGATGGCATGAGGTGCAATAAACATGTTTATCCATCTTTTGCCATTTTCACAACGGAATAAGTCATAATTCCTACTAGTAAGTCGCTTTTGTGTTTGATTAAACAAGCTTAATTGTCAGTTTGTGAGGAAATTGAGACGAGCTCACCTTTATTTCTGAATGACTTTTGATTTTTTTTTTTTTTTCATGTGTGCTGAGATTTTTCAAAAGCCAAATGGGTTTCTCGGTTCAATAATGGTGGGGGGAAATGGTACAATATAACTGATTTGCTTTATGATCGAAATTAGATTTTATTCCGAAGTACGTGTGCCTCCAAAGGCAAAGTGCAAACAAAAACAAATCACTGCAACACAGAAAACTCAAAAGTCTACGGTAATTTCCGGCCTACAAGCCGTGACTCCCCCCCCCCACACACACCCTTTCATGTGGTGATGTGGCTAATTTGTTTTTTATAATGGCCGCAAGGGGGGGCACTCGAGCAGAAAATGGAAGAATGACACCAGTGGACTATATGTGCCGAGGAAGTGACTTTTACCGGGCCTCTTAGCGCTGCGCTAGCGTGTTGCTGCTGTGTTACTGGTTTGTCTCAGTGATATTTACCGGTAAGTTTTATTTTAACCGGCCCTGTTAGCGTTAGCGCTAGCAGCACTAGCGTTAGCACGCCGCTAGCCCCACACTAGCGTTAAACTCCGTGTACCATCTTTCTTTGTAAATATCTTGTACTTCAATGTGGGTTTCAACGTGGGCACTTGCGGCTTTTACACAGCTGCGGCGTTTATATGTACCAAATGATATTTCCTTTACAACTCGGTGAGGCTTGTACAGGTAACCAGGTGTGCTCTGTAAGTTGGGAATTACGGTATATATAGGAGTAAGGGAAAAAACAATCGACTGAAAAACATTGGTCAAAATTCAGGTCTGTTTTATTTCCATTTCATTTTCCATCCATTTTCTCGGCCACCTATCCTCACAAGGGTCACGGAAGTGATGGAGCCTATCCCAGCTGTCAACGGGCAGGAGGCGGGGTACACCCTGAACTGGTCGCCAGCCAATCGCAGGGCACATCGAGACAAACAGCCACACTCACAAGCACACCTTTTGGCAATTTACAGTGTCCAATTAATGTTGCATGTTTTTGGGTTGTGGGAGAACATGTAAACTCCACACAGCGAGGGCCGGGATTGAACCCAGGTCCTCAGAACTGTGAGGCCAACGCTTTCCAGCTGAGCCACCGTGCTGCCGCATTTCATTTTCATGAGTCGAGAACAAAGTACATACCGTGTGTCACAAAGCTCGGATGTGAAGCTGGACCCAAACGCAGGACTCCGAGACGAGGGGATGATGTTACGCGTGGTTTATTCAAGGAACAGGGCCATACAAGGTGCAAGCAGTCCGAGAAGGCAGAGGTACAGAAACGCTAGGCCAGACGGGATCCAAAAGACATGCAGCGAGGTCTGATGACGAGAAGACAAACTATGAACTAGGACTTGACTATAAAACATAAACTAAGACAGGACTAAACTGTGGTGGCACAGAAACACTGGGACAAGGATCGCTGAACACTACACTACACTACACTACACTACACTACACTATTTTTAGTGGTGGAGATTCCTTCTGTCAGTGAATGCAACTCACTAACACCAATGCCGGCGCCAAAACTCCAACTTAAATACTTGGTCTCATCACAGTGCCTCACACAAACCAGCTGTGACCATTGACAGGCGTCAGTGATGAGACCGCCCAGAGCGGTTGCCAGGCCACGCCCATCTCGGCCGTGGTCCAGCTTGCTCATGCCACCGTTTTTGTTATACTCTACTTTACAAATACATGATACATACAATTACAATGCATACAATTAAAAAGTCAGTGTCCAATAATTTGTTCCCTTTGAATTAACAATATACAATACACCATTATGATGTCACACTATAGATAGAATATAGAACTATTGCAATCCCAGGACTGATATAATTCGATGTATTCCTGGCTATCGATGACTTACAATAAAACATTGTTATAAGCAACTCTTTAGAAGACAAAGAAAAGTATTTCACACCCTAAAATATACAAAGTCAGAGCGTACGGACTTCGCAAGTGTTATCGAGGTTTCCTTATGTTTCCCCTCATATGCAATTTTGGTTCATTCAAAGGCTCTTTCCCCCTTTTTGATGCCAGCAGTTTGATATTTGAAATGGAATATATTCCGGATGAGGGAAACTACGGGGAATTGGGCTGCCTCTCTGAAGCGCGCCATTATCTGCATTTTGGCTTTGAGGGAAATTAAGGAGGTCCCTGGACCTGTGCGACGGGACACAGTCAATCCTCGGGGCTTCGCTTTATTCATTTATTTTTAAACACAAAGTCACTTTAAGCAGGGGAGGAGGGGCTACAGACATGTTGGAGGGGTTGACAGTTCAGAGCACTTCATTAGGTACGTGTGTATACCGATGCGTATGGAATATCTTTGATTTTTTTTTTCTCTCCTTAATTTTGCCAGATAATGACTCCAAAAGTGAAATTGATGTCAGCAAATCAAAAAGTCATAAGAATTCAGCTCAGTGAGCAGGTAAAAGACTAGCTCCACGAATGTGCTTGACTTTTTCCATCCATCCATTATCTTAGACGCTTATCCTCACGAGGGTCTTGGGAGTGCTGAAGCCAAAAATACCTTTGGGCAGGAGGCCCGGAACTAGTTGCCAGCCAATCACAGGGCACATATAAAGAGACAACCGTTCCCACACACAGTCACGCCTACGGGCAATTTAGAATCGCCAATTAATCTTGACTTTTTCTTTACCTTTTATTAAAAATAGTTCCTTTTTCCACTCTAAAAATATTCCTGCAAAGACGTAGAAGAAGAATTTGCAGGATTCATTGAATTCACCTCACATATTTCACCTATTACAGGGATTTTTTTCTTTCTTTCCTTTTTTATGAAGCTAGTAATGTTGTGAAAACATTGAACATCCATCTATCTATTTTCTTTGCCGCTTATCCTCACGAGGGTCACGGGGAGTGCTGGAACCTATCCCAGCTGTCAATGGGCAGGAGGCGGAGTACACCCTGAACTGGTTGCCAGCCAATCGCAAGGCACATCGAGACAAACAGCATCACTTACAATCACACCTAGGGGCAATTTAGAGTGTCCAATTAATGTTGCATGTTTTTGGAATGTGGGAGGAAACCGGAGTGCCCGGAGGAAACCCACACAGGCATCGGGAGAACATGCAAACTCCACACGGGTTGATCCGGTTTTGTACCCGGGACCTCAGAACTGTGAGGCCAATGCTTTACCAGCTGAGCCACCGTGAACATTGAACATATTTGATGAGTTTTAATTGCATTTGTTTCCGTCGATCAGGGCAAGAATATATACCATAATTTCCGGCCTATAAGCCGTGACTTTTTTTCACACGCTTTCAACCCTGCTTTTTATGCCGTGATGCGGCTAATTTGAGCATTTTTTCTAACGGCCGCAAGGGTCACTCGAGCGGAAAAGGTAAGAGTGAGACTGGTGGAATATATGTGCCGTGGAAGTGACTTTTACTGGTCCGGAACTGTAAGCGCTGCGCTAACGTGTCACTGCCAAGTCTCAGTGATTTTTACCAGTATGTTTTTTTTTTTAATGCGTTTGTTAGTGCGTCGCTAGCGTTAGCACGGTGCTGGCGTTAGCATTAGCGTTAGCGTTAGCGCGGCGGCACTAGCGTTAAACTCTGTTTACCGTCTTTTTTTGTAAAGATCTCGTGTTTCAATGTGGGTACTTGCGGCAGGCTGGGAATTACGTTAAGTTGAAAAAATAAAACTATGTCATGTTGTCCATGTTTAATTTCCTTTTACTCCTACGAGGAGGCTCCTTGGAAGGCGGTCCCTCCCATAAGAGGTCCACGAACGCGAAACTTCGAAAGATTTCAATGAAGCTAGCGAGCATGTTTATGTAATGAGGTAAAAAGCCGGAGGAGGCCAACCTTGAGAAAATCCATCCTGATCAATCCGGCTGGAAAAAAGGCGGAACGTGGCTGATAAATTATGAATAAATTCGCTTCGATAGAAATGTTGCCTCTGATACAGTACATGGCCGAAGCCAGATGAGTGCGTGATTAAGAAAAGTAAACGATCTCGCCCTGCAGCTAATTGATCATCTGTTCATTTCCTAACGTTTGCCCGCACAATTACCCAAGCCTCATTTTAGCCACGTTATTGTTGTCCGAGTGGCATTTGTTTTTTGTCCAACCCTCCAAAAGCTCGTGGCAATTGACATTCCATAATTAATCAGCAAACATCTTTTGAATACTCGCCTGACATTTGGAGGGAGGGTAAAAAACTAAAAAAAAACATGCACCCATTCATTGGTGATGGCTTGATAGATCAGCAGTGAGGATGGTGATGCGTTCAAGAGCGTGTACCAGCCGCTCATTATGTTGCATTAGGCGGCGTTGCTGGGGGGGGGGGGGGCAAAGCTCAGCGGGACTGCACGGAATAATAAATGCGCCTTTGACCAACATCGTTGCATCAAGGTCTTGATGTTGATGGAGTACAACCACGGGGCAAGGTTTCCGAACAAACATGTTTATTACTGCGTTCCTTTACACGCCGGGGGAACAATGGGAATTGCATGGATATGTATTTACAAGAGTAACCTTCATATATTATACATTTATTTAATATACACAGTGTATAGTATTGGCATTATGTCATACAGCATTGCAAGTGCGACTTAACCAATGTGTTAGATGAGTATCTAATGTAAGTTTTTTTTTTTTTCCAGAGCTACTCTATACCAACAGCATTTTTAAAGGGCCACTGTCATGAAATGCATGATTTTTAGTATGTTATTAATGAATAAACGGCAGCCGGTATGGAGCCATCCATTTTTTCACTACAAAACATGATGGCTTTTTGTCACTCCCGCCATGAAAATCCTCTCGAGGGATTTGCTTTCCGCAAGAAGCAGGAAGTGACGTTGGAGGGAGTAGCGCACTTCAGCGGACTCGTATGTTTCTAATAGTGTTACCTGCGGGAAGGTAGCTCGTTGTTCCTTCGAGTTAGCCAAAAAGCCGGCTCGTTGCATTGCTGGATATTGCTCGAACACTCGGGAGGATGGATTTACCCTTCATACATTTCCAAGAGACCCGGTTCGTCGTGAAAAATGGATTGCACGGGTGCAAAGGACGAGAGCTTCGTGGGTTCCAAATGACAGGTAGGTGTGTATAGACCTACTAAAAAAAAAAATGGTTGGGGGGGCGTAGGACGTAATCCTTTCAGAACGTAACAAAAGATCCGTGTCCTTAAATCAGAAGTGTTAAATGTGCCGATGTGCCCGTCGGCGCCGTGTCCGCCGATCACGGCTTCGGCCGGGGTGGCTCATCTATGCCGCGCGGAGGTGGATCGGACGGGGAAGTGGTTTGGCCACATGCGGTTTGGCCGTGATCCGCATATCATCTAAATATGGCTCGAAACAGTTGGGTATTATTACCCCGGCCACTTGACTCGATTGTGAGATGTGAGATTGAAAAGAGCCTCCGCGTCCCACAGTAGGTGGGCGGATGAGCCGCCGCCGAAGCCGTGCCTCGCGGACGAGCATCCTGTCCCCGGGAGTCTGTTGTTAGTTAGAAGTGATCCGCATATCATCTAAATATGGCTCGGAACGATAGGGTAATATTGCTTTGGTCCCTTCACTCGATTGTGAGATGTTCTCTTCTTCGAAAAGACCTTTTGTGTCCCACAGTAGGGGCCACAGCGTGTTTTCAATAGCGAATGTTCGGGGTGACAAAACTGGCAGGAAATGCAGCCAATATGGTGACCTCTTGGATGTCGAATGACACTTCTCCAACTTTGCGCATGGATGACGCGCTCTCCGCTCATATTTATTTTTTCATATAGACATTGAAGTGAATAATGTTATATGTATTTTTCATTTCAATATCTATTTTAGAAAGTTTATAGGGATGACACTTAGGCTTTAAAGATACCGCTATCATTTTTAATAAATGTACAATGGTTAAGACACCATATATAAAAGGTTCAACTGAAATAGGATTATTTTATCAATTTTTATCCAAGTTACTTTTAGTGACGGAATGTCATGGATAGAATAAAATGGTGAATTTGAAATTATTTCCTTTGCAAAATGGGGGGACCTTGGTGTACATACTTTGCTGAACAAAATGTGTTAAACCGGCAATCAATGTGAGGTTTATGCACACAGCCACCCCAAAATAAACACCATTGATAATTCCACAACTATCGTGCTGCGGTTTGCGTCCCTCTTCTCCCCGTGTCTGTTCCGTCTCCCTCAACCTCAAATCGTTTTTTTTTTTGTCAAGGTTGCATTTTCAATAAGCATCCAAAATATAAAAAAAACCGCAGAGGGAGCATTTCAAACGCTCCTGTTGCACCGCAAAACTCTTCTAGCATAAAAAGGCACACGCATCCAACATCCTGCAAAATGCTTTAAAAAAAAAAGTGTAAGGGTAGAATATAAGTTTCAACTTGATCTCATGTTTTTACATTGAAAAAAATAGATTTCATTCAATAGGCTGCATTAAAGTCATGATAATGAAATGTATTTATATTGTTTGATTAGGACAAAGATGCAGAAAAAGACACAAAAACGCCATTCTCAGTCTACCCCCTAATAAATAAGTAACAGTAAATTTATCAATTTTATCAACAGGGATGCTAAAGGACAAGGTCCAAATAATAATCACTGCAACGCGACAAACACAACAGTCTATATCAGGAGTCGTGCAAAATCACATCAAAGCTGGGATAAACAACGCTAGAAAAACATTTCAACGTTTCAGTGAAGTTGGTAGAAAGTCGGCACGAACAAAAAACAAAAATTCCCAGCAAAGATGGAGACAAAAAAAAATAAATAAATCAGAAAGAACAACGAACAAAAGTTTGGACTGCGCGAACATGAAGCACAAGATGCTAACAACAACGGCGGCTTCAGGACCTGACGGGAGACGAGAGAAAGGATGGATGACTATTAATAGCACCACTGTGAGAAGTTCACATTACTGAGTAGAGTCTAATACGCTCAGTTGTCATCTGTCATGCATCTTTTTAACCGTTATGTACGATATATGATATATATGTACGATATAACATGTATGATATGAACGAGACAAAAATATCCATGCAACTATTCTGGGTTTTTTTTTTGGTTGAGGGTAACAAAACATTGTTCAAGAGCTAAACTCAAACACGCAAGACAATCTCCGTGTACTCAGAAGACCTTTCTTTCATATCATATTTATGCATCTACCGTATCCAAATCTACAGTCAGTATCTGATGTCAGGGCCGAAGATTTGTCTCAGGCAGTGCAACACATCTCCTCCGCGTCGAGTTTATCAGATTGTTGATTGCGGCCGGTCCACTCCTCTCCAACGACGGTGATGTGGGCAGGGACTGGAACACACTGTCGTACTGTAGATGCCGATTCAGGGCAATCCCAAATAGGAATCAGATACACGTGAGTAAAAAACCTACAAAAGTACAGGATGTCGGCAAAGGAAACGTGCTCACAACCACAGTTGTGACAGAAAATTTGAGACAAATTGGCCTTTTGTGTACATTTAAAAAGTCTTGGATCTTTCAGTTGAACTCGTGAAAAATTGGGGCAAAACCAAAAGTTTTGATTTTTGTTCAGTATAAGAAATGGTGTTTGTTAAATATAGGACAAAGAGGGCACTCAAAGATCATATTGCTGTCGACACCTCTGAGACTGGAGCCCACTCAGCACACAGGTGCCTTGCAGCATTTACGAAAACGCTTTGGAACAGAGGCTTATCGCTGGGAGGAAATCTCGGTTTGTTTCCTGACAAATGTTACATCTTTAGCGGCAAGCGCGTGTGCGACGGCGTGCGCGCGGCGTCGGGGTTTCGCCTACGCTGTCTTATTTGACATTGCCTGGAGGCGTGTCAGATGCCATGTTCGCACAAGTGGGGTCGAAGCATCAAACGCTGACGGATGGCTGCCTGAAACCGCAATGGCGGATTATGCTCCACAGTCTCCACTTTGCTGCCACCGTCCGATTTCATGTCTCTACCTGATATTTTTGGGGACAATTTTAACCCTGCAAGTAGACAAGAGACAGGAGAAGCACTTTAAAAACAATGAAAGATTCATCCATCCATTTTCTTAACTGCTTATACTCACAAGGGTCACAGGGAGTGCTGGAGCCTATCCCAGCTGTCAACGGGCAGGAGGCGGGGTACACCCTGAACTGGTTTCCCACCAATTGCAGGGCACATCAAGACAAACAACCGCACTCACAATCACACCTAGGGGCAATTTAGAGTGTCCAATTATTCATCTATCCATTCTCTTAGCTGCTTATCCTCATGACGGTCACGGGGAGTTCTGGTATCTATCCCACCTGTCAACGGGCAGGAGGCAGGGTACACCCTGAACTGGTTTCCCACCAATTGCAGGGCACATCAAAACAAACACCCGCACTCACAATCACACCTAGGGGCAATTTAGAGTGTCCAATTATTCATCTATCCATTCTCTTAGCTGCTTATCCTCATGACGGTCACGGGGAGTTCTGGAATCTATCCCACCTGTCAACGGGCAGGAGGCAGGGTACACCCTGAACTGGTTTCCAACCAATCGCAGGGCACATCAAGACAAAGAGCCGCACCCACAACCACACCTAGGGGCAATTTAGAGTCTCCAAGTATCCATCCATCCATTTTCTTAGCTGCTTATCCTCACAAGGGTCACAGGGAGTGCTGGAGCCTATCCTAGCTGTCAACGGGCAGGAGGCGGGGTACACCCTGAACTGGTTGCCAGGGAATCGCAGGGCACGTGTCCAATTAATGCTAATGAAAGATGTACAATTTTAATAATAACTTCCGTACAAAGGGATACAATCCTGAGGACTCCTTTCTAGCCACCGACATAAGCAAGCAGTTATCATCTGCCATATCCAGCTAGCGCCCAGAGCCAACCACAGACATGTTGCTTTGTCTCACAGCTGCCTGGTGGCCGCGGACTTCATTTTGGCGACCCGTGCCTTGGATGATTAACCCTTTGAACTGTCACCATCCCCTCGGACTAGCGCTCGTCTTTCAGCACAAACTTCTTAAAGTATGCGAAGCTAATCGTTTTACCGAGAGAACCCGAAAAGGTCCAGTTGCAATCAATTCAGTGCCCACACTGAGCGGGATAAATGAGAATATTCACACGCATTTATCAATGTTGTAGTTACCAAAGACCACTTAGTGTAACCGTGCGAGTAAAAACCCGTGGCAAAGAAGACATCGTATATTTCAGGGACTTGTTTGTGGAGGTCTTTGCTCGAGTTTGCCGACTGCACAGTGGGGCGTATTTCAATAATTCAATATTGACAAATGACGAGATTTATTTGCTACTGTGGGGTTGTAAACACATCACTGCTGCTGCGTCCCCATTCAATTTTTTTTTAAAAGCCCAACGCTGATTTGAGATGTAATGCAAAGCATAAAGCATTTAAAATCTCGAGCTTCCACTATATAAAATCAGCACCTCGTGTTGTCTCATGATGGGAAAGTCTTTTAATTCCGCTCGACAAATCGGTTGGGAATGCGATAGCCCATCATCGGCTTCCATTTACTCGCAAATGAATCTTTTTCTCCTCTCCGATCGCTTCCCCAGATGTGTCGTCACTGCACCTGTCGAGAAAGGTTTTATTTCCCACAGAACTCCACATCAAACATTTCATATCGCGCAAAATGAGAGCGTGTCACCCCATGCGGGATTCAGAGTGTCTCCTTCATGTGTGCGCAGTCGCGATTTCCGGGGAGACGTGGGGGCAAACCTGCCCGGGTGAGTTCATCGAGTCGGTCGGCGGCTTTGGAGGGAGACCGCACACGCTAAGCGCCGCAGCTGAAAATGGCCCCTTCCAAAAATAACACCAACATTAATCCGCGATCGCTGTCATATCTCTTATGCAGAGCGTATCACCTGTGACTTTATATTCCAGTCGAGCAGACTTCAAACAGCATTTGACTGGCGCTGGAAGATCCTTTGAAAAACTGTTTTTGCGTGCAAGGAAGCTTTCCCTGAAATCAGGTTACGGTGTTGTTATTAATTGCTATTGCAAAAGATGAGAGGTGAAATTAAATAAATGCAAGAATTCTCATTTGAAGTCGGGAAGTGTTGGAAAAGTTAATCAGTGGTGCCTCGGTTCTCGACCACAATCGGTTCCGGAAGGCGGTTCGGGAACCGATTTGTCCGAAAACCGAATCAACCGCGAGTTATGTTATTTCCGGGTTTTGTTAGGGGCGTTCGAGTACCGATTTTTGTTCGAAAACCGAAGCAAAAGAATCCCGAAATTTTCGTTCGAAAACCGATTTGTTCGAAAAACGAGACGTTCGGAAAACGAGGTACCACTGCATTTGGAGAAAGAAAATATTATGCAACTGGATAGCGGAATTTATGAACCCATATGTACATTTTCCATGCACAACACAAAGACCTTCCTCATAGTCATTTTCTATATCAAATCGCAAATTAAAAATCTTTACGAAATGAGACCAAATTGTAGATATTTAGAGAAATAATTCATTTTCAAATCTGCATTTTACAAGAAAAGTATTATATATAAAAGATAAATACATTTGTGTCTTTTCCTGTTAGATATAGGTTTCACACAAAAAAATTCTCTCATGGGATCTTATACCTAATAAAAAAAAATCACTTAATTTTTGTAATGTTATATTTTATTTTTTTCTTGGGTAAAAAAAAAATCTCCTTAACTTGTAACTGTACCATTGTTTTTTTTTTTTTTCTGCTTTGACCCTGATGCTCCTTCACAGATGATCTCATCCCATTCAGAAACCCAAAAGCTGAGGAGGGGGGGGGGGGCGGAATGTTTTGCTTCTTCTGTAAATAAATATGAAAGAATGGCCTCCTCCTTGTTATTATAGAAGCGTTCCATCAAATGTGAGACCGCAAAAAAAAAACAATTTACACTTTGGAGGGATTTCTGTGATGGCTTTGGCTTGATTCTCCATCTGTCATTCACAAAATATTTGCAGTGTTTGTGGCAATACAAACCACTTCCTGTTTTGTGCCCACCCCCCTCCCCCCCCCAAAGTAACCCATGCCTGGTGCATAAGCGACAGCAAAAGCGCAGATGGTACATTGTGGATTTTTTATACCGTTTAACACTGCTGGAGCACAAAAAAAAAAAAAAAAAAAAAAAAAAGATTCCCCTCAGTGGTTTGCCTGGTGTGGCCTCTGCAGATCCAAACACGAGATTGTAAGAATTTAATCCCCATTCATCTGCTCCAAATCCATTAAGAGAGGGAGATATGCTATTCTCATGTAACACCCGAATACACACTGTGCCTCATTTGCACCGATGAGAACCGGAGTGGGCTAACTCCATTTTTTGGGTCATTTTGCAGGAGAGTGATTATAAATCACGAAAAGATTTGTGCAATAGCGGTCTATGTCCTTATTATTCTTTTCCTTTCGCCTTGTCCCATTCGGGGTTGGCACAGTCCGTAATTTTTTTCCATCTAAGCCTATCTCGTGCGTCTTCCCTGGTAGCTCCATCATTACCATCCTCCTACCAATTTCCTCACTCTCTCGCCTCTGAACATGTTCAAACCATCGAAGTCTGCTCTCTCGAACCATGTCTCCAAAACATCCAACTTCGGCTGTCCCTCTAATGAGCTCGTTTCTAATCCTATCCAACCTGCTCACTCCGAGCGAGAGCCTCAACATCTTCATTTCTACTTCCTGTTGTCTCTTCAGTGCCACCGTCTCTAATCCGTACTTCATGCCCGCCCTCTCAACTGTTTTATAAACATGGCCCTTCATCCTAGCGGAGACTCTTCTGTCACATAGAACACCAGACACCTTCTGCCAACTGTTCCACGCTGCTTGGACCTATTTCTTCACTTCCTTACTACCCTCACCATTGCTCTGGATTGTTGACCCCAAGTATTTGAAGTTGTCAACGCTCGCCATCTCTTCTCCCTGTCGCCTCATTCTTCCCCCTCCACCCCTCTCATTCTGTCACGACCCATCGAAACGGAGGAGGACCCAAATGCAGGACTCCGGAGACGCAGTGGCAGTTTGGGAAAAAGTGTTTAGTCGGGGATCAGGCAGAGTGTCAAGTGGAGCAGCGGTAGTCAGGACGTTGGGCGTAGAGAGCAGGTCTGCAGGCAGGCAGGGGTCGGTATACGGGATATCGATCAGAGAATGCAGGAGTATCAAATACGTCAAGCTTACGGGTTCGGTCAGAGGACAGGCGAAGGTCGGTACTCCAGGGTTCACAATCAACTATACGGGAGTGCAGGAATGGGGCATGAGTTACGACGATCTGGCGAAGACCAGTCGTCCCCTGGGTCCTATAAATACAGGGGTTAATCAACGAGGATGAGGCGCAGGCGTGCGACTACTAATCAGCGCCGGTGTGCTGGGACCTGCCCAGCCAGGGCTGGACTGGGAGGACCAGGACACATTCACACAAATATTCTGTTTTACTTTAGCTAATCTTCGTTCCTCTCCTTTCCAGTGCGTGCCTCCATCTTTCTAATTGGTTCTCCACCTGCTCCCTGCTTTCACTGCATATGACAATATCATCTGCGAACATCATGGTCCAAGGGAATTCCAGTCTAAACTCATCTGTCAGCCCATCCATTATTACTGCAAACAGGAAGGGGCTCAGGGCGGATCCCTGATGCAGTCCTATCTCCACATTAAATACTTCTGACATACCTACGCACATCTCACCCCTGTTCTGCTGCCCACATACATGTCCTGTACTATTCTAACATATTTCTCCGCCACCCCAGACTTCCGCATGCAGTACCGCAGTCCCTCTCTTGGTACTCTGTCATAGGCTTTCTTCTTTCTTCTATGTCCAAATCTATCAATTTTTCATGAAAGATGATGCATGCAGTGGAATTCAAATTGTTCTGACAAACAAGGCAAGTACTGCCATACTCAACAGGAGCTGACTCGTGATATTAAACGTACAATTGTTTACGTTGGCACTACTCGGACGGAACAAGCCGTACAAAAATGATGACTGAATAATGAGCCAAATGGGACGACTGGTGAGTTATTATCTGATCATATGTTGCAGCGCGTTCAGGTAGATTTCCATTAGCGAGGGCAGCTGCCTCCTCATGTCCGTTCAGGATGGTGACAGCGGCAACCGCGAAATAATATTTTCATTGATTGCTTAGATTATTGAACACGAGTGTGCAGCCGCACATGCGTCTACTTTCAACATTGACGTCGGCGTACGGATAATCTACTGTGAGATATGTTTTTATCCCGCGCCTAAACTGCGGCTTTATTCTTCAGACAAATGACCCATGAGAATGCCGTTTAAAAAAAGAAATGAAACATTGAAGGAAAAATGTACTTTTTAATGACTGATCCATAAAAGGTTTCGTCTCTGGAATGACTGTCCAGCGATCAAGTGTGAAATTAAATATTTCCCGTCTCTTTCTGAAAGGGTGCCGACACACCTGCTTCTAATGTCTAACGCTCTTTTAGCATCCATAAATACATATATACGGATGTTACACTCGGATTATATTTCAGTATTCATTTTTGACTGGCCGGGATTTGATTTTAAGGAGGTCCCTTCGCTACATTCTGTATGTGAGCAGATGGCGTGGCGGGCTACGCTGAAGTAAAAAAATGATGATGAATGATGATAGTACGGAGAGGTGAGAGATTGAACTAGTAACCCAAATCCCGGCGTGGCGAGTAGTAGTACGTGCTAACTGAGCGGATGGAATCGGCTGATTTTGAAATAGCAACACTTTCTGAGGATTAGGTCTGATTAAATCATATTTCTAATGTCTTACAGTACTGCGACTCAGTAAACAAAATAATATATGTATATAAAGATACTGTATGTATAAAATTGTATTACTTTTGTGTCACTCAGCATTATTACATTTGAGTGACTACAGACAATTTGGGAAAAATACGCCGTTCATTCTTTTGATAGGTGAAAAATAATCCATCCATCCATTTTCTGTGCCGCTTATCCTCACGAGGGTCACGGGGAGTGCTGGGGCCTATCACAGCCGTCGATGGGCAGGAGGCGGGTTACACCCTGAACTGGTTGCCAGCCAATCGCAGGGCACATCGAGACAAACAGGTGCACTGACAATCACATCTAGGGGTAATTTATAGTGTATAATTATCCATCCATCCATCCATCCATCCATCCATCTTCTTAGCCGCTTATCCTAACAAGGGTCACAGGGAGTGCTGGAGCCTATCCAAGCTGTCTGCAGGCAGGAGGCGGAGTACACCCTGAACTGGTCGCCAGCCAATCACAGGGCACATCAAGACAAACAGCTGCACTCACAACCACACCTCGGGGCAATTTAGATGTGTGCCAGCCAATCGCAAGGCACATAGAGAGAAACAGTCGCAATCATAATCACACCTAGGGACAATTTAGAGTGTCCAATTAATGTTGCATGTTTTTGGGATGCGGGAGGAAAACAGAGTGCCTGGAGAAAACCCACGTAGGCACGGGGGGAACACGCAAACTCCACACAGGGGGTTCCGGGATTGAACCCGGGACCTCACAACTGTGAACCCGGCGCTTTACCAGCTGACCCACCGTGCCGCTCACATGAAAGTTATGAACTAGTTTTGGAATCAGAAATCAACTATTGTTGATGTTTGGTCAGCCAAAAAATGCTTGCAATATCTCAATGTTATCATTTATGATATGATGATTTAAAATTTTTGTGCAGATATTAACAAGGATCATGGAAGTTGGCACACATGATTAACCTTCGCGGGCCACATAAAATCACGTGGTGGGCCGGATCTGGCCCCCGGGCCTTGAGTTTGACACCTGTGCCTTACAGTAGTGCAGCTCAGTAAAAAAAAAGAACATATATAAAGATACTGTATGTATTAAATAGCATTACTTTTGTGTCACAATTCTCTCAATATACTACACTTGAGTGACAACTTGGGAAAACACACCGTTCATTCTTCTGATAGGTGAAAAATATCACAAAAATAGTCTACCTATAAATTCTCAATTTTTACTATTAAATATTCTATACCAAGTTAGAAACGCTCTCTTAAAAAAAAAATAGTTTGCATGAATCCATTGATCCAGTTTCTACATTGACACTCGTGTGCAATTTATTGTTTTCAATTAACATAACGTGCAGGTTTTTGGAGGGAGCCGGAATATCCCGAGAAAATAAGCAAAACAATTTCTTCAATTTGACTGCGAGGCAGAAGTTCTTAACGCGAGGTCACCTTGCTCCGTGATGATTTTCCTTGAAATGCAAAAATCTCATAACTCAGATCCCCAAGCTGAGCAAAACGAATATATTTGAAGACGGTCCATCCCTGAGGAAATCCATACATAAGGATGCATATTTTGTTGCCGCGCTGACTTTTGGTCACAGAAAATGGCGAGAATTTACAGGTTAGGTAAGGTCAGAGAATCATAATCACGTGAATATGTATATACATGAAAAATTGACAACTATTTTTGAAACAAGAACTCTAGAAAAAGAGTTTGGATTTTGTAAGAACAACAAAAGATTTGCGCAAAATTGTACATCAATTTGCAATAAGCAGCACGATGGATCAGATGGTAAAGCGTTAGCCTCATAATTCTGAGGACCCGGATTCGATCCCGGCCCCGCCTGTGTGTTCCTCCCACATCCCAAAAACATGCAACATTAATTGGACGCTCCAAATTGCCCATGTGGCTGTTTGTCTCCATGTGGTCTGCGATTGTCTGGCGACCAGTTCAGGGTGTACCCTGCCTCCTCCCCGTTGAAAGCTGGGGTAGGCTCCATCACTCCCTGCGACCCTCGTGAGGATAAGCGGCTAAGGAAATGAATGGATAGATGAATTTGCAGTAATGGAACAGATTTGTTCAAGAAAAAATAAACTATACATGATGTGCTTTGTCAGGCTACATAAAACGAGGTGGCGACCTCGATCTCGCCCCCGTGACTCGTATTTGACCCCCCGTGCGATATGAGATTTATTGAACCGCTTTCATAATCAGACAGGGTGCTGTTTATTGGACAAACGGACGATGTTGACTTGGCAAGCATTTGAGTTTTCATCACACGCGGCCGGTGATGCAAATCTAACGGGGAATCAAAGCTAATTAATATTGCAAATAAATCACAATGAAAAGTCCTGACATTTTAATTGCCGCGCGCAAAGGCACACAAAGCGCGAGCGCAAATTTACTCGGATTCACATCTCACCCGACAAGCCGAGCAGTCAGCAAAACGTCCGGGCAGAATGAAAACTCCTCAGCGACCCGCGCCGGGAAAAACTAATTGTTTTCCGCGGCCCAATTCAAAGGCGCATTAGCATAAATGATGGAAGGGAGGCGGCGCGCCGCGCGCATGCTTAAAACCGCGGTTCACGCGGCGGTCGGGGATGGAGCGGGATAAGTGGCAGGGGTCACCTGATGGAGCGCGACCTCTGTCGCGGACAGGACGGGCGGCCGAAGTGCCGCCTCAGCAGGACGGCTGACACGCCGCTCTTATTTACTTCTTCGCTTTTTGAGTTTGTGGACATCGCCCCCGCCGAGACGCGGCAACATTGACGCGCGTGCAAGGTCCCCTCGAAATATTCAATTAGCTCGATAAGTCCCTCGAGGGCCCGACAGCCTCGTCTCCAACACTGAAATGAACAGTAATTAAATCAATACTAAAGCACTATCAGGAGTGTTCATATTTAACTTTTGGAGACAAAAGTGACTCATTCTCAAGTGTTTTGATTTTTTTCTCATTTTTTTTGTGATGGAAACATGGACAAAAAACAAAGAACACGATACGGAGCGGGGGCACAGTGACTCAGCTGGTAAAGCGTTGGCCTCGCAGTTCTGGGGTCCCGGGTTCAATCCCGGACCCGCCTGTGTGGAGTTTGCATGTTCTCCCCCGTGCCTGCGTGGGTTTTGTCCGGGTACTCCGGTTTCCTCCCACATCCCAAAAACATGCAACATTAATTGGACACTCTAAATTGCCCCAAGGTGTGATTGTGAGTGCGGCTGTTTGTCTCCATTTGGCCTGCGATTGGCTGGCGACCAGTTCAGGGTGTACCCCGCCTCCTGCCCGTTGCGATTGGGATAGGCTCCAGCACTCCTGTGACCCTTGTGAGGATAAGCGCCAAAGAAAATGGATGGATGGATGATTGGATGGACGATACAGAGCTAAAGGGATGGGGCAGGGGGCGTGAACCGATGAAGCCTACTCGAATGAGAGGCAAAATGTCTTCTCAGACGATCACAACAGTCCAGTTCCATGGTTGATATGGACTCTTCGATCCCGATCAGAATCCGGTTCGAAGCCCAGACCAGATAAAAAGCCATCTATCCATCCATCCATTTTCTTAGCCGCTTGTCCTCACAAGGGTCGCAGGAGTGCTGGAGCCTCTCCCGGCTCACGCAGGAATAGGGAGAACAAGCAAACTCCACATAGGAGGTGGCCAGGATTGGACCCTGGACCTCAGAACTGTGAGGCAAGACTTTACAGCTGGGCCACTATGCCACTCCAAAGCAAAACGTCCATCCCTCCATCCATTTTCTTTGCCGCTTATCCTCACAAGAGTCACGGTGAGTGCTGGGGCCTATCCCAGCAGTCAACGGGCAGGAGGCGGGGTACACCCTGAACTGGTCGCCAGCCAATCGCAGGGCACATAAAGACAAATAGCCCCACTCAGAATCACACCGAGGGGCAATTTACCCATCCCTCCATCCATTTTCTTTTCCGCTTATCCTCATGAGAGTCACGGGGAGTGCTGGAGCCTATCCCAGCTGTCAACGGGCAGGAGGCAGGGGACACCCTGAACTGGTTCCAAGCCAATCAAAGGGCACATCGAGACAAACAGCCGCACTCACATTCACACCTAGGGGCAATTTAGAGTGTCCAATTAATGTTTCATGTTTTTTGGAATGTGGGAGGAAACCGGAGTGCCCGGAGAAAA